>NC_033796.1:110184985-110252736 GCF_001876935.1 Asparagus officinalis
CCGGGTAATGGTGTTTGGGAAAGGGTGGCGCTGTAAGTATCAAAAAACATGGGAGCCTATACGAGACACTTGAGTTGTCGGTTCCTTATTCATGAACAGTGCATCATGGGACAGTGAGCCGACACCTCACATGTCTCATGTAGGGTGTGAGTGGGAGCCACCCACGTGAAGCCCCACGTGAATGCTGCGGAGCAACAAAGCAGCGCGTGAAGAGATGAAAACTCTTGAAGCTGGGGAAACCACGTGGGAGGGTGTCGAATCCAGCGGACAAAGAGAAGGCCCACCCGATTGAACGGTTAAAGCTATATATATATATATAGCTTCAGCTCTTAGGTTTTTGTTGGGCGTGCGAAGGAGGGTTTGTGCAGTTTCTCTTTTCTTTGGCGGCTGTGCAAAAGGTGTGCAGTAGGGGGTGAAACGAATTTGATTGGGCAGAGTGCAAAGAAGGTGCAAGGCAGAGACTTTGGCGGCTATTCATAGAGAAAAGCAAAGTCCTTTTGTAATTGTTCTTTGATTTGTGTATCCCTTTTGAGAGAGATAATTGTGTGAGAGGTTTGAGAGATTATGTGAGGGTTTAGATTGAGTGATTGTAAACCCTAGTTGTATCTCTCCCTCTAATAGTAGATCTCCCCCCTCCTTGCCCCGTGGATGTAGGTAGTTTGCCGAACCACGTAAAATTGGTTTGTTTGTGTTTGTGGTCATTGTAATAGTTTTTAGGATCCCTCGACAAGTCAGTCCTAGAACTGATGAGAGGAAGAACCGATATCTCACTTGGTTGAGATATTCGCTTCAGATTCTTGTTTGCTTGGTGAGACGGGAATTCTTATTGGATCTTTCTCTCTTATTGTGCATCGGAAATTCTGCCGAAATTTCCGCTGCGCACAACAAGTGGTATCAGAGCCCAGGTTCCAGATCTAGGGTTTGGTTGGAGGAGTAGATCAATTTGGAGGCTCGTCTAGGGCTTCGTTTGGTGATAAAGGTGGGATCTTTTGGTAAAGACTCTATCTTTTCAGTTTTGGATCTATTCTTCGTTCGTTGGTGCGTTGAGAAAGATGTCGGGGAAAGAAGGTGATTCAGGTGTCGAGGGTGGTGCTTCTGACGCGAAGACCATTCAGAGTTTGAATATCCACTCTATGAAGGTAGATGTGGAGAAGTTTAATGGCACAAACAATTTTGGATTATGGAGATACGAGGTTTTGGATGCGCTGAACGCACAGAATTTGGAGGATACCTTGGAGTTAGATGGCAAGCCAGATGATATTGAAGAGAATGTTTGGAAGAAGATGAATTGAACGATGTGTGGTGTGATTAGGTCTTGCTTGACTCAAGATCTAAAATATGATGTGATGAATAAGACCTCTGCGAAGAAGATTTGGAAGATTCTTGAAAGTAGGTATCTGACAAAGAGTGTTGAGAACCGCTTGCATTTGAAGAGGAGACTTTATCATTTCCAGTTGAAGAAGGGAACCTCAATTAGTGATCATATGAACACCTACACAAAGCTTCTTACGGATTTGGTGAATGTGGATGTCATGATTGAAGATGAGGACAAGGCGTTGCTGTTGTTGAGTTCATTGCCCGACGAGGAATATGAGACATTCGTCCTTACTCTGATTAATGGGAAGGCATCTCTTTTGTATAGTGAGGTCACTGATGCACTGGTGAATTATTAGCTTCGGAAGAAGGATAAGGAGACTTCGACTGAGTCGGTAGCAGAAGTGTTGGCCGCAAGAGGGAAGGGTCCAAACCAAAAGAATTGGAAGTCACAGTCTAGAGTAGGACATCCTACAATTGGAAAAGATCAGTGTGCTTGGTGCAAGGAGACTGGTCATTGGAAGAAAGACTGCCCAAAGCTCGACGAATGGATGAAGAATAAGCAGAAGGGAAAAGGGAAGCAACCATCATCAGAAGCAAACATCGTATCGGATGGTAATATTTCCGACTCTTCTATTTATTCGCTTTCTATCAGTCCTACATGGAGCTATTCGGAGGAATCCGAGTGGATGTTGGATAGTGATGCGACCTATCATGTATGCCCTAGAAGGGAATGGTTCTTCAGTTTTGAGAAGCTGGATAGTGGTGTGGTGTACATGGCTGATAACCGTGCATGCCAGATCTTTAGGATAGGAAGAATTCACATAAAAATGTTTGACGGGACTGTTAGGGAGTTAAATGATATGAGATATGTTCATTCTTTGAGGAAGAACTTGATCTCGATTGGAGCTTTGGTTGGAGAGGATCTGAATGTTCGATTTGAGGACATGGTTCTCAAGATTGTGGAAGACACTCGGATTGTGATGAAGGGCGTCAGGAGGAATAACCTGTATTACTTGACTGGAGGTATAGAGGCAGGTGGAGAACTGGTGACTTCTATTGATTTGACTAGACTGCGATATTTGGGGCTTGGCCATTCCAGTATTGATTCCTCGCATAGATTGAAAGAGGGTGCGAAGACCTGCAGTTTGAAGTCCAGTGAACATGATGTGAGCAAGAAGACCGAGGTGAAGTTTAGCACCTCTATTCACCGTGCTAAGGGTCATTCTGGAGGAGTTCACATGGATGTTTGAGGGCCTTCCAAGGGGGCATCATTGGGAGGTAATAGGGGTTTGGTTTCCTTTGTTGGTGACTGTTCTAGACGTGTTTGGGTTGCAACCAAATCCCTATTGGAGAAAGTCCTAATAGTCTTTAAGAGTTTGAAGAAGTGTGTGATAGACAGAAAGGTGAAGGTACTTCATTCTAATTTTGGTGAGAGGTATAAGATGGACCTGTTTCTGTATTGGAACCGAGCTCACGGCATTTCGAGACACTTCGTTGGAAAGAAAATCTTGGGGCAACTTGATAGGATGACAAATTTGGAGAACCGTACCTTACAGGAGGAGGATCAGTGTTTGTTGTCAAGCAATAGTCTGCAGAAGAGTTTATGGACTAAGGCTTCGACATATTCGAGCCATCTTATTAAAAAGTTGTCAACTGCTGTGATAGAAGGTAAAACTCAATTGGGTGTTTGGTCTGGTAGTGTCACTTTGGATGAGGTTTCGATGAGGAAGTCAATTGACTCTCAGAAGGTGGAGAGAGTTTTGGACAGACCTTAGTTGTATCGCAGCAGGTGGAGATTGATGCTACTTCACATTGGGTGGAGATTACTCCACATACTCCAGATCATACTGTATCATTTGGGATTCCAGCTGAGGTGACACAGTTAAGGGATCAATTTGTTTTGGATGCAGATGATGAGTTGGTTTTTGATTCGAATGTAGATGATAGATGTAATTTGGATATGGCCATTGGTTCACCTCAGGTGGAGGTGTTTGAGGCCATTGGAGGTGCTATCAACTGCAGAGTTGATGATATTAGAGAATTGTTGCTAACTCTTCTATTGGATTGAGGTCGTTCGTGGCCATTTGGGTGAACTACGTTCGGCTTGATTCTTTGGGCAAGAGGATAGGTAGATAGTCTTTATGATATAGTCAGGTTGGATTTTGATGGGGGTGAGATCAATTTGGTGAGTTGATACCGATATTTTGAGTTTGTTCGCATTCTCAATTGGGTTCTCGACTTGTTATGGATTGAGTCTATTGTTGTGAATCGTTTCACTTCGTATTGGACGCAAAAAGTAAGGCATTTGTTTTGGTTGGTGTCGGCTTAGTTTTAGGAGAAACTTCGCCGAGGTGGAGAATTGTGAGTGGGAGCCACCTACATGAAGCCCCACGTGAATGCTGCGGAGCAACAAAGCAGCACGTGAAGAGATGAAAACTCTTGAAGCTGGGGAAACCACGTGGGAGGGTGTTGAATCCAGCGGACAAAGAGAAGGCCCACCCGATTGACCGGTTAAAGCTATATATATAGCTTCAACTCTTAGGTTTTTGTTGGGCGTGCGAAGGAGGGTTTGTGCAGTTTCTCTTTTCTTTGGCGGCTGTGCAAAAGGTGTGCAGCAGGGGGTGAAACGAATTTGATTGGGCACAGTGCAAAGAAGGTGCAAGGCAGAGACTTTGGCGGCTATTCATAGAGAAAAGCAAAGTCCTTTTGCATTTGTTCTTTGATTTGTGTATCCATATTGAGAGAGATAATTGTGTGAGAGGTTTGAGAGATTGTGTGAGGGTTTAGATTGAGTGATTGTAAACCCTAGTTGTATCTCTCCCTCTAATAGTAGATCTCCTCCCTCCTTGCCCCGTGGACGTAGGTAGTTTGCCGAACCACGTAAAATTGGTTTGTTTGTATTTGTGGTCATTGTAATAGTTTTTAAGATCCCTCGACAAGTCAGTTCTAGAACTGATGAGAGGAAGAGCCGATATCTCACTTGGTTGAGATATTCGTTTCAGATTCTTGTTTTCTTGGTGAGATGAGAATTCTTATTGGATCTCTCTCTTGTTGTGCATCAGAAACTCTGCCAAAATTTTCGCTGCGCACAACAGTAGGGTCCCATGTTTTTGGGTCCCTAAGATATGTTTCTTTGAGAAATTCGCGCGGAGCTTGTCTTTTGACTCTGGGTTAATTACGTGTAGATCCCCTTTAGTGTTGTTATTTTGAACTTTAAACTTACAAGCCGTGTAGTTTTTATCTTGTGCATGGACTCACTTATTTTGCATCATCTGTCAAAATTTCACCTAGGATAGGAGAGACAAAAGGAATTCTACCGTGTGATTTTTCAGATAAGATTAAATAGAACATGATGCATACACTCTTGTTTGATGCATCGGTACTTATGTTGTAGACCGTCACTTATGATCTGAATATATATTAATCTGAGACGTGAAAGTGGATTAGCCTGCCCACAACACAATTTTTAGAAGGAAAGATACAATTTCAAATTCTCATATCAAATAATGAAATTGATTAAATACTTGTAAATACCCAAGAAAGAATAGATTGCAAGCGAGGGAGTACATAAAACCAAAGTTAAAAATCAAAGTTAAATAGTGTAAGCTTTTGGAGAGATCTAGAGATAGCATGTGGATTGTGGGCGAGGGCTCTAATGGGAAAGAGAGAATGTGGGAAGAGAGAATTTTAGGGGACAAGAAGAAATTGAGGGGGAGCAAAGGTGTAGGGTTTAGTTATAGTTAGATGTAAAATTATAACTAGGTTGCCCCCCACTTAAATGCATGGAATTATTATGTAACTCCACGAGCCATGAGAGCATTGAAATTTAGTAGCTAAGCCTAGACTGCCTAGTGCTAGTGGGGGCTGAGGGTAGAGAGGGATAGGTAGCTAGTAGTGGATTGGGGTTGAATTCAATGGTCTTCGAAAGCATGGATATTGAGCGTTGAACAGTTGGATGCTACTAGATTCGGTCGGAATTTGATGGTGGCATGTGCTTATGGTTTTAATTATGTCATCTACCACAGCAGTACTAATGGTGTATTGAAGTGTTGTCATTATCATTGCACAAAATCCCAATATTTTGATTCAGTGGTACATTTTTCTTTGGTTCACTATTAATGAGGGTGCAGACTGATTGAATACAGATGGGATACGGTAAGGAAAGTCATAACTATATCTGTTAAAATCGGATATGAATATGGATAAATTAAGAGAAATAATATGCACAGATAAAATAAAAGAAATTAATATATGCAGATACAAAACAAATATGAGAAAACCTAATTAAATTGAAGAAAAAAATATTGGTTGTATGATACAAGCGAGTCCATTGATATGTTATTATATTTAAAAAGCTAAGATTAGATCTCTAGATCATCGAAATTAACCTCAGATCTGTGTTAAACCTAATGATCAAAACAATTGCAACTATATGATCAACAATTATTCAAATAGTTCGAATATAAATTTGGACATTCCACTGCATATCCATATCCATATCCTATTGGATATAGGTATTTAGTAAAAATATATGTATCCTAACGAATATATACCGCTTATACATATATATTTTACACCCTTATAGTTAGATTACAAAAGTATAACCCTCGGTTCTCACTATAACTTTAGAGTTTTACTGTGTTAGAGGGGCTTTGACATGATATTAAAGCAACCCAAATTCAAATTTCGTCGGCTAGGAATTTAAAATGAGATATTCTAATTAAGCGCGAGCCTAGATTTCGGCCCATAAAAATGGCGTTTGACCAGCAAGGGCACATTAGGGGCTGTTTGGTTGGTTTCCTAAAAACCAAGAATAGGAAATTAGAGTTTGAAAATATCAAAAAGTACAATTTCCACCATTTCCATCCCTAAAACTTCCCACAACACCTAATAAAATATTATTTTTATCCAACAACTCATCCACATCATCTAATAAAATATTATTTTCATCCAACAACTCATCTCATATCATCCAATAAAAATAAACCAAACAAAAGAATGTGTCACATCATCCAACTCATCTCATCTTCATCTCATCTCATCTTTAAAAATCACTCACATCATCCAATAATATGGTGACAACTCATCTCATTTCATTAACATTTCATCTCCACCCATTTCCTCCAAAAAAACAATGAAATTGATTTTCTTAAGTGTGGGTCACATCATCCAATAATATAATGACAACTCATCTCATCTCATCTCATCTCTTATTTTTAAGAATGAACCAAGCACAAGAGAAGAACCTATTATAGGAAATAAGTTTCCTATTCTTTGATTTCCTTCTTTTTTAGCCAATCAAACAACCTCAAAACAAGTTTTCTTAAAAACTCACTCACATCATCCAATAATATAACTCATCTCATCTCTTATTCTTTGATTTTCTTCTTTTTTTAGCTAACCAAACAATCTCAAAACAATTTTTTAAGAAAATAGGTTTCTTATTCTTTGATTTCCTTCTATTTTTGGATAAACAAACAGCCCCTTGGAATATAAACATTAACGGTGAATCTTTATTATAATCTAATGGTTACAAAAGGGACCTTAACACCTACTATTAATGCTATGGATTGATTTGTTCTAAAATATAATTTAGTTTATACCCTTTTCACCATGTGTATATTTATTCATAATTTTTATACTCGACAGTCTCCATAGCATCTACAGTGTAGTTGAGAACCGTGACTGCTCTCAAGGCCGTCAACCGAAACACAGGTGAGAGAATATATATTTGAGCAGGGAAGTATCCGTAAACTGTAAAGAAGCAAAAGATTACACTTAACCACCTACTAAATTCTTATTTAAGTACTTCAGTTTATGCGCATGCACAGGTACTTATAAAGGAAGCCTAAGGAGACTATATATGAGTGAATACAAAGCCCTCTACTAGTTTTATTTAATGCACTACACTCTTTATTTCACTATTACTATTTTGAAACTTATATGCAACCAAATGCTCCTTGTGTTGAATCTATTCAATAGATCCTCTTAGATTGAGGCAAGTAAAGTTTCTTGACACAAATTTGGCTACCATTGATGATTTTTGTTTTTTGTTTCCTCTAAGCGATGGGGTGACGGTGATTGGTGAGCGAGCATGAGACAAAAGCTTCCTTTTCCTCTCGTCCATCTGCTAAGATCAACTGTTGTTGTTTATTAGCTCAAAACTACACTTGCCTATCAAACTAACTACAGGTTTATTCTTGGAATTCATGCAGTTTCAAGTGGCCCATTTTGGATTTTAGCTGGTTCTTTTCAAGTGGTCCCCTGTGCACGCGTATTTGGATTCTTTGACCTGTCATCTCTTCACTTTGAAAAATCATTTTCTCAATCGTAATCAGTCAGTAATATCTGGAGGGCTACGATTCATTTGTAATATAATCGAGGGTTAATTGCATATAAACCTCATCTAGTATTGATGTTCTGAACTTACTGCTGTTATTGTTTCATTGTTGTAGATAGACTCCGGGATAAATTTTTTTGACTCTTTTGCTCTTGGTAAAATTTGACTGACTTTTCAGAGTGTGAATTTTGTGATTCAATTGTTGGATAGTAGGTTATTGGGCCAAACATGATTCCTAGTCTGTTTTGGTTTTGATTTTAGAATTGTTAGATTCCTAGTCTGTTTTGGTTTTAGGGTTATTAGGATTCCTAATCTGTTTTGGTTTTGGTTTTAGAATTGTTGGATTCCTAGTTTGTTTTGGTTTTAGGGGTTTATATATATAGAACGTTTTAAAATAGATTTGTACCGAGAGAAAAAGAGATTGTTTTGAGCAATTTGAGAGGGAGATTTCTGAGAGGTGAGTTGAGATTTTTTGGTGAATGTTATTTTGAGTGTTTGAGAGTTGTAACTCATTATTTTTTTTTGTCAATGAAAAACTTTATTCATTTACCAATATGAAACTTTATATACATCACTCAACCAGACTAAGTCTAGTAACTCATCTAGAGAAATACTTCTTTACAGTTTTTCAATTTTCTCCCTAATATGTACATGAAGCTTCTCATTCAAGATTTTTGAAAGCATTGATATCTTTATAGCTCGGAACAGAACATCAGGTTGACGAGTTTTGAATTGAAAAATCCTCAAATTTCTCTCCTGCCATAGATGATACACTGAGGATGAAAGGGCCATTTTCTTCAAACTTTCAGTGAGTCATTTCCTCTTCAATCTATAGCTATACCAGTGTATGATTTCACACCAGGAACATGACCTCCAACTGAAGTTTAACCAGTCCATCACCAAGTTCCACACTGCAGCAGAATAGTAGCAATCAAAGAACAGGTGACAAACTGTTTCAATGTGGTTTGAGCATAAGACACATTGATTCTGATTTGCGTCTAAAATTCTCATGCGACATAGTCTTTCCTTTGTTAGCAATCTTGATTGGATAGCTAACCAAAGTATAAACGAGTGTTTGGGATAATAAAAACCACCCCAAACTGTGCCATTCTAGCTAACTTTTTGTCTAGGATGTACCAGATTCATGTATACAGAGGAAATTTGAACATTATCACTCTTGCAACAACTTTCAATGATGTTTATTAGATTGATGATACTCCCATATCTTCTTATCATCAAATCTCTAACTTTCAAGAGTTGTTTCCACATCCATGAATCACTAGCTTTCATCCGAACATTCCAAATATCAGAATGTTTCAAATAATTTTCATGCACCCATTTAATCCAAAGTAGATCCTTCTTGAGATGAATCATCCACAGTAATTTTATGACAACAGCATAATTCCAAGTTTTTGCTGAAAATACTCCCAAACCCCCATACTCTTTATCTTGACAGATTGAAGCCCAGGAAACTAATGGAACTTTATGACCCCAGAGAAAATCAGAGCACATTTTATCAATTCTCTTCAGCACCTTACATGTCAATATGTAGTTGTTGGTCCAAAAAAGGTGAACACCTAACATGACAGACTTAATCAATTGCAACCTCCCCGCATAAGAAAGAGCTTTCTTTTTTTACCAATGCTGAAACTGATCTGAAATTTTACTAATCAAAGGGGAGTAATCTAGCCATGAAAGTCTTTTGGGAATCATGGGCATTCCTAAGTACTTCACTGGAAGGATTCCTTCTGTAAAGTTCAAGTAAGAACAAATTTGCATTTTTTGATTGTCATCAATGCCACTCAAGAATATTGAGCACTTACTAGGGTTAGTTTCCAAGCCTGAGAACTTGCTAAACTCATTGAGACAGTTGTAGAGCCTTGTTATTGAATTCATATCAGCTCTTCCAAATAATAGCAAATCATCCGCAAAAAATAGATGAGTAATTTTCAGCCTTGAGCACTTAGGGTGATACCTGAATAATTTGTCATCCTTTAGAGTATTCAACTTTCTTGACAAATACTCCATGCCTATGACAAATAGATAAGGGGAAAGTGGATCCCCCTGCCTCAGCCCTCTAGCACCTTTGAAGAATCCATGCAAAGTTCCATTGAGAGATAATGAGTATTTAGGAGAAGTGATGCAAACCATGATCCATTTTACCATTTTTTTCAGGGAAACCTAAACCCTTTAACATTGCTTCAATAAAATCCCAGTCAATGGTATCAAACGCTTTCCTAAGATCAATGTTAAGTATTGCTCTTGGAGTAGAATGTTTCCTCCCATAATTCTTGATAAGCTCATGTGCCAGTAAAATGTTATTTGAGATGACCCTCCCCTTAACAAAAGCACTCTGTGCATCACATAGAAGATATCCCATCACAATTTGGATTTTGGTAGCAATTGGTCTTATAAACACAATTACAACATGATATTGGACGAAAATCAGATGGTGATTTGGGATTTAGGATCTTTGGTATAAGAGTAATCAATGTGTTATTTAATGTACCCAAAAGATTTCCAGAACAAAAGAATTCCTCCACAGCCAGGAATAAGTTTTCACTAATCACATTCCATGCAGATTTAAAGAATGAGGCATTGAAACCATCAGGACCTGGAGCTTTCTCATCCGACATAGAGAAGATTGCTTTCTTTATCTCATCTCTAGAAACTAGAACACTTAACATATTGCGCTGAATATCAGAGAGAACATGACCATTTGTGATAATCTCAGGGTTAGATTTTGAGACAAGAGCTTTTGTTCCCAGCAGATTTTCATAGTAACTTATAAATTCTGCAGCAATTCTAGGTAATTCTGTGATTCTTTCCCCATTTTCAGTGTAAAGAGATAGAACTCTATTTTGATGCCTTTTAACTTTCATGATAGAATGAAAAAAGTGGGTGCATTTGTCACCATTTATGCTCCATTTGATATTTGCCTTTTGACTATAGAAAGAGGCTTCACAATTAAGAAGTCTGACATATTTTTTTCAAACATTCTTTTTCTTTTCTGAATCAGGGAGGAATTGAAAAGATCAGTGCTTAACTGCTATTGAACATCCTCTAATTCATCCATTGCTCTCAACGCTTGTTCACTAATATTCATAAAGTGTCTCTTGTTCAGATCCTTCAAAACAGGTTTTAGATTTTTGAGCTTAGTATAAACCTGATACAACTTAAAACCATTGATGTTTTGCTCCCAAATTGACTTCACAGCACCAATGAACTCAGGATGACTTGTTCACATTTTGAAGAACTTGAAAGGCCTTTTACCTATAAAATTTTCTTCTTCAATTATAATTAGAGCAGGAGAATGATCTGAGCAATTTGGAACTAAATATTCCACTTGACTTGAATTGAATTTGTGAATCTATTCTTCATTTATTAGAATTCTATCAAGCCTACTCCAAATTCTTGTGCCTGCATCTTGTTTATTACACCAGGTGAAAAAACAACCAGTGGACTTGAGATGCATTAGCTGACATGAATTAATAAAATTCTGAAAATCATCAGTGTCAGAGTTAGAAACAGCAGCACCACCAATCTTCTCACTATTGTTAATGATAGAATTGAAATCTCCCCCAATGAACCATGGAACATTTATACTTTGATTGAAAGAGAGTAGGTCTTGCCAAAGAGCTTTTCTACCAATCATATCATTTAGTGCATACACTATAGAGAATAGACATGTTAGGCTTCCATCTTTTGGCACTAGAGAGCATGTAATATACTGATCTGAAGAGGCAATTTTCTGAATAGTAAGAATATTGCTATTCCAAATAATCCAAATCCTCGCTCTGCTAGCTTGGTGAGCATTAGAAATCCAATCCCAATCCTTTATAATTTTCCTTGCTACAGAATGTAATTTTTCCCTAACAATTTTTGTTTCCAAAAGGGCAATGAAAGGTAGACTATATTGAAAAATGAATTGCTTAACAATGGATTGTTTAGAGGATTTGTTAAGTCCTCTCACATTCCAGATAGCTAAGTGCACTTTGAAAATAGTCCACCCCTATCAATGCTAGAGGGGTCAAGATCATGTACCTGTTGCTCCAGGAGAGAAAAATGAGAAGCCTGAAAAACCCCTTGAATATTTATTTTTCTACTAACTTTTCTTGCTGATTTATCCCTTGCAATACTAGTGAACCCTGTAGCATTAACAGCTGGGGCTGAAAAAATATGACTTGGTGATGAGGTAGCAGATTGTGCACCAGAAGCTCCAGAATCATTTCCAGCATTAGATCCCCCACCTCTGACAGTATTTTCTAGTGTATGTGCACCAGAAATGATAGATTGCACAAGTGTATCAGAATATAGCATATCAGCAGATCCAGATTTTATGTTCCCAGCACTAGATTCTCCAGGTTTAACAAAATCACCCTGTGCACGTGCACCATAAAAAACTCCAGATACACCAACAAGATTAACATCAGGCTTATAGACATTCTCTCTACTACTGGGATTATTTTCAGAGCTTGAATTTGTACCATTAGCTTTAGAAGTCCCTTTATCAACTGACCTAGATTTTTGAGCATTAGAATTCCTGTTAACAGGCATCCATCTCATTCTTCCAGCTTTCCTACGATAATGTTCAGTTAGATGCCCTATAACATTGCAAGAATTACACCATCTAGGCTTAAGTTCATAAATCACTTTTTGGGTGAAACACTTTCCATCAGGTCCATGAATAACCAGTTGATCAGGCAAAGAGTTCATAAATCACTTTTTGGGTGAAACACTTTCCATCAGGTCCATGAATAACCAGTTGATCAGGCAAAGGTTGTTTCAGAGGCAATTGAACTTCTACACTTTCCATCAGGTCCATGAATAACCAGTTGATCAGGCAAAGGTTGTTTCAGAGGCAATTGAACTTCTAACAGCACCCTAGCATAAAATCTCTTTCTTGTAGCTGTAAGTTTGTCAATAGTTATAGGATTTCTAATTATGCTAGCAATTTTACTAATCCCTGTAGAACTCCATAGATTCAAGCGCAAATTTGGAAATTGAACCAAAAAACCAAGGTCCTGCCTCCAAAACATCACACATTTGCTTCTCAGTGTGAAAATAAAAAAGGAACACACCTTGTTTGATTAAAAGAATTTCAGGGATTGAGATTTCCCCCCACAATTTATTTATATAGGCTTCCATTGATTTATAACTCACATTTAGACCAATTACATGGCCAACAAGAGCATATCTCTAGTATTTTTCTCCTTCTTTCCATTCTTCCGGAGAGAAAAAAACTGTATTTTCTTCATTGAATGGAACAAAATTCAACTTTAATCCCTCTCCACTCTTTCTATTATCAACAAACTGTATTTTCTTCATTGAATGGAACAAAATTCAACTTTAATCCCTCTCCACTCTTTCTATTATCAACGAACAAACTAGCATAAGTTTTTGGGAACAAAATTCAACTTTAATCCCTCTCCACTCTTTCTATTATCAACGAACAAACTAGCATAAGTTTTTGGTTGATTTTTTCCAGAGTTCTCATGAGTTTTACTGTCATCATCCATAGCTACATCATTTGAATTTTCAATCATTCCAGATTCACGCTCTGCTTTATCATTTTCGGCCTCAGCACTAGCAGATTTGGTGAGATCCACCAAATTTGTGATTCCATTAGAATCAAAATCCTTTAATTCCATCTTATTAAGATCTTCTAGATTATCATCATCCAGATTAGCATTAGATCCAGATTCAAAATCTATTTCAACTTTATCTGACCAGAGATTTGATAATTGACGAGAAGCTTGAAAACCAGAATTCACCTGAGGATCTGAGATCAGAATAGACTTTGCTAAAATCTCAACTCTTATCTTCTTATTGGCTCCCTTAGGTCCAGTACTCTCTTTTATCAAGCTCTCCTTCACAGATCTTTGAGATTCCTCAAATTCATCCGCTGCAACATCACCTCCAGAGGTAGACGAAGATGGATAAACAAACATAGAATCTCTAATCTCACTGCTTGGCACTCTCTTTTGATTACTCTTCTTCTTCTTCCTCATTGAAACTAGGCGGAGGTGTACGTTAGCAAGTAGATCGCCCCGCTAAAGTGCACCACAAGGAGCCTGCTACTTGTGAATCTAAGTTCAGAACCCTATCTAAATTCAATACCTTTCTCGGCCTTTTGGCTAAGATCAAGTGTAACTCATTGTTTTTCTCCTCCATATAGTGAAAAATCCATATCCTCTCCATGTGGACGTAGGCAAGTGCCGAGCCACGTATATTTCTGTGTTTGTGATTAATTTTGGTTGTTCTTTTGTGAATTGCACTCATTGGTTGTTCTCCTCCCGTTGCTCGCCGACTCGTTTGGTTCGCGAGCACGCTTCCGCCGACGCGCAACAAATTGGTATCAGAGCCTAGGATTTCTGACCTAGGATTTATTTTAGGTGGAGGAAGATTCGCTGTTGAAAGCTTAGATATTGGAGATCTAGGCTTCGATGGAGATAGCTTTGCAGAGTTGCCAGTTAGAGATCTCGTCTTCCTCGTGTGATTGGGAGTTCGTGTTAGAATCCAATTTAGGGTTCAAGTTGGGTAATTTCTCAATTCTATCAGTTGTTCAAATTTTCTCAACAATTTAGAGTTAGCAAGCAATGACAGGAGATAGTGGTGAAAGCAGCAAGGCCACGACAAGTATAGTTCAAGTTGCACTTCAGAATACGAAGATCAGTGTTGGAAGTATGATGACAAGATCAACTTTGGGTTATGAATGAGTGATGTGTAGGATGCTTTGAGTGCTCAGAACTTAGAGGAGACCATCATGGTCCATGGGTGGCCAGCGAAGTATGATAAGGCGATATGAGACAAGATAAATCGAAATGCTTGTAGGGTAATAAGATCTTGTTTGGAACAAGAGTTGAAATATGATGTGATTGGTGTGACATCTGCAATGAAGATATGGGAGATTCTCAACAATAAATATCTTACGAAGAGTGTTAAAAATCGGTTGCACTTGCTGCGAAGATTGTTTAGATTCTAGATGTCCAGGGTACCTCACTTGCAGATCATGTGAACAACTACACAAAGTTATTATCGGACTTGGCGAATATGGATGAGAAGATATCACATGAGTACAAGTGGATTATTTTATTAGGCTCCTTACCCGATGAGGAGTATGATACCTTCGTGCTCACTTTGTTAAACGATAGATCTTCCATCACATATAGTGAAGTGACTAATACGTTGACGAATTTCGACTTAAGGAGGAAGGATAAAAAATCTTCCAGAGCTAGCACTTCAGTAGAGGACTTGTCGATGAAAGGTAGGAGTCCCTATCTAAGAGGTGGCAACAGAGGCAGGTCAAAGTCAAGAGACCACTACCAATTAGCGAAGAACCACTGTGTTTTCTGTAAAGAACAAGGATATTGGAATAGAGATTGCCCGAAACTCAGAGAGAAGGAGAATAGCAAGAAGAAGTACCCGAAGGCCAGTGAAGTGAATGTTACTAAGAGTGGTAACAATTCAGATGATTCATGCTTTTCTCTATTGATTACTCTAGAGGTAAACCATGCGGATGTATTAGATTAGATGCTGGATTCTGGTGCTACTTATCATGTGACTTCCCAAAGAGATTGGTTTGCATCATTTGAGAAGCTCGATGGAGGTGTGGTGGTCATGGGAAATAATCAGTCATGTGGCATTTGTGGGATAGGTACTATCAGGATTCAGATATATGATGGAGTTATTCGAGAGCTAAATGAAGTGGGATTTATTCCCCAGCTAAAGAAAAATCTTATTTCTGTTGGAGCTTTGGAGGCAAAGAGATTCGAGATGACTTTTGAGAACGTTGTAGCAAAAGTTACTAAAGAATCTTTGGTAGTGATGAAGGCGGTCCGTAGTAGGAATCTTTTCTATCTGAAGGGAAACACTGAGATTGGTCAGGTAGCTTCAGTAGTTTCAGAGGCAAACGCGAGCAGACTTTGGCACTACAGATTGGGGTACACAGGAGAAAAATCACTACAGACGTATGCAAGCAGGGGCTATTGAAGGAAGCCAAGAGTGAAAATATTGAATTCTGTGAGCATTGTGTTTTTGGAAAGAATACTAAAGTGAAGTTCGGAACAGTCATTCATAGAACGATAGGCATCTTGGACTATGTGCACACGGATGTTTGGGATTCCACCAAGATAACATCACTTGGTAGTCAACATTGGTTCATCATGTTTATAGATAACTATTCTAGACGTTGTTGGGTGTATACCATGGCGAAAAAGAGTGAAGTCTTAGAGATATTTGTGGAGTGGAAGAGAAGATTGGAATTGCAGAAAGATCAAGATGTTGAGATCTGATAACGACGGCGAGTACACTTTAGACCCCTTTCAGCATTTATGTCAAGACGAGGGCATAAAGAGGTACTTCATAGTTAGTCATACACCACAGCAGAATGGGGTGGTAGAGAGGTTGAATCAGTCTTTACTGGAAAAGGTCCGATGTTTGTTATCACAGAGTGGTTTGGAGAAGATATTTTAGACTGAGGTACTTACATATACGAGTCACCATATTAATAGGTTGTATTCATCTGCGATTGATGGGAAAACCCCTATGGAGATTTGGTCAGGAGAGTCATCATATGATTATGATCAGCTCAAGGTATTTGGGTGTCCTGCATTTTATCATGTCAGAACTAATAAATAGGAACCTCGAGCTAGGAATGCCACATTTGTGGGATTCAAGCATGGTGTCAAAGGATACAAGCTTTGGGATCCAGTTGAACAGAAGATTGTGCTGAGTAGAGACGTCACTTTTGATGATGCTTTGATCTTGAAGCTTCCTAGCTCTCATTAGGTGGAGAACACCCCGACATTGGAGACATCGCAGATGGTGAAGATTGATACAACTCCATATTATCCAGATGGTACCGTATCCATTAGAGTGTCGACTGAGGTGACACCATGTGAGCACATCGATGATTTGGATGATATAGGTATAGTAGAATAGGATCAAGGACCGATGGCTCAGGTTTATGATTCTATTATAGTTCAGAGACCAAGGAGAGACATACGGTTGCCAGCGAGGTATACAGATACAGTGGTTGCGTATGCACTTCTGGTAGAGAGTATCGATGAGATGATTCCTACTACATTCAGAGAGGCTGAACAGAGTTTAGAGGTTGATTTTTGGCAGGAGGCTATGCGAGAGAAGATGAAGTCTCTTCAGAAGAACGACACATGGGAGCTTGTCGAGCTTCCAAAGGGGTGGAAGGTAATTGGTTGCAAATGAGTGTATACCAAGAAGGAGGGCTTTCAGGACACTTCAATGAGGCTCAAAGATAGATTAGTAGTGAAGGGTTATGCACATGAAGAAGGCATTGATTACAATGAAGTCTTTTCTCCAGTGGTGAAGCACTCTTCGATTCAGATCTTGCTAACTTTGGTGGCACAGTATGATTTGGAATTGGATCAGCTAGAAGTGAAAATAACTTTTCTTCATGATGATCTTGATGAAGAAATTTATATGACTCAGCCATTGGGGTTTCGAGCTGCCGGAAAGGAGAAATCGGTGTGTAGATTAAAGGAATCGCTATACGGGTAGAAGCTTGTTGCGGATTTGCGCTTGTTTAGGCATTGTAGGGTGAATATTTGATTTCCCGAAAAAAGGGAGTTTCGTTTGTATTTATAAGAAAGCTTATTACAAACTAATGATCAAATAGTTACAACAGAAGCAGAGGGAAGGCCCTCTTTGTTTTGTGTGGGGACTTTTAGGTGGCTACAGGATGCTTCGCTCGATGCTCGTGTCGAGTCTGCTTCCCTTGGACCGTTCGAATGAGGTTGCTGGAGAGCTTCAGTTCGCAGTAGAAGCTCAACTTGAGAGAGTTCGGGTCTGTTTAGTTCGCCGGCGATCGGAGCTCGGAACTAAGCAGTGGTGCTGCAATGCAAAAAGGTTATGCAGAGAGCTTGGTCTCAACTCTTTTCTCTAAGTTTTGCGACCTCTCCTCCAGTGTGCCGGAAGGGTCTTTTAAATGGGAGAAGGACAACTTTAC
The DNA here is from genome assembly GCF_001876935.1 of Asparagus officinalis. Lineage (NCBI taxonomy): Eukaryota > Viridiplantae > Streptophyta > Magnoliopsida > Asparagales > Asparagaceae > Asparagus > Asparagus officinalis. The sequence continues at coordinate 110,202,628 of NC_033796.1, forward strand.
TCCTCCTTGAATTGTGGGATGTGACCACATCTTCTTCAGAGACGTCTAGCTGTTCCTCGAAACCATGAACGGTCATTCCAGGGATTGTGCTTTATGTCCTGTCACCTACGATGGGAAGGCCCATTCTTGTATGTGAGGCAACAAACGACTGCTATCCGAGTGGATTTTGATTTCAGAAATAAAAGGTTAGACTTAGTTGGTGAATTGCTTGGTAGAGAGCTGTGGGCAAATATTCATCTTTAAGACACTATGGATGTTGATTCCCGTCTAGCTCCTACAACGAAAGCTACAATCAAATAGTTTTCGGGTCGGTGAACGAAATTTGCGAATGGAGGGCTTTTCACATAGATCGAGAAGAGTTACAATTCAACGACACTTCCGACGACGGATGAAAACTCTATTCAGCAGTCTTCACAATCTACAGTGAAAGTTACAATCTGACGGCTTTTACACCCCACAACAACTAAAACTAGGATTATTGAACAACGGTCCTTGCAACGCTCTACAGAAGAAGTTACAAGTCAAATGGCTCCTTCTGAAACGCGGATGTCATCCCCGCGTCACCAAGTTGGAAATGAAGGCGACCCTCGCGTCGTCAATGCACAAGCCAAACGTGAGCGACCCTCGCGTTCAATGGTGTTCAGCTAACACCCAACTTCGCGTCTTAATTCAAAGAACACGAAGTAGAGGTTCTGAACGCCAGAATGGGCGTTTGACTTATTCAAACATAAGTCGAACGGTTCCAAAACCGTTTATCCCACGTTCTGAGGGGATTTTCACCCACGTAGGAGCAGATATAGGGGTCAGTTACAACCTCTTATCCCCCTATAAAAGCTCAACGAACTCAACTGAGTTACGGGTTGGATTTTTGGCATCTGAACCACACAGGTTGGATTCAAAAGATCTAAACCATACAGGTTGGAGATTTTCAGTTCTCAAACAAACTCGACAGAGTTAAAGGATCGGATTTTTGATAATCAGATCAAGGGTTGGATTCTTCATCATCAAAACCACTCAGGTTTGGAGATTCGGCAACAACAGCAACGAAATCCTTGGAGATAGGATTTTTGAACCAACCTCAGAAAATCAAATCTGAGAGAATCCTTCAACAACAGAAAAACAGCTTGATTATTAACCGAATTTTCGGTTCCAACAACTCTATTCACAGAGTTCAAACTCGTTCAGAGTTCTTAAACTCATTCAGAGTTATTCATAAAACTTTCCACGAAAGTTCATCGTTCCCACGAGATAAAGACGGTCGGATCGTCAACGGAGAGCAAGTTCGACGCAATCAATCGAAGGAAGCACTCCATCGCTGCCAAGAAGAACCCAGTTTTAAACAAATGGGAAAATCAAATTCGTTTTCCTCTCTTTTGTAATCAAGTTGTAACCGAGATCAAAGGAATCAAAGTCACATTTTCTTTATTCTCTTCTTTACAATTTTCTCTACATACACTAGGTCTTAGTTTTAAATGTCGAGAAATTCACTTGGTAGTATTAAAACGCACAAGTGGATTCCTATGCTTGAGGATTGAAACGTAGAGTTAAACTCTACGTTCAGAAGTTCAAGCAACGCAAGTGCACAGGCCGATTCTGGGCCTAGAATCTCGCCCCGATTCGACAGCTCACAGCTGTCTATAAATAGACCGCTGGGGTCAAATCAAAAGTCATCCGACTTTTTATCTGTTTCTTTTCGAAAAATTTTAACGAATATTCTTCGTTTTGAACTCCGACGAACCCTGTTCATCTTCTCTAACCATCATCCTCAATGGGTCCTAGGAAGAAGACCGTCTCCCGTTCCAAGTCCGCCTCCGCCGCTGCTCAAAGCTCTCAGCCGACGACGGCCGTCGGCGGTGATGCAACCCAGACTGGTGCGCCGTCGTCGGTGCAAGCTCCTCTCGTCGGTGGTAAGCATCAACTTTTGTGGCCATAAAACTTACTTCGGTAAGATCTGAGCAACGAGGAAACTCGTTCCGATGTTATAACGCAGAGTTAGGACTCTGCGTTTTGAATTCGAAACGTTGAGTTTCGCCTTCTGCGCTCGAATTTTGTAATGCAGAATTTAGACTCTGCGTTTGAGTAGCTAACACAAAGTCTGACCTTTGCATTAATAAGATTTAACGCCGGGTCTGGACTGTGCGTTCAAATGCTTAACGCAAGGTTCGACCTCTGCGTTAATAAGACTTAACGTAGGATCTGAGCTATGCGTTTGAATGTTTAACGCAAGGTTTGACCTCTGGGTTGATAAGATTTGACGCAGGGTCTGAACCGTGCGTTTGAATGTTTAACGCAAGGTTTGACCTGTGCGTTGATAAGATTTAACGCAGGGTCTGAACCGTGCGTTTGAATGTTTAACACAAGGTTTGACCTCTGCATTGATAAGATTTAACACAGGGTCTGAACCGTGCGTTTGAATGTTTAACATAAGGTTTGACCTCTGCGTTGATAAGATTTAACGCAGGGTCTGAACCGTGCGTTTGAATGTTTAACGCAAGGTTTGACCTGTGCGTTTGAACGACCTTATTCCTCCAGGGCTTTGACTAAGGTTGTCTTTGTTTTATTTTTATACTGATTGACTGAGTGTTTTTCTCTTTTGCAGTGCTTTACACCCGCGAACCTCTCGCACTTCTTCATCACTTTGGGCGTGAGGGTGGCGTGGATTTGAATATGCAGTTCAATCTGCGTCAGGAACTCCTAATTTTTTAGGATACCGACAAGGATCGTGTTACCCTGATTTCCCATCCAAGCCCGGCTGTACTTAGGATTTTGGTGATAGATGCCAAATTTGAAACCGACTCCCGTAAGAAGCTCATCAAGCCGGCATTTCTGTTTGGTGATCGTGTAACTGTCAAAAAAGAGGCTGTAGATGGTGGCCATTACAAGTGGTTAAGGCAAATCGGAGATCGTCACTTCTTTCTTCCTGATATGCATAGGATGTTTCCTATTGCTTATTATCAGTGTGCCTCCGTCCCTCGACATATGAATTGGGACCTTGTCAGGGAGCAGGATGGGGTAGCTATCGGGGCTTTGACTTACACAGGCGTACACACCGTAGGTTACAACCAACAGGTATCAACTTTGGAACCCTGCCTATTCTCAAGGGGATATCCCGTTGGAGAAACAGCTAGTATAGCTAATACTTTCATGCGGAGATTTTTGGTTGTAAAAGGAGAGTTCTCATCTTCAGTATTCAGAACTCCCAGGTGGGTTCATTCATCAAGAACAAGGTGGTGAGCAAGAATGACAGAGTTCGTGCTGACAGAGCTAGAGGGGTCATTGGCTCGATCTGGGCTCAGTTGCCCTGTAATGGCTACCAGATGTGGTATTGACTATAACCATTATAATTTTTTCGCTATTCTGGAGAGATACAACCCGGAGACGTGTACATTCTTCACACCTGTGGGGGAATTAGGGTTTGCCCTCCACGAAATGTATGACATTTCGAGTCTTCCTGTTGGAGACTTGCCCTACGAAGAGTTCATCCCAGGGTCAAGTGAGCTCAGGATTTTGAAGGAAATGAACCCCGATGTCTATGACACTCTATGGGAAGTAATGTGTCATTTTTAAATCTGCACCTAACTGACGGGGACACAGGGACGTGGTATAAAGCAGCTATCCTGGGCCGAATATTTATTCCAGAATTTATCTCACAAGACCGCCGATGTGTCTCGTCGGAGCGTGAGCACCCCTGAGGTGATCCAAGCTTTAATCAACGATGCTACAACTCATTATGTCAACGAGGGATTAGAAGATGATTTCCCTGCACAGACTGAATTTGAAAGCTTCCACCATCAGGCTGCTATACCTATCTCTGACATGGCCTTGCTAGCGGGCTTTCTCATGTTGTGGCTGAAGCGGTGTGTAGTCCCTACCAGGCCGATAGATGCTGTGGTGATAGAAGTAGTCTACCCAGCTGTACTCTTAGCTCACGGGAGGTCTATGAACTTACTTTCAGCTATGACATGCTGTTTGCAGCATGGTTTGAGGGAATTGTGTCTCGAATTCATTCAGGTGAAGGAGACATACTCTGAAGGAAAGAAAAGTTTTGTGACTCCAAATCCTCGAGTATCTTTGTCGTATACTTACTTGATGGCTTGGTACGTATCCCATTATCCTCATTTGATGAGTGCCCCATCTGCTTCAGATGAAGGCTTCATCCCCTTTGTGCAGAGACTGGAAGAATCTACTTGGGAAGGCACATATGTAGTGAGGGTTCGTCAAATCTTGTCGAGAGACCTCAATTATCACATATTCTACTGCTTCCCAGACTTCGATGGTGGTGGCTATGGGCAGGTATTTCAAGATACCGTTGGCCCAAATGGTTTTACCCGTTTAGACGGGGGTGTTTTCCACTGGCTGCTGAACATTAGACCGGGTTATTTTCTCCTTAGGCAAGGTGACAAATGTATAATTGAACCGTACCAACCGTACCAATTCACTCGACAATTTGGGTACGATCAATTATACATTGGAAATCCACGGGGCTAGCTTGCCATTATTGGTAATATATATGAAGGGGCTCGGGCCTGGTACTACTCCACAGCGGGCTGTACTGGAGCTACCTTTAGGTTACCTCACAAGATGCCTAATTCACTTCTCTCCATGGCTTTCTGTAACTGGTATCATACGGCTTCTAAGCTACCTGATTACAAGCTGAATCTGTCTGGCCTTCGAGAGATTAGAAGAATGTATTCGTCCAGGAAAAGAGCTCGAGTATCTCGTCTGAAAGGGATCAATGAATTCCTATCTTATGAAGACGAAGCTGAAGAAGAAGAAGAAGAAGAAGAAGAAGAAGAAGAAGAAGATAGATGACTAGAGAATGCTCCAATAGTGAGCCCTAAGGCTGTTGAAAATCCGAGAATGAGGACGGTCGGAAAAAGAGCTCTTACTGAGGAAGAAGCAATTCAACACGAGAAGCGTACTCGCAGGAAATTACTAGTAGACCCTCCTTCTCAAAAACTAATGGCGGATGCTTTTAAGTCCACTGGGGGAGATGAAAGACAAGAATCTGTTGCTTCCAGTCACCCTCTTCGCACTGGACTTCGCTATGGAGGTCCCGCGTTTCCTAGCGAATTTTCTTCTTATCATCCTGAGGACCAAGAAGAAGGTGGGGATGAGTCATTGATTGGGGATGCAGAATCTTCCCCTATAATATACCCTGATATTTCACCGTTTCCATATCAAGCCCCAGATGTTGTTCCTCCGCCTGCAGAGACGTTGCCTACAGCGTCTCCATCTGAAGAGGTTAGGCTCTCTATAGACGAACCTGTGGTGGATAAGTTAAAGAAATTTAACGAGAGTCAGTCTCCTGCCGTTTTCATGTTATTGCCGCATACGGGGGCCGCTATCCCTAGCCTAACGACTGGCATTATGACTAAAATGGATGCGACTGTAAGTTCTCCCGGAATCTCGGCTGCAGATGATGAGGAACCGTTAGATTATGGGACCTCTTCTCGTAGCGACAATGCTGATAGGGAAGGAAGTGATGGTAGTGATGATCTCGTTGACTGGACCATTCCACCACCGATCTCTTCTGACAAGGCGTCGGCTTATATTCCCTCTTCCCCTATTGGTAAAGATTACACACTCTGGTTTTTCTGGAACTTTCTTTCTTTTATACTAATTTCTCTCGTGTGTAGGTTCTCCAACTCATGAGGCTGCTGATATGTCATCGCCTCCTAACCAGCAAGCAACAGCTGTCTCTCTTGCCGAGCCAACATCGGTAACGATCACTTCTTTACAAGAAGAGTCCCCTCCACTAACGATTCCTCTCAAATCCGCGGGGATGGAGAATGCGCTGAGTTCGGCCCAGGCAGGGGCGCTCATGATTCTTCCTTCAAGTCCTTCGTAATTGAACATTTCTATGGCTTCCCCGGCTTCTTCGTGATCGTCGCCAACAGTTCTTGCACCAGGGTCTTCCATTTTAGGCTCCCCGATTACATCTCCCGTGACATCTCTAAGTCCAGTGGTCGTTCCTTCCATGCTTAAAATTCTTATACGACCCTTAGAGGATACGATGAAGATGGCGATTGAGGAGGTCGGTGCCGGACGAGCTTCATTTGATTCTTTTAAGCCAATACTCATGCTCTTTTTGAACGGCATTCGATATGTGGATGACGCTCGCTGGTTTTAGCACTATTCAGAGAATGTCTCTCAATTGGAAAAGAATCTGAGGGCTTTGGAGAAGTTGCGCGGTGCTGATCTTGTTGCCCAAATCACGTTAACCTTCGATGATCTCAAGGCTGAAGCTATTCGTCAACATGAAGCTCTTCAAAAGAATATCACTGAAAAAGAACTTGAGATCGCGTCCTTACAAGGGCAATGCATTCAAAAGCAACAAGCTGTAGTTGCTTCTAATACTGTCATACAAACGTCTCGTGTAGAAATTGATCGACTCAAGGTGGAGTTGGCTCGACACGAGGCTGAGCTCGCGCGGGAAGAAGAGATCTTGAAAAGGCTCACACTAGAAAGTGTGAAGACCTACGCCACCTATTGTTCGTCAATCCAGGATCTTGAACTTATCCAAAAGAAAGCTATTGCGACGATGCCGGATGAGAACGAACTTAAGAAGAGAGTTGAGGTACTGCATGGTACAGGCCACTCATGAGGAGAAACTATCCGCTATTAAGTCCCGGCTCGCGTCTTTCAATTTCACTGGCCCAGAGGCTTAATTATGTCTTGTCCTTTTTTGTTTGATAAAAACGAGGTTTTTGTATCACTTCTTAATATTTCTGAATAAAATAAAAAAGAAAGTGATTTTGGCTTTTCTCTATTTATTGCTTGTGTCGTGTTCTGACTTGCAACAATAAAATTATATGAAGAATGCCAAATTTATAAAGCTTCCTTTATTATCATTTAAAACAATTCTAGAAAAATTTTGATTTGTTGGGGATGGGTACATGAACACTTGTTATTCTTATGTAGGAGAATTAACTATTTCAAAAGGGTTGAAACTGTTAGAGGTATCTTATTAACATAACAGAAATTCGTGGACCTACCGCTCTATTAAAAAAAGTCGATAGATTAATTTTGTCAGTGATTTTAACGTGACATCTGCGGGGAAGATATTTTAGCGCCTCACTGGGGAGGATTGCTAACTAATTTATCATCAAAGTGATGAGTTGTGATACCTTCGATTTGAACAAGATTTGGGGAATTTTATTGTCTCATTGAAAGGAGTTGATAAACTAGTTATTTACTACTCTGCTGCGGAGAGTTAATAAACTAACCATGATTTGAGTAATTTTGAAGACTTATCGTTCCATTGATGAGAATCAATAAGTGGATTCTGATAGAGGAATTATAGCCGTATTGGTATTGATGCCAGTTAAATTCAGATTCTGTGGGGATGATGATCGCCTGGGGTGTAATATTAACCTGACGAAGATTTAAACTCTGCTGAGGAAATACAGAGGTTTGGCAACACTCTGTTAAAAGAATTCATAATCTCAGGGCATAAGTGTCATGTTTGAAAATACAAAGGTGGATCCTTTGTTTAGGATAATTGCAACGCAAAGGTAACCTTTACGTTTGAGGTTCGAAACGAATAATTAAGAACTCTCGTAACGCAGGTTTAAGCCTCGCGTTTAGAAATCGAACGTAGAGGTGAACTCTGCGTTAAAGTCCAACCGACTTTATCTACTAACGTGGAAGATCGCGTTTCAGAGATGGTTGGGATTCTCTCTTAGAATTCCGCACCGATTTAACAGCTTGGCGGATGTTATAAATAGACCTGTATGGTCACATCAAGAGTCATTTGACTCTTTCTACTTTTAGCTTGATTACAAGAACGAGAATTCTCGTTTGAATTTCAACCGATTTCCCGGCGAACTCCGTCTTCTCTGATCAACCGCATCCATGGCGCCTAGGAGGATGAGTTCTGGTTCCAAGAAGATCATCAGGGCGGCCTCGGAGACATCGCCGGGTAAGAACGTCGGTGCTGTTGCTGCTCTCACGAATGCCTCAACATTGCCGCCGTTGTTGTATGGGCCTCGTTGATGTGGTAAGTTGCGGCCATAATAACTTGTTTTTATAAGTTTTCTGAAAACCCTAGATGGGTTCTTGTCAACGAGGAAGATGACTCGTTTTGTGGGTTTTGGATTCCGTGTTCAAAACATAGATCTTGAAGTCTGCGTTCAAAGATTAGAAACGTAGATTTTGAAGTCTGCGTTCAAGATTAGAAACACAGATTTTGAAGTCTGCATTCAAGATTAGAAACGCAGATTTTGAAGTCTGCGTTTAAGATTAGAAACGCAGATTTCGAAGTCTGCGTTCAAGATTAGAAACGCAGATTTTGAAGTCTGCGTTCAAGATTAGAAACGCAGATTTTGAAGTCTACGTTCAAGATTAGAAACGCAGATTTTGAAGTCTGCGTTAGAAACGCAGATTTCGAAGTCTGCGTTCAAGATTAAAAAACACAGATTTTAGAGTCTGCGTTCAAGATTAGAAACGCAGATTTTAAAGTCTGCGTTCAAAATTAGAAACGCAGATTTTGAAGTCTGCGTTCAATCTAGTCCCTTTCATTGGCAACTCCCTTTAGTTACTAACTTCTGTTTCTTGTTTCGCAGTACTTTTTTCTAATGTTCCACTTCTGCCGGAGCAGCATTTCAGCTATACTGATGATCCAGAAGTAGGGAGAACTTTTGGTCTTCACAGAGAGATTCCTCTGTGCACTTTCCCTGGCTTGGAGCGGGCACATTTAATTAGGTTTGCCGGGTGTTCTACTCTTAGGGCTCTGATCACTGATCTGGATCTAGAAACACCTGCGGGTCTGGATCAATTTGTCAAATCAGCGTTTATGTTCGGAGATCATATATTGGATGATGACCAAGTTAGGTATGTAGAAGATTCCCGGATGCTACGAAGAGTTGATGATCGTTTCTTCTTCCTCCCAAGCATGAAGAGAATGTACCCGCTTTCATACTTTCTGAGTGTCGGTGGTCGTAGAGGTTTGGCCTTCGATCTCGTCAAGGAGAAGGAGAACATATCATTTGGATCCGGTCGATCATCTCGTGTACAAATTGACGGGCAACTCAAAGGTCTGAGACCTGGCAGATTTGAGAAAAAAGACCTTGCTCAGGAAGCGCCTCTTCCAGCGAACATCTTCATGCGCCAGTTTATTGCTGCTCGAGGTGAATTTTCTGCGCAAGCCTTTCGTTCTCCTGGCTGGTTGTTCTCTGGAGAAGATGGCTGGTGGACCCATATGGTGGATTTCGTTCTTAAGGAACTCAAAGATCCCCTTGCTCAGTCCGGCCTTACAATACCGGTACAGGCTACAAGGCGTGGGATCACCCAGAACTATCCCTTTTTCTTTGCTATGCTGGAGCGGTACAATTCGGATAGCTGCACCTTTTTCACACTAGTCAGGGAGTTGGGATTTGCTCTCCATGAGATGCATGCAGTATCAGGACTATCCTTTGGGCAAATGCCTTATGAAGAATTTGTTCCAACAACTGAGGAACTTTCCATTTTGAAGACTGCTCATCTAGAGATATACGTCACTTTCTGGGAGTTGATGTGTCATTTCCATATCTATGCTCAGGTTGCTGGGATATGTGGAGGTGGTCTCATGCATACTACCTGGGCAGATTATCTATTTCAGAATTTGGGCCAGAAAGATTTGAAGGTGACTCGTCTTGCTGTAAGCTCTTCTAAGAGCATTAAAGCCCGCATCAAGGCTCCTAATGCTATTTATAAGAACAAGTATTTAGAAGATGGATTTGAAGCTGACAGTGAATTTGAAAGTTTTCATCATCAAGCTGCAATTCCTATCTCTGACACGGCCCTCCTTGCTGGCTTCCTGATGTTATGGTTGAAGCGGTGCGCCGTGTCGTCGAAACCGGCTGAATCGATCTTGGCTGAGGTAGTCTACCGAGCCATTCTCCTGGCTCATGGAAGACCTTTAAGTCTTCTCTCTGCAATGACAGGTTGTTTGCAGAGAGGCCTACGGGATCTGATTTCTGAATTCCTCGATATTAAGGAGATCAGCGTAGTTGGGAGGAAAGTTTGGAAGACTCCTCAGCCCCGCGCACCAATGCCCTATATTTATTTAGTGGTTTGGTTTGTGCTGCATTGTCCTTCTTTGATGACAGGGATTGTGCACGACAGCAACACTTCTATGCCTTTTGTGCAGAGGCTTGAGTCAGCCATATGGACGACCGTGTACATAGTCCGGGTTAGACAACTCTTATCCCTAGAGAACAATTATGATCTTTTTTACTGCCGCCTTTGTTTTGATGGGGCTGAAGAAGAGGGCCCAAAGTTTGGTATGTAGTCTTCGAAGGCTCCTCACTCTTAAACACAGGGGTTTTCCAATGACTTCTCGCTATCAGGGTAGGTTACCTAGTTTTCCGCCTGGGCGAGAGATGTATAATTGAGCCATATGTTCCTTCACGTTTTGCTCGACAATTCGGGTACGACCAACTTTATGTTGGTAACCCTAATCCGCGGCTAGCTCACATCGGGAACCTATATGAAGGGGCTCGTGCTTGGTTTTTCTCTTCTGCCAGAGGGACTCATGCGCAGTTCACTCTGCCCAGTTTGCCGCCTAGCTGCTCAACCGTAGCTGACTTCCGTGATTGGTTTGACAAAGCTTCTCAAATCCTAGAGTATGATGTATATACCTCATGTATAAATGAGATCCGGGAACTTTATAAGTCAAGAAGTGGTTCTACCAGGACTCGATTATAGGGGATATAGGATTATCTGTCTTGCGAACGAGAGGCGGTCGGAATCGAGGAAATCCCAGAGGAATTACCCGCTGTTGAGCCTTCTGAAGAAGAGGCTACTAAAGACGTTCTTGAGGGAGCACCCCTTCCTGAGCCTCGCTCCTTAAGATCATCAGGGAAGAGGGCCCTTACTGCTGAGGAGGAAGGAGAATATGAGAAGAGAATTCGTAAGCGGAAGTCTGTTGCAGCTAAGAATTCCCAGAAGGCCAAGTTGATAGGGGACGCTATAAAGTCTGCACATGTTGCACCCCCTGAGAACAAAGAGGATGCTATGCTTCAAGCCGCTTCTTCCGGTCTTGAGATGACAATGGCCGAGCAGGGGTCGACCATCAGAGATTCGACATCAAATATGCCCGAAGGATTACCATCTAAGGTCATTCATCGCCCCATTCGCACTGATTATGCGAATTGTTTTATTTATCCGATTGCTCCACCCCCAAACTCGGAAACTTTGAGGAAGCTTATTGAGCAATTAGAACATTGGATGTAGATAACCATCGACGTCGTTAGTCTTGGGGAAGTGAGCTTCAAAGTTTTTGAATCCCATCTGCTGGAGTGCCTAGCTAAAATCGAGCACCAGGGAAATGTAGTGTGGACCGAGAACTATCGTGAAAGCATATCGTTATTTTGGAATATGAGTTAGAGTTCCTTTCAATGCTACGACGTGATGATCTAAGACCAAAAGTGGATCAGGCTCTTTCTCAGGCCAAAGCTTTGAGAATACAACGTCAAGAGGCAAAGAGTCTCGTATTGCCAGCCTGCGTGAGGAGCATCTCCAAATACAAATAGACATGGGCAACCTCGCTATTAGTATCCGTGATGTTGCAGCAGAACTTGCTCGCACAGGTGTTGAGCTATCTTAGATGAATGCCCAACTAGCTGATGATATGGAAGTCGTAAAAGGCTTAGCTGCTCACTGTGACGGGCTTCTCAAAGGTTATTGCGATGAGATCATTGTTGTCGATAAGATCCGATGAGAGATTGCAGAAGCAGCACCTAATGAAGAGGAGCTCAGGAGCAAGATAACAGATGAAGCCAAAAAGGCTCGTGAGGAGAACATATTAGCTTTGAAGTCTAAGCTCAAATCCTTTAGGCTGATGGGACCTGATACTTAAGATTTGAATTGCTTTTAGCTGGGGAATAATTTTGTATCATTTTCATTTTGATTGTCATCACTTTGTATTCAAATTAACCATATTGAATGAAAATGATATCATTTTGCTTTTCATCATCTCTTTTGTTGAATTCTAATTTAGGATAATGAAAAGTAATGTAAATGCTATAAGTGTAGTGTTAACTTAGCATAAAATCAAAATTCTCTTTATTATCACTTAGAATAATTCTAGAAAATTTCAATCATCAGAGGTGTAGTGTTAACATGACGACATACAAGACAAGAAAATTAAGCATTTATTCCTGAAATACACTCTAAATCGATAACCCCCAGTCTGACTCAACTGGAGTTTGCAAGAAAAAGAAGGGAGCTACATGACTTACGGGAAGTATCTCTTAAGGAATTTCCTGTTAATTGGCATCATGAGCCTGTCTCCTTTTTGATCAATGAGGCGATAAGCTCCATTCGAATAAACTAATTCTATTACGAAGGGTCATTCCCATTTGGGATTGAACTTCCCTTTGGTTTTGTGGGTCATTACTATGGGTCGTCTGTTGGCCAAAATTAAATCGCATTTCTTGAAAATCCATTCTTTAACCTTTTTATTGTAGGCTTTAGAAATTCGGGCTTGATACATCTCGATCTGTTGCTGAGCTTGAAGTCATTTGTCGTCTAAGGCTTCAAGTTCTTGAAGGCGCAGTTAGTGTTTCTCTTCTTCTGTCATCCCGGTTGCGATAGCGACTCTCAGGGAGGGGATTTGAATTTTCAATGGTAGCACGGCTTCACAACCGTATACCAAAAAGAATGGCGTAGCTCTGGTAGGTGTTCTCACCGTTGTGCGGTAGGCCCACAGATATTCGCCGAGTCTTTCGACCCAATCGCGTCGGCTCTTAGAAACAAATTTTTTTGAGAAGCTTTACGATGGTCTTGTTAAAAGCTTCTGCGAGGCCGTTTGCTGGCGGATAATATGCCGTAGAGGCAACGCTTTAGATTCTAAATTTATCACAAAATCTCTGAAATCCAAAGCTGACGAATTGTGTCCCATTGTCGTGAACTATTCGTCTCGGGACTCCAATACGATAGATGACGTGATGTTTGATGAATTTAATCACATTCGAAGTCTTAACTTCTTTTAGCGGGACTGCCTCCGCCTATTTGGAGAAGTAATCGGTTATAGCCAAAATGAATCGGTGTCCTTTGGAGGTTGGAGGTGAGATTGGTCCTACTATATCCATACCCCACATTTCAAATGGTCAAGATGCCGATGTGGGATGTAAGTTACCTGGCGCCTGATGGATAAAATCACCATGAATCTGACATGCGTGATAACGTTTAGCGTAGTTGACTGCGTCGGAGAATTTTTTTGGCCAATAATAGACAATTCGTCGGAGACAATCTCCTAACTTAGCTCCGGGTTGATGAGCTCCGCATATTTCGTCATGGGCCTCCTTAAGGGCCTCCTTTGCTTCTTTTCGAGAAAGGCATCGAAGCAAAACTCCATCGTGTGATTTACGATACAATATTTGGGAAACCATATCATAATAGAATCGGAGGGCTTTTCGTTTGATAGCGGCCGCTTCCTTAGGATCATCGGGTAAAATTTCGTACAGGACGTAGTCGATATACGGGAATCGTCAATCCCTAGATTCAAGTTCCATGGAGGTTGTGCAGACTTCTCCTGCTATTGTTTTGTCTAAACTTTCCTCTATAGGAATCTTAGAACAGTATAGCTCACGTCTCGTGACCGGAATCATTGTTTTAGCCCCTGGTGGCAATGCTAGTGAAGTTGCCAACGAGGCTAAAGCGTCTGCATAAGCATTCTGAGCCCGTGGAATGTATTCAATAAAGAAACCTTCGAACTTCTTAGCTTGCTTTAGCACTACGAAGTAGTACGTGATCAGATCCTCATGACGCACTTCGTATTCCCCTCGGACTTGATTTACGATGAGCTGAGAGTCACCGTAAGCCTCAAGATGTCGAATATTAACCTCTTCAGCAAATTGCATTCCTAATAGCAGAGCATTATACTCGGCTACATTATTAGTGTAGGGCTCGATCAGGGAAAATCCCCTTGGGATTACGTGACCGTTTGGAGAGATGAATACTACTCCTACTCCCGCGATAATTGCTCCATGAGGATTTGTTCTGGATGCACCGTCAAAGAATAATCTCCACACTTGCATAGCTTCTTGAGTGACGCAAGCTTCAGCGACTTCGTCGGGCAATTCTTCATACAACTTAGACGTTCCTGACACCGAGTGATTGGCTAAGAAGTCCGCTAACGCTTGACCCTTGACCGCTTTTTGGGGCATAAATTGCATGTCATATTGTGACAAGAGGATGGCCCATTTTACGAACCGACAATTTAGAGATGATGGAGATGATGGTTTCGTTATCAGAACTCTCAAGGGATTTATCTTAGAAATGATATGAATTGTTTGTCCTATCAGGTAATATCACATCTTTTGGATTGCAAATACTAAAGCGAGACATTCTTTTTCTACCGGATTATACCGGTGCTCGGCTCTTATCATGGTCCTGCTTAAGTAGTAGATGGCTTGCTCTTACCCTTGATCGTTGTTCTGAGCTAATAAGGCTCCAAGAGAATGGTCCATGGCTCTCACGTATAATAGGAATGGTTTTCCCGATGTTAGGGCCACGAGAACCGGCGGTTGAGTGAGATATCTCTTAATCTCTTCAAATGCTCTTTGGCAGTCTTCATCCCAAACAAAGGACACTCCTTTCTTCATAAGCTTAGAGAAAGGTTGGCAGCGTCCTGAGAGATTGGATATGAATCTCCGGATGTAGGCCAATCTTCCTTGCAAACCCCTGAGTTCTTTGAGATTCTTTGGAGGTGGCATGTCTTGGATAGCATGAATTTTCTCTGGATCAAGAGAAATTCCTTTGGATGTGACAATAAATCCCAGGAATTTTCCACTCGATACCCCAAGGAATGATTTTGTCGGGTTCATCTTCAGCTGATGTGCTCGCATGATATTGAACATTATCTTCAAGTCTGTAAGATGATCATCATTATGTTGGCTTTTTACTGCTATATCATCAACGTAGCATTCGATCTTCTTACGCAGATGTTCATGGAAGATGGAATTCATTGCACGTTGATAAGTTACACCTGCGTTTTTCAGGCCAAAGGTCATCACTGTGTAGCAATACACCCCCAGTGGAGTTCTGAACGCAGTATGCTTTTCGTCTTCAGGATGCATCTTGATTTGATTGTACCCGGAGAATCCATCCATGAAAGACATCCTTTCATATCCGTAGGTATTATCAATCATAACATCGGTGATGGGGAGTGGAAATTCATCTTTTGGACAAGTTGCGTTAAGGTCACAAAAATCGATGCATATACGGACCTTACCGTTCTTCTTAGGAACTGGAACAATGTTTACTACCCAGTCCGGGTGTTGTTCCTCTCTAACAAAACCCGAGTCTATAAGCTTTTTAACCTCTGACTCAATTGCTTCCATGATCTCTGGACGAAACCGGCGTTGTTGTTTGATGGGTTTTGCATCCGGATCGCTGTTGAGACGATGCGTGGCTACTTTTGGGTCAAGGCTAGGCATATCTTCATAATTCCAAGCGAAGACATCTATATATTCTCGGATGAGAGATATAAGGTCCTCTCTCTCGGATGATGATAAGTTTTCAGCTATGAAGATAGGCTTAGGGTCAGGTTCATCTCCCATGTTGACCTGGATCACTTTATCTTCAGTGGGTGGTTCGTGTTGTTCGAAGCGCATATCCCACAAGATGTTGAGACGTTTGATCCAAAGATCATTGGTTGATTCGATTAACTCTTCGTCATCCCCTGCATCTTCATCTGGATGACTAGTTAAAACCATGTTCATAGTCAGACTTTTAAAGAAAGGTCCGACACTGATGTCGGATTCCCAGGAAGATGTTCCGGATGAATGGTCCTGATGCAGATAATTACTGATTTTATTTTCTGAGAGAGAGGGAGTTGTGACGTAGCCCATACTTCTTACGGTTTTTTGATAGTAGTCCGGAGGTTTTCCTTCGGGAGTGAGAGACATTCGAATTGGAGTTCGTCTTCCTTTTCCGAAGTTTAAACCCGATTTTTCATTAAAATTATATCCCATTTGCTTCATTAGACGTGTAAAATTGGGTTCATGGTAATGGAATTGAGGAACTCCATCATCTTCCTCTGAACTTCCTCGTTTGAGTTGTTAATTGGGTTCATGGTAATGGAATTGAGGAACTCCATCATCTTCCTCTGAACTTCCTCGTTTGAGTTGTTCGGGTTTGACTCTTCCTCTGAACTTCCTCGTTTGAGTTGTTCGGGTTTGACTTTACCAAAATAAATCGGCTTCTGCCCTTTTTTTTTGGACGGGACTTTGAAGAAAGCCTTCTGTACGTTTTCTACTTCTTCATCTGAAGTGAATGATGATTTAATCGGCAATGTGAGGGACGCCTCTGCACACAATGTGTACCATAGGTCGGTACCTGTATTACGATCATTCTCTATTTGTTCGTTTTTAGAGGACACATCAGACAAGTACGCCAAAATAAAATCTTCATTAATGCATCACTCGCCCTCACTCGGTACATTATTATTGTTCTCGACCTGACCCATTACATTGAAGTTCAACTCCCATGGATAATCTTCTTCGGGATCTGGCTCGATGTCAGCTTCATTACCACTGTCGGCATCTTCTTTCTCTT
Source organism: Asparagus officinalis (assembly GCF_001876935.1). Classification (NCBI taxonomy): domain Eukaryota; kingdom Viridiplantae; phylum Streptophyta; class Magnoliopsida; order Asparagales; family Asparagaceae; genus Asparagus; species Asparagus officinalis. The sequence goes on from NC_033796.1 coordinate 110,219,173, forward strand.
GTGATTCTGAGTAGAAGACAAAATCTGTATGGAAATTTTCCACTCCTCTGAAGGGGTACTTTTTCGCAATTAGGGTTTGAACTTCCCCTTCATCATTGACATACTTTATGACCTGATGTAGGGTAGATGGGACAATGCGGTTTGTATGAATCCATAGTCGTCCTAACAATAGATTGTAGGACGTGTCTGCATCTATGATGTAACAAGTCACTCCGGACTTGAGATCTCTGATCTGACATCTGAGTTTGATCTTTCCTAGGGGCCGAGTGCTGTTAGTGTTGAACCCGAAGATTATAGTCTGTGTGGTGTTCAGCCGATGCATAGGAATTCCTAAGACCTGCATGACCCTGTAGGGCATGATGCTGAGCGTTAAGCCAGGGTCAACTTGGACACGACTGATTTCTGAGGATCCGATGTACCCTGTGTAGTACAAAGGTCTGTTATGTTTGTGTTTCACTTGCATATCTTCCTGAGTGAATGATATGCACGGTAGACTTCTTGCTGCTTGTAGGCATTGCAGGCAGGATTGATCTTCAGAAGCTTCAGGGATTGGAGCGACTTGTGTAATGAGACTCTCCGTATTCTTTAACGCTTCAATTAGAGCTTCCTTGGTGGTTTTGGACAACCTTAGGAGCTCATATAGAGTAATCCTGGACGGTATGTTGGCCAGCTGCGCCATGGCATTGAATTGGAAAGGAGCGCTTGACTCTCCGGGCTCTTAGAGAAGATTTTTGTTGAACCGGATCTCCTTCTGTTTTCCTTTATCAACTGGCTTCTTTGGTACAGAACCCCCAGCGTCTTGGGGCTGTTCTTCAGCTTCTTGAGCATTCTGATCGTAGTCTCTCAAGTAAGCCTTTCCTGACCGAGTGCCAGGGTTGTCTTCTGGGTATGCTGCCAGGGTAATCCTCTCTTCTTCTGAATCGGTAAGAGGTTTGAGGTGGTCATTGTTCTCAGTAACGGAGGGGCTAATCATGTTGGAAGACTTAGCCTTGCCTCCTTTCTTCTTGAACGAGGTGTTCGTCCACTGTTGGTCTCCCACCAGATCAGGGTGGACCCACATGATTCCCTTTTTGGGGTAGTGAAGGGTACTAACCCCCTGTCCTCCTGACTGTATAAGTCAATGTTTTTCAGGCGCATTTCGCCTTTACGAATGGGGACAACACCATCTGCAGTCACTACCAGAGGGAAGTCACCGAATTGGACCGCTATCATATTGGTGGATACGGTCTTTTGCTCGGACTTTAAAGTGAGCATGTTAGCATTCACCAAATTTTGCAGGATGTTTTTAAAGACGTAGCACTTTCTGGTAGGATGTCCTAGGAACCTGTGATAGCGGCAATAATTATGGTCATCCACCTTTCCTGCTTCATCCGGCTTCCTGATTTTGGGAAGCTGTAGCTTGTTGTTCTTCCGAAGTAACTGGAACAAGAAGTCTACATTCTCCTCTTTAAATAAATACTGCCTGGGCGCTCTTTGTTTATTTGGTGCCTTGCCTTACTTAGCGGGTGGTGGTGCTCGCGTGTTGGCGTTAGCCGCCAAAGTCTCCTTTCCCTTAGACTGCTGGGCATTGTGCTGGTTACGTTACTACTGCGGCTTGGGTTGTATAACTTCTTTAGCTTTAACTCGAGCAACAATCTCTTCGGCTTGTTCTCCTTACGACACCAGCTGTCTCCAGGAGCGACACTCCGCTACCCCCATCTGAGCAAGGAGCTGAGTTTGCAAGTTATGTCTACAAGTTTTAACCAAAGTTGATTGGGTCATACCTGAAGGGCATTGTAATGCCATGCTGCGGAATCTCTCCACATAGGTCTTGATAGATTCTCCCTTCATCTGCTTGGTGGCGAGAAGAGTCGGGACCGAAACTTCTGTATCGTCCTCGAAGAACCTGTCTAAGAAAAGCCTTTCTAAATCTACCCATTTCTGAATAGATTCAGCAGGCAGTTTCATAAACCATTCGAAGACAACTCCTTTAAGAGTACTGATGAACAAGCGCGTCAGGATGGCGTCGTTTGCTACCACATCTCCAGTCTGTGACTTGAAGTAGTAGATGTGCTGATTTAGCGATCATGTGCCATCGAACGGTTGCAACGTAGGGGCCTTAAACTTCGGTGGGTAGGGATCTGTGTCCCACTCAGCAGGATAAGGCCGCACCACTCCTTCTTCGCAGAGCTCGCTTCTGTTGGCGATTGCGTTGAGGCGAGCTTCTAGTTCATCCATTTTAGAGGACTGAGGGTGTAGTTCTCTTTCCATCTCCTTCTCATTTTCGGAAGAGAATTCTACGTTTTGAGCTTCGCGATCCGAATGCTCGGGCGCTTTCTGCTTTCCCTTGGAGGTTGTCCTCCGGGAAGATTCAGGTTTTTAGTCTTTTTCAGCCAGGAGCTAGGCCAACATATCCTTCATTCAGAGAAGTGTCTCCTATTGTGCCTGGAGCATGACGTGATGTTCGTCTACTCTCTTAGCTAGGTCTTCGGGGTTTCCCGTCATGTAAGCAGAAACCCCTTGGCTAACGCCAAATGTTCATCACCCGAAGTAATCCCCTTGGCTAACTTTTAATAGTCAACCGAGCAGATAGCTCCTGTCCGAGTCCGAGTGTGTCGATATACTCCCTCGAACTCGTCACAAATTTTCCAAACAGTCGGGGAATAACTTCTTTGTGACTCATCAGAATTGGGATGCGAGGCTTTTCCTCTACCGATCACGTTGATAGTGACCTCGGGATATTTGATTTTAGAGACCTTCTTTTTATTATGACGTCATCGCTTGGTAGGTCTGGCGACGCCAGCCAGTCTGTCGAACACAGATTTGCGAGGATCAGGTATACAACAGTGATATTCTGAAAGGACTGCTGATATAAGCCGCTCGCACTGGCATGAATGAACTACTTAATGTGTTGGTCTGCCTTTTGATAGTAATTCACGTAAATCAGAGACTTGGGATGAATCTTGTGAGGTCGAAGATGGAACCCTTGTCCCTGAGTGGGTAGAACTAATTCTTGTTGGGCATGAATTTTGAATCCATGCCGGCTCTTTTGAACTCGGCGGACCACATCGTGTTCTTGAGAAGAAAAGCGAGGGTCATGTTTTGTTTGAACGCACGTTTGTGGTGTGCGTTTGATTGATGGAATAGACCCCTGAGGGTCTTGTCTTGCTTGAACGCACGCCTGTGGTGTGCGTTTGGTTGATGAAACAAACCCATGAGGGTCTTGTCTTGCTTGAACGCACGCATGTGATGTGCGTTTGGTTGATGAAACAGACCCCCGAGGGTCTTGTTTTGGTTGAATGCACGTCTTTGGTGTGCGTTTGATTGATGAAATAGACCCCTGAGGGTCTTTTTTTTGGTTGAACGCACGCCTGTGGTGTGTGTTTGGTTGGTTGAACGTGCCTTTGGGGGTCACGTTTTGCTTTTGAGGCACACCCTTGAGGTGTGCATCCAGATTGAACAACGTAGCCCTGAGGGTCGCGTTTAAGTTGGATTACACGATGCTTATAATCGGGTTCGTTACCACAAAGTGTGCGTTCTGGAGCAGAAATGCGGAGTTCGGGCAGAGGCTCAAAAACACAGTCTTTGCGTTGGGTGAGAGATTGGCTGTTCCACAAGTGCGCTCGCCGTATAGATCTTCTCCTTCATCGAGCGGCGTTTTTCTTGGCTTGCTTCAATGCCTTGGCTGCAATGTCATCGGCGTTGGTTAGATTTTTCTCCGTCATAGGTCTCTTATGACCTATGACACACCGTTTTGATGCGGGTGTGGAGTCTTCAACTCGTTGTCTCCGTCATAGGTCTCTTATGACCTATGACACACCGTTTTGATGCGGGTGTGGAGTCTTCAACTCGTTGAACGAGTTTGGAATCTTGGCCAAAGGAGACGTTTTGATGCGGGTGTGGAGTCTTCAACTCGTTGAACGAGTTTGGAATCTTGGCCAAAGGAGAGGACTTCCTTTGGCATTTCAGCAGTAGCTAAGACTTCTTTGGAGATCTTTCGGGTGTCACGCCTAGCCTTAGGGCTAAACGACCCAGAGGAGAGGGCCTCCTCGTACTTGGCTTGGTCGAACTCTACGATGAGAGTTTCGACGGTTGTTCCAGTGAGGTGGACGTCAGATTGCGCCACCACTTCCTCATCAGAGAAGCTCGTCCCCAGCGGAGTCGCCATCTTTTGTTTGTGGAAAATTTTGGAGTAAAAAAATGAAGGAAAATTGATCTGTATTCTTTTAATCTCAATTACAATTGGATTTCCTGATTACAAAAGAGAGGAGAATGATCTGGATTCTCCCCTTTGTTTAATTCTGGGTTCTTCACGGTAGCGATGGAGTGCCTCCTTCGAATGCTTGCGTCGAATTCGCTCTTCATTGACGATCCGACCGTCTTATCTCACGGGAACAGTTAACTTATATGGTAAGTTTGATTAAGAACTCTTTTAAGAGTTTAAGAACTCAGAACGAGTTAAGAACTCAGAACGAGTTGAAAACTCTGCAAAAGAGTTGTTGAAAAACTGAATAATCGGTTAAGATGCCAAGTGGATTTGCTGTTGGTGAAGAATTCTCCAAGATTTGATTTACTAACTGCCAAGCAGTTCCTTGATCTTCGGAAAACTCACCCTCTCCGCCCAAGAATCCAACCTTATGCGGTCTTCTTGATTTCCAAATCTCCAACCCCTTACTCAGTTGAGTAATGCGGTTATTTATAGGGGGATAAGGGGTGTAACTGACCCCTAGATCTATCCTAAGTGAGCGAAAATCCCTCAAAACGTGGGATAAATGGTTTTGAGGCCGTTTAGCTTGAGTTTGAACAAGTCAAACGCCTAAATTGATGTTCTGGGCCTTAACTCTGCGTCTTAGACTTGAGACGCAAAGTTGGGTGTTTGCTGGGAACTGAAAACGCAAGGGCCGCTTGCGTTTTGGGTCTTAACTCTGCACTTCAGACTTGGGACACAGAGTTAGGTATCTACGGATGATTGAAATGCACAGGCCGCTTGCGTTCTGGGTTTTAACTCTGCACCACAGAGTTGAGTGTCTGCTGAAAAACGCACAGGCTGTGTGCGTTTTGAATTGAGAAGCGCAGAGGTGGACTCTGCGTTTGGGAGAGGTTGTTGACTTGTAACATCGTCTATTACAGCATCGCAAAGACTAATGCTCATTGATCTTTGCTTTAGCTATAATGGGATGTGAAAGTCGTCAGATTGTAACTCTCACAGTTAGTTGTGAAGGCTACTGAATAGAGTTTTCATCAGTCGTCGGAAGTGTCGTTGAATTGTAACTCTTCTCGATCTATATGAAAAGTCCTCCGTTTGCAGCTTTCGTTTGTTGACATGAAAGTATCTGATTGTAACTTTTGTTGTCGAAGTTTGATGGGGATCAACTATCTATTATGATTTTTAGACAGCCTACACACACAAGAGTTAAAAAGTCATACTTACGAAGTGTGGTTCGATGGAAGATCGAATAATCCCTAGCTCTTGCTCCTTGTAGTAGTAAATCACTTCATAGTGGATCTCTAAGTCTTCAAGTGAGCTTGATAAAATCAGAGTCTTCTTGAGACACAAGGCAAGATATCCACCCTCAGTGTACTTTAAACTCCTACTACTTCCTCTTGTTCAAAGATTGTTAGAGTTTAGTAAGAGGAGAGCTCTCTTTTATTCTCTTATGGAAAAAACCACTTAGCCAATTTTTCATTAACCTTTCCAGAAGAAAGAGAGCTCATATATATAGAGTGAAATATGTCATGACTCATCTCATGAGTCATGTCATGAGTCATATAAATATAATGATTCCTTTTATGAGTTATGCCAAGAGTCAGGAAGAATCAAAACTATGTGCTAAAACCATGTTCCCAAACCATACCACCTTAATGACTCATCTCATGACTCATTAATCAATGTATAATAAAGTGTGTATTTCATAAATGAAAATACCACATCAATACAGTATTTCATAAATACGCCATTTTGTAATTTTCCAATCATTGATTAATAAGTCATCATATGACCAAAAAATCAATGAGTTGACCAAAAGTTAACTGTTGACCAAAAAGTCAACTAGTTGACTAAAAGTTAAATTTATAGGAAAAATACTGGAATTCATTTTCGAAGCACATAACATTTTGATTTTACCGATATGCATAACCGTTTATGTGTATCCGGTAAAATCATATATACGTATCAATCATACGCATCACTCTATAAATTGTGTTTCATAGGATTCAAGAACGCGCTTGATGTGACTCTAGGGCCCAACTTAAGAACTCGGTAGTGAATGATATCCACAAGTACAACAGAGGTGCTAGCTACACATGAAGACTACCCGGGTATAAGTTGTGATAAATTTTTGCAAGATGCTAACATAATTTTATCAGGACCACTCAGTGATAATATTGTACAGTCCGGTCTCTTCGTCAAACAATGTCAAACTATCGAGCCTAGGGTATGAAAAACTGTCAAACCCTAATAGCTCGATTAGTGTTTGTTGATATTAAACTCATAACCTATAAGATCAAACTGACACTCTGTTTATCTTATTTACCTCGGCCAAGGATTTCCTGACTATAGTTATATCAAACAATCTTATGACATCAATCCCTTATACTACGAGAGACGAATCCCATCTTGGCATCTCAATATCTACTTATGTCTCGGGATGCACCCAACAAGAACCGTTATGCACAACTCATTGAGAACTGTGGTTAGGTAAAAGTCTAAGTACACCTATACTGACATGTAAGATATTACACTCATGCCTCAGGTCAAGAGACTACTTATGTACTATATCACTTGAGAACTTCTATTTGACAGTTAAGTATAATTACCAACTAGATGCTCTCAGTGAGTCGTTCAGTTAACTCATTCACTAATGAGTCATCTGTATACTATATCATGATGTCTCACATCAATAATCCAAGAGATGGATCATCATCCTACCAAAGGAGAAATCAATAATCCAAGAGATGGATCATCATCCTACCAAAGGAGAAATAGAGTATACACTAGTCTTCTCAAAATGATGATGTCTCATTTCAATACTTCATCGACTAGGAACATTTAAGAATATACGTTAACGACAAATCAGATCTCTTCATTACGATTATATCCGAAATGTCTGATAGTCTAGTATCATTCTAAGGACTATATCTGTATTTAAAAAATACCAGATAAATACTGACCAAAATAGCATACTATCATTTTGAAAAAAGATGTTATATTCATATAGGTCCTGTTATAATATATAATTATTGCCTGCAGGGCACCTATATCTAACAAATTATTCTACTCTGAAGGTTTTTGGATGCAAGGCATATGTTTATATTCCGAGTGACAAACGGAATAAGTTGAAGCCAAAGTCACTCGAGTACATTTTTCTCAGTTTCAAGAAGGGAGTGGAAGGCTACAAGCTGTGGGATCAGAAAAACAAGAAGAAAGTGCTAAGTAGAGATGTTGTGTTTGATGAAAGACTTGGAGCTAAAGCCATTGACAAAGATGAGGATCGTGAAGAGAATCATTGTTGTACTGAAATTCCTTTATCAATGGAAGGTTATATTCCAGAAAGTCAAGCTGAGGTGGAGCAACACGACGAGCAGCAACAAGCTGAAGAGGTTCATGCAGAACCTACAAGCATAACAAAATCAAGACAGAGAAGAGTCATCTAGCCTCCTCAATGATTCAGATAGTAAGATGAAGCCTGCTATGCACTTTTAGTTAGTAGAGAAGATCCTTCTATTTTTAAAGAAGCCATGGAAAATGATGAGCGGCAAGAATGGATAGGTGCTATGTCGAAGGAGATGGAATCTCTCCATAAGAACTCCGCTTGGGAGTTAGTTCCAAAACCGCAAGATCGAAAGATCATCGGCTCCAAGTGGGTTTATCGGAAGAAGGAAAGCATAAATGAAGCGGAGGTTCCTACCTACAATGCAAGGTTAGTTGTGAATGGGGTCTCGCAAAAGGAAGGTGTAGATTATGGTAAAATTTTCTCTCCAGTGGTCAAGCATACATCCATTCGGGTGTTACAATCTCTTGTAGCGCAGAATGATATGTAGCTGGAACAACTCGATGTGAAGACAATTTTTCTTCATGGAGATTTGGAGGAAACCATCTATATGGCTCAGCCAGAAGGATTTACGGAAGAAGAAAAAGAAGACTTTGTATGTAGATTGAAGAAATCTTTGTATGGGCTCAAGCAATCTCCAAGACAATGGTACAAGCGCTTCGACTCCTTCATGCTCCGCATTGGCTACAAGAGAGGTGAGTATGATTGTTGTGTTTACTCACACACGTTTGATGATGGACACATGATTATTTTAATATTGTATGTGAATGATATGCTGATTGCATGTCGAGATATGTCAAAAATAAATGAACTCAAAGGAATGCTGAGTTTGGAATTTGACATGAAAGATCTTGGTGCCGCCAAGAAGATTCTCAGAATGGAGATTAAAAGAGATCGGGATAATGGGAGATTTTATTTATCTCAAAGCAAGTACATTGAAAATATCCTTGAAAGATTCAACATGGTCAATTCCAAGCATGTGTCCACTCTATTGGCTACTTACTTCAGCTTAAGTACAAAGCAGATGCCATCTATAGAAGGTGAAGTTAAAGAAATAAAGAAGATTATGTATGCAATCGCATTCGGGTGTTTAATGTACACAATGGTATGCACAAGGCCAGATCTCGCTCAAGCTTTGAGCGTGGTGTCAACGTACATGTCAAATCCAGGTAAAGATCATTGGCAAGCTGTCAAATGGATTCTCAGATACCTGAAGGGCATCAAAAACAAGGGAATTATGTTTGAAAGACAACATGAAGAGGCGTGCATCATTGGTTTCATCGATTTCGATTACACAGGAGATTTAGACAAGAGAAGATCCACAACATGATACATTTTCACTTACGGTGGAGGACCCATATCTTGGAGATCCATGTTACAATCCATCAGTGCCTTGTCTACCACAAAAGCCGAGTACATGACATTAACGGAAGCTACGAAGGAAGCCATATGGCTCAAGGGCTTAGCAAAGGATTTGGGTCTAAATCAAAACTCCGTGTAAATTCAATGTGACAGTCAGAGTGCTATTTGTCTTGCAAAGAATTAGATATTTCATGCAAGGACAAAACACATTGAAGTACGCTATCATCGGATTCGTGATTGGCTCATGATAGGAGAGGTCGATGTGAAGAAAGTTCATACAGACGAGAATGCAGCAGATTTTCTCACTAAACCAGTTATGGCGGAGAAGTTCAAGCATTGCTTGAGTCTGCTAAATCTGACGACATGTTAGCTCATGAGTGCACCTAGTCACCAGAGGTGCGGGGAGATGAGTTTATGCTCATCAAGGTGAAGTAGTTGAAGCCAGAGCAGGACTTGCTCTGAGGTTCCGGGGTCTAACTTCTTAGATTCCGAAGATCCATGTTCCGAAGTCAAGTGTTCGCGATTCAGATGAAGATTGACATTCCGGAAACTCGTATTTCGAATACTAATGCTCCGAAAATACAGCTTATAATTTCGAGTGGCGTCTGATATCTCGCCAAGGTGGAGATTGTTGGAGTAGGCTCAATTTCCAACTAAATTTATTGCTGCAATTTTCTGCATGTGGATACAATTTTGCATGGTCTTTTTCGGGCATGGTGCAATCATTATTTGGCTTGGAACTCTATATGAAAGTTGTATAGGTACATGCATAGTTTACTACAAGCTTTGAATCATAGGAATCGGAGCAGTATGGATGGAGTTATGGTTAGTCAAAGTACCCTACCCGAATCTGGACAGATTTGTGTATTCCTAAGCATCTTGGAAGATGAAAATGTTAATCAAGGCCTATAAAAGTCATGCTCTCATTGTGGAGAGGTAAAAAAAGGCAATGCAAGGGTAATCTAAGTTTTTCACTTGTTCTCTTGAAAGTATAGAGAGTTAGAGTGAAGGAGAATCTCTTGTGTTGTAGAGATCTCGAGTATTGAGTTAATAGACAAAGAGCGTGAGTGAGGGTTGTGTGGAAGTCGGCGTTGTCGGGTGTGTCGGGTGTGCTTTTGTACCCATTTGTTGATTCCATATAGTAAAGTATCCTCCGAGCTCTGAGCTCAACCCGTGGTTTTTCTCGTTTGGGTTTTTCACGTAAATCATTGTGTCCATTCTTTATGTGATTATCTTTTATCTTTTTGTCATTAAGAACAAGAACCTGAAGTGGTGTTGCGAAGTTTCGCGGTTCGTCAACACCAACATTTGCAAGTTAAAAACACTAAAACTAAGAAATCTATTACAGTTACATAATTAGATTTTGATTTGAGTTCTATATGTTAATTATCACTGAAAAGAACTTTCGTTAACCGCTGCTAGAAGTGATTCAACATCTAAAGGTAGCTTAACATTATAATTTAACATGATTTCTTTCTTGAAAATAATCAAATAGAACTTTGTCTAGTAAATAATAATAACAATAATAATAATAAGATCATAATTTATGTAAATCTTCTTCTGAAAATCTGATGGTCAAACAAGGTTATTTGCACTTTAATATTCCAAAAATAAATTTTATTTTTTTACTGAATTTTTATTTTGACAATTTTGTAACTTAAGAGTGCAAAAATGTCATGTTATATTTGTTCAAAAATATCTACATAAGAAAGTGAAATGAGAAACATTTTTTAAATACCAAATTTCAGTTTTTTAGTTCGAGTAAAATAAAGATCAGACTTTGTGCTTGGGTTATCAAATTGCCAGATTAATGTTAATTAGAACATTTTGTGGTATCAAATTGGCAAAACATGACTTCATTTTATAAAATCAAAAAAATGGTGAAATTTTTTGAGGTATTAAACTGCAAATAAGTCCACTTTTTTTTACCTGTTTAAATCTAAGATGAAGAATAATTTTTGTTGCATATCTACTCCTTTATACTTAAAGGAGAATCCAAAAATTTACTGTTCATATTATTTACAATAAATTACTATACCATAAACAGTAAATCTTTTGTGTCCTCCTTCGAATATAGAGAGAGAGAATTTACTGTTTATGTTAAAGTATTTTACTGTATCATAAATATTATCTTTTTAAGTATAGTATCGTATGATTTTTAATTTTAAGCATACAATAATTGAATTAAAATGTATTAAATTTTAGAGGAAGAAAAATTTTAAAATGCAATCCTAAAAGAAATAGAGGGCTGCACGGGGATGTACAATAGTTTAATAAATAATAAAAACCGAATAAGCTTCAAACCCAAGTCAGTGTCCACACAGGGATTCGGATCCCACAACCTCAGTTTTTGCAATAAAGTACCAAAAGACGACAAATCCCCACTCAGGCACCCCTTCACGTGCACTTTCCAATATTCCTGCTTTAGAAACTGCATAAAAGCCCTAGGGCTAAGCATGGTTCGGTCCAAACCGAAAAAACCGACCGAATCGACCCGAACCAATTTAAAAAAATCGGTTTTATGAGTAGGACGGTTCGGGTCGGTTTGAAAACTTTTCAACCCGAACCGACCCGAACCGACCGAATATAGTGCAATACTACTTATTCTGATCTCAAACCCTACCCGACCCGTCTCCAAAGAGTCAAAGACTCAAACCCTAAACTCATTTTCTGAATCATTATGAGTTGAAAACAATATCATTATATTAATGTTTAATGCTTCATAATCTCCTATTTATTGATATCTTTTTTTTTCTTTAACACAGTTTGTTGTTTGATAAGAAGTTTGATAAAGTTAGAACCGAACAAACCGAACCGAACCGCACCGAACCGATTTGCAACAGTTCGGTTCGGTTTTGAATTATAGGCGATTCAGTTTGGTTGTTCAAATTTTGATAAAAACCGAACCGACCCGACCGTTGCACACCCCTAAAAAGCCCCATTCCCACTCCCAAAGCACGTGTTGTTGCGAGAGGTGCTTGAATGAGATAATCCAAGACTAGCAATATTTAAGTGTTATAAATCTCACAAAACTATTGCCCAGTTATATTAGGATTTTTATATAGAAATGTTATATTTTTTTTAAAGAGAACTTATAATATAAATGTTCAAATATGCAGAAACTTATCTACAGAGTCAGAAAATTATCCACAAGAAAGTAACTCAGGGTGACATCCAGAAAAAACCTGAAATTTTGGGGAAGTTTGACACAAATTCCTCATAGACTGTATAAATCATAGAAAATCCTTCTGAACTTGTCTCACGTAAATTTAATGACGGATGATATAAGTTTATAAACCTTTTGCAAGTGAACAATATTTGAAGTGCTAATCTAATTTCAGCAAACACTATCAAATTTCTGTTCCTCTTCACATATGGCTATGTGCCACTCAGTTGGAATATTGGTCTGGTTGTTAATCATGTCATTGTTCATCATGATAGTGTCACCGGTATGATTATTGTTAGGAATATGCTCATCATTACATGATTGGCTGAGTGTAGTGGCTGCGCATTGTGATTTTACTGTTGGCATTATCCTGTAAAATGAGAAGACACTTAAATACTTAACAATTAATTATAAACGCTAACAACTAACTACAGAGGTTAACAACAAACTCATAAGGTTAACAACAAACTCGTAAGGTTAACAACCAACTCGAAACCTTAACATCTAATCATTAAGGTCAACTACCAACTTATAAGGTTAACAATAAACTCATAAATGGTAAAAACCAACTCAAAACCTTAACAACTAATAAGTAAGGTTAACAACCGCCTCACAAGATTAACAACCAACTCATAACCTTAACAACTAATAGTTAAAGGTAAGGACCAACTTGTATTATTAATAACTGACTCATAAGGTTAACAACTAACTCAAAACCTTAGCAACTAACTTATAAGGTTAACTAATCTTCAACATCAAGTTACTATAATTTCCAAAAAAAATGTTTAAAATGTGTTTGCTTACACAGTTTTTGGAGAACTTTTGGTGTTCTGAGAAGTTGAAGCATCTGCAGCTGCGGTAGCATATATGTTAACATCTATAAATCCATTATGAAGACAATACTCGAATAACAAGCTCAAAGTCCTTGTCGTTTTCAATTGCAAAACTAAACTTTTTTCGCCTTTTGGATATGAATTTTAGTGAAAGATATTACAATGAAAGCTTAAGCCCTTCAAGCTAATGATTTTTGTAAAGTCATTAATAACTATGAAAACACCCCCATCCTCTTCGGTGCTTGCCGTGTTTGTAACCATGTCAAGAAGGAATCATTTTGTCATTATAAAGATAAAGTAGTTGAAAAAGCAAAGATGATTTATGGAAAGAATTTAATGGTCAAGAGAGAGAGAGAGAGAGAGAGAGAGAGAGGAGAGAGAGAGAGAGAGCAAGACCTGCTTGAAGGAACTAAATTAGATGGAACTAAGGTTTTATCCCTCCAAAACCCCTTTCTAATCGGCTTTTAGTACACCACAATGATGGAACATTAAACAGCATCATCTATGTTATTTTTCAATTTTTTCCGTGTATATGTAAGGAGTATTTTTTGTCTAACAATGTTTATAAAGTATACATGAAAGATTAATTTGAGCAGGAGGGGACTACAGAGAAAACATATTTCCTTTAGAGGGTTATTGGGGTGTTGAAACAGTCTCCAGGGTGGGGCTAAGTACATTCCCCATTTTGGGGGCTAGAAGCAAATTTACCTATAGAAAATAAACCATGATACTTTAATGCATAATCACTAATAGCTCGTGATAAGTTTGTGAAAATTACCAAGTAATTACTGTTCTTATATTTTTCCAATGCTTGTGTCAGAAGGACAATTGTTGGCTTTTCTCTGTTCAAATTTACCCTTTCTGATCGTCACTGGAAAGCCCCTACTTTTATGCAATATAGCGTAAAATATGTCTTTTTATTGTACTCACCGCCATACTGTATACCTGGACTTGCAGGATGCGGGCCCACTGACAGTCTAAGGGTGGAGGCGTGTCAGAAATCTCTTGTTGAAAGGATTCCCTTTTTGTCTAAAAAGGATAAGGTAAAAATTAGAGAAGAAAAATGGAAAATTTGCTTCAAGGCCCCAAAATTCAAGTTTCAATATCTCTTAGCTCCTCATATTTTTTAATGTGCTGCGGTCCTTTTTTTAAAAAAAAACTGTGTCCAGGGTCCTCCATCATGATTCTAGCTCATGATTAGACATGTCAGCTCATAATTAGACATGTCAGCTCCTAAAATCCCAAATTTATCATTTCTCTTTCTCATGTCAGCTCATGTTAACTGTTATAGATAATATGTTAACTATTATAATTTCATAAATATGTTTTGAGCTCAGTGTGTGAATTGTAATAGTTAATAGGTTAACTATAATAGTTAATATGAGACGCGAAGTTCCTCGGGACGGCGCCGACGATGGAGCGAGGGAGGACAGCGGGGAGGGGGAGCCGGAGGAGATGAGGGGGAGGTGGGGGAGGGAGGTGGGGGAGGGAGAGAGAGAGAAGGGAGGTGTAGGAGAGGAGGGAGGCGAAGTGCGAGAGGGAGGCAGAGTGAGGAGGGGAGGGAGCGGAGGGGGACAGTAGGAGGAGGAGGAGGGTGTAGGAGGGAGGTGGGAGCGGCTGAGGGGACCGAAGGAGGAGGAGGGAGGTGTAGGAGGAAGGCGGAGCGGGGGAGGGAGGTGGGGAGGCGAGAGGGCAGGGGAGGGGGCTGAGGGGAAGCGGAAGAGGAGGAGGAGGTGTAGGGGAGAGAGTAAAATCGGGATTTTGAAGAAGGTTGCATTGGAACTTGGGGAGAGGGGCTTGAACACAATTTTTCAATTATAGGGGTTGCAACACATTGGGGGAGTTGGGGGGGGGGCTGGCTGGGGCACATTGAAACTTGAATTTTGGAGTCTTGAAGCAATTTTTCCGAAGATTGAGGAAAAGTTGAGAATTTTTTATTTCATATCCTATTCTATTTTTAAGGTTTTTTTAGATATTAGTCACTTAAATCTTCAACAATTGTATGTTAGTTCCTCACATCTTAAAAATTGCATGTTAGTCCCTTAAATTCTATAGGGTCTTTATTAGCTCATTGTAAGATAATATCTTTTTCACAATTGTTGTAGTAACATATGTAGAATCAATGTATCTTTAAAAAAGAATAAATTAAAGGATTGATCTTATGTTTCCTAGTCTCCATCATCTTCTTTGAAAGGTCATCTATGGGATCTACTCCTATCAGAACTCCCGGTGAGATGGGGGTGTTCTCAGCTGTTGAGACATAAGTAGGAAGCAATTTGGTATTCAACCTGTGTCCCCCCCCCCCCACCCCCCCACCCCAAAAAAACTGATTTAGGGGTGGGGTGGGGGAATTGGGATTATGAGATCTATTTAAGCGGGGTAGAGTCCGGTTTTCTTTAATTTAATTTATCGATAATTAGTGTGGTGGGGTCACGTAAACATTTTTACGGGTCACTAATACTTTATGCGTATTTAATTATGTCGGTTTCTTGGTTGATATGGGTTCCGTGGCAATTTCGATAACTTGAGGGACTAATTCTGCAGGAGTCAGAAGAGTCAAGGGACCTTGCAGCAATATCAATAACTAAGGGACTGATTTGAAAATATTAAACCCCTTCGAACGAACGCAGGTTCGATTTTAAACTTGCCCTTAATATTATGATTTAATGCATTCGCGTTGTTTCAACGCATGAATCCAAATCTTAATCTTTGCTGTTTTCTCTTTTTGGACGTCTTTCTTTTGGTTTCCCCCCCCCCCACCCCCCCCGCCCCCCCCACCGCCCCCTCACCCCCCCCCCCCCCCCCCCCCCCCCCCCCCCCCCTATGCTCCCTTTAAAATGGATAGCTTTTGCAATTGCCATGATATTGTTCATAAGTTCATGTGGACATAAAATCAGACAAAATATTGGTACATGTTCTAGCTGTTACTTGTCACTTATAATGTTCCGATAAATTATCCTTTGAATAAAAAATAAAAAAATAAAAGAAAAAATAGCAGAATTTGACAAGCTTTACAATTGTGAACAACTTGGATAAAAATAAAGAAGAAGAATGTTTAAGTATATAATCAATAAGGGGCTCTTACATATTAGTCCAACAAATCATAATAATAAAAAGGGTTTTTTGTTTTTAGGTCCATTTGTTTACCTGGCTTTATTTTTAAACCCAAGTATTATTAGTTGTATCTTTAAACCCAACTTTCTTTTTGAATTTATCTTTAAACCCAATTTCCTTATATAGGGGGACCCACATATGAGAGTATTATATTTTGGAATTGGGTTTAAAGATAAATACAAAAAGAAAGTTGGGTTTAAAGATACACCTAATAATTCTTGGGTTTAAAAATAAAGCTAGGTAATCAAATTGACCTAAAAACAAAAAGCCCTAATAAAAATTAGTCTCCGAAAGCTTTTAAGTGTTTTGAATTTAGCTCCTCTGATTAGCGCCAGGTTGAAAGATATAGGGGACCAATTCTAAAATACTTAAAAGATCTGGAGGACTAATTTCAAAACACTTAAAAATTTAGGAAACCAATTTCAAAATATGAAGATTTAGGGCACCAATTTTAGAGCACGAAATATTTGGAGACTAATATCCGAAAAAACCCAATCGATTATTGAAGATGAGGCTATACGCAAATTGCAAAATCTCCGAAGGAACTGAAAATTCATGAGAGTTTTGTGAGACATCCACCGGGGTTTCGTAAGGAAAAATGTTCAGGGTTGTTTGCAGGAAACACCCCAAAGTTCAAGGTGTTCCTGTGAAATTTACCCCAAAAAATTGGCATCCTACAAAACATCCATTATGGAAGAGCCGGTTATATTCAAATTGCAAAATCATACTCCCTTTAAAAGCACGAGTTCGGAAAAATCTTTTGGTAGACAAAAATACCATTGGAATTCAAATATTATGATCCATTAAGTAAGAGTAAGTTGATAAATTGATGAGTTCTTATTGGATATACATAGTATGAAGATAATGATACAGTTTAAATTAAAATGTAAATCTAAATAAAATTATTAAATACCAAATTTACAAATGTCTACAAAATAAAGGGCGTATATGTAAAAACTAAATAAATTAATGAGACAAATAATGTCTACCCCAAAGGTTGAATTCAGGAACAACGTAGACCTACAAATGTACATAATGTGGATGAGATATTTACAAAATCCACCAAATAAATTAAAGAGACAAAAGTCATTCTCAAAATTTAAAAAAAAAATTAAGGAAAATAAAAATCATACTCCCTTTAAAAGCACGAGTTCGGGAAAAGCTTTCCATAGTCAAAATTACATTGTACTATTTTAAATATTTAATTTAAATTATAATCTATCCTAATCATACTTATATCATATCTTAATACCCCATGAACTATCTATACCTCAACAATTTAAATAAAATTAATAAAATATATGAAACAGCTCCGGAGTATCAATTTATTACATGAAGTATTACAAAAAAATAAAAAGTTTTAAAAATTAGATTAAATTCTCTCAAAAGTTTAAAATTACACAAAAAGCTGAAAATTTAGAACTTGGCAAAGAAAAGAGTAATTGTGTGATATTCTTTCATTAAGATATATAAATATAACTTATAATTTAAGGTTTATTATCCCTTTTCAGAATCTGAAAATAGTTAAGTTGATATTGGTAAAAAATAGTAATAATAACAGATTAAAAATATCTAGTTAAAGAATAAAACTTTTAAAAAATATATGATAGACTAAAAATTAATGTTATTGTATAAATTAAAGTAATTGCATATAATTTTACCAATATGTTAGAGTAGTAAAAATACATAAGTATCATTAATTGATAGAAGACTAAATCACAAAAAACTAATAAAAGACTATAATATAATTGCTTAACGTTAATTGATTATAATTTATAAATATTGATATCTAATGGTAATAATATTTATAGGGTAAAAAATTATAAAGATTTATGTATGGAGAACTATTAGAAAATTTAGAGACATCCTTCAAAAGAATCAAACAGTTTTTATTTCAAATGGAATTCGAAACGTCCATGAATCACTTCAATTAACACTAACATAAGTTATATTTATCAAAGAAACACTGACTGAATACCCCCTGAAGAATATATTGAACAACTTTGTTCTAATCAAAGAAACATTCTTCATGGAAGATAAAAGAAAAATTACTATGTCATGATTCTGCGTAAGCAAAAACTGTGAAATCACTCTTTTTCTTTTTCTTATATAGTATCACGATCCTGAGTGTGACTTTATTTATGGGTATTACTACTAACGAAGGATCAATTCTTAAAGACACGATCAAAGATAATGATGTAATAGCACTATTAGAATTCAAGATCTCTAAATATGAAGGTAGTATATTTCATTACTAAAATTCTTATTAAAGACCACTAAATATAAAATTCACCTTATATCTGTCTCAAATTTATAAAGAAGGTATGCGTGTCATCTTAAAATTGCATCAATAATATATATCAATCTAAAGATACAAAAGAAATAAGAGAATAGTAAGTAAACCAAGCAAACATCCATATAACATCGTAAATAAAAAATATTATATTTTAAAGCTAATATGCAACGCTCTTTTAGAGTAAGCTTCCATGACAAAAGCATATCCATTAAGGCTCTTTATAAATGCATCAGAAATTCAAATTACTAATATATACAATAATTATAACATTCGAAAGAGGTATGATCTTAGAAAACCTACTCTAAAATTCATACAATTAAACATAACAATAATTTACCAATATACAGATACACTATCACACCTTTAAGGCAACGATAACTACCATTTATAATAGAGTTGAGCAGTGATTTTTTGTTTGCAAAGGCTGCAACAAGAAAGTGGATAGAGTTATTAATAATAAGTGTCCAGATGATAAATATTATAGAATCGCCGATGATGTAGTACTAATGTTAAGTAATATCCCTTCTTCATGAAATAAATATATCAAAATTAAATATTAATATTATAATCTAAAGAAAATTGATAATGAAAAAATAATGTATTTAGTTCAAATCCTCATGGAAAATAACACAACAGAGCAAATGTAACATTATGACACAACAAAAATTCTTATTGAATGTACAACAAAATAATTCAATGCAGAGAAAAAATAGGTATCTCCTAACCTTATTTAAGTAATAAATTAAAAGCACAAAAATTTTTATATATATATGAAATTAACATTTATTCTTATTGAAATAGGAAAAAATCAAAGTCCGTATTGTCAGAAGTTTGTGTTGAACATAAGAAACATATTAAACTTCTTTGTGAATTTAGATGAGAAGACAAAAGATGAATGAACCCAATGAAAGATAACATGCTCTAGTCTCGTATAACAATCGATATAGACGATAAAGACACTACTCTAGAATTGCCCAGAAAAAAGATAAAGATGAAGAAGGATTGATCTCGACTCAATAAAAAATAAAATAGAAGCAACAAAAGATAAAGATAAAGATGAAGAAGGATTGATCTCGACTCAATAAAAAATAAAATAGAAGCAACAAAAGATAATGTTTTGTGAATTGTTATGATTGATCTCGACTCAATAAAAAATAAAATAGAAGCAACAAAAGATAATGTTTTGTGAATTGTTATAGAAGAGTTCTATTTTTAAGTAAAATTAGGAACTTTTAGAAAGGATTTTCATAAATAATTTTTATTTTCTGTCATTTTAGCCTACTTTAAATCAATCATCTTGGCTCGTTGGCTTTATTATTCATCTTCCTTTTATAATGTTATATTTTCAAGTGTTTTTACTTTCATAACACTATATTTCCTTAGGTCAAGCTCGGTTTCATGACGATCCAAATGAAATAAAAATTTAAATTGACTTTATATTATATTTATCTCCTAACAATTCAACTATCAACATAAAGATTTAAATTGAGTGTAGCCTATTCAAACAAACGTCAAAAATAAATAATAGTAATCGAAGAACAAATTTTAGTAAGAAAATAAACAAAAAATACTTAATCAAAGTGAACAAAAATTATGAAAGAATAATCGAGGAAAAAAATTTAGTAAAAAAATAAACTAAAAATACCTAATCACAGTCCATAAAATCTAGGCTCTAAAAAAACCAAATGATTGGTGAATACTGGAGTGTGGTCACCTCCTGCTCATAGAGCCGACTCTCCTCTCCGTTCCCTCGCTCTGCTCCAAAGCTTCTCCCAACTCCTCCGCTTTATAAACAGCCCCCTCATCACCCTTAAAGCTCTCACCTTTCTCTCTTTTTTTTTGCCCCCCCCTCTTCAATGGCTCTTTCTCTCTTCTGGGTTTTCTTCCTTTTACCTACTTTTGGCAAAGTTTTCTCTCTCAAAGATGCTGAGGCGATCCGAGGCGCTGCTGTGGTCAATGGGAAGTTCCCCATTGCAGTGGCTGATGAGGACTTTGTGTGCGCTACTTTGGATTGGTGGCCACCTGAGAAATGTGACTATGGGACTTGTAGCTGGGGGCTAGCTTCTATCCTTAACTTGGTGAGTCTTTTAATCTCAAAAATTTTGGATTTTTTATGTGGGTTTTTGATGGCATTGATGATGGCTGTGTTTTTTTTCTTCTTTTTGAGATTTGGTTGCGATTTGGGGAGATGGGGTTGATGGGTTTGGTGCTATTGGTGTTTGATTGTTGGAGATGCAATGTAATTTAGGATTTGATTGTTTGGAGTTAATGTGCTTCGAAAATGATTTTGTTTTTTTTTATTTTTATTTTTTTTCTTGGGTGCTAGATTCATATTCTGGATTCTATTCTGGACAATATGGTAAGATGAATTATATGGTTGACAGGGTAAAGATCTTACCTATGTTTTATTGTTATGGATGTTTGCATGGGGAGTTTGTGGTGATTTTTGGGATGATAGATGTGGGATTAATTGGTGAAGGTGCGTGTTTAAGAGTGGGATATGGGTTTTTGATGTTGGGGGCATTAGTGTGAGTTGTCATGGAAATTAGCATTTGATTTTTCCTCTTATGACTTGTTGTTTTTCTTAGCATTGATGATAGGGCTTATTGATTTGTTTATGCATTTTGAGATTTTCCCTTGTTTTCTTGTTGAGGTTAATTAGCATGGAGATGACTTCACACACACTCTGGAGTTCCTCAAAACGTCTGCTATTTTTATTGCCAATTTGATCATTATGCTATGGAAGTATTCTTTCACCGTAATTAGATCCGCCCGCCCCCCCCCCCCCAAAAAAAAAAAAAAGGTAAGGAAAAGAAACCCGCGGGGCTTGTGTTTCATGTGTCTGAAAAGTTTATAGCTTGGTATGTAAATCGCTGAGGTTTTTTATTTTACTCGAGTTACTCAAATCCGTCAAACGTTCTTTTTGAAATTAGTGCTTTTCTGCGGAATCTGATTTTGTTGCAGAAAAAGAAAGCCGGAACACGAACGAAAAAGGGGGGGGGGGGATTGTACAGTTCATCGTTTCTTTCTTTCTGATATGGCAATATTCTTTAAGCACTTAGTTTTTCGTTAAAACATGTCTCAAGATGTAGACCCTTTCTCTTATAGAGTTACCAAGTCCCTTATCTATTTGAGTCCTGTCAAACCATATTTAATTATCTATCCATCTAATAAAATTTCCAATTTACGACTATATTCCACCTTACGCCTTTGTAGGCGAACCCACATTTAAATCAAATGGATTCGACGAACTCCTAGCAAAACTCCACCTTGGCTGGGAGTCATTCAAACCTAATCCAAAGCCAACTTAATAGCTAATGAGATAGAGTCTCACACTTAAAACTGAAGGGGTGTGAAGACATTTTTGACATTGTTTTCATGATTAGATCTGCTATGGACCGTGGAATTAAAGAATTTGAATATGAACTTTTTGATTGAGGTAGGTTTAGACTTTGGTCATCTAATAGAAATTAGTCTAAAAATGATTTGTTGATTTGATTTCCTATCTGATTATACATCAATGTTTTTGAAGGTCACACGATTTCTTGGCAAACAGTAAAAAGATTGAATTTTCTGCGTAATAAGGAAGGCTGAGGCCACATTTTATCTAATTTGACCTTTTAAGAATCACTAGCTATCTTTAAGTAAAAAGTAAACAAGAAAATACTTTGGAGTTCGGAATCTGAGCTTTGACAGGTGTCATTTGTATTTGTTGGCTTTTGGTCCGTAGTGAAATTTTAGCTTAGAGTTTATACCTCATAGAAATTTGATTGTCATTTTACCACTATCTTTATTCCTTTTTTATTCATAAATTGGCTTTTTCAAAGATTTCTTGACTGTCTAGAGCAAAGGACTTTTGCCCCACAAATGTGAGCCGATTCTTACTGATATGAATAATATTGGACTTGGTTCTGATGTGACCAACTTCCTTATGTTTCATGTTGCATTTCTCAATATCAATGCTTAGCATTTAATTAGTTCAAATATACAATCTCAATATACTTAGTAAAGTGATTGACACAGGCATTTCATATTTTTCTTTCTGCAGGATCTTTCCAACCCCATTCTTTTGAATGCAATAAAAGGTATGCAATCCGTAGATTAAAGAAACTTCATTCACGCGGCATGTTTACATGATTAATTATCTAAATATCACATTTGAAATTTCCCTTGCAGCATTCTCCCCATTAAAAATTCGTATAGGAGGTAGCTTACAAGATAAGGTCATATATGACACTGGCGACCCTGGAGAACCATGCCGTCAATTTGTCAAAAACACTTCTGAGATGTTTGGATTTAGTCAAGGCTGCTTGCCCATGAAAAGATGGGATGAGCTTAATAATTTCTTCAAAAAATCCGGGTACTAAAATTTCGCTGAGCTTCTTATATAGATTAATCCATCTCTCTATAGCTACATACCAGTATTTGTTAAAATATCCTGTTCTTGCCTATGATTAGGTGCTTTAAGCTTTCAAATTTGCCTTTTATGCTTATTGCAGCATACAGTATGAACCAAGTTTAATTGACTAATGTGTACTTTGTAAAATTCTTTTTCATAGATTTATTTATCTTACTTCTTGATTTTAAACCTCAGGGCAGTAATTATTTTTGGGCTGAATGCCCTTAATGGAAGAGTTCCCTTAAAAGATGGTTCATTAGGAGGACCTTGGAATTCCACCAACGCAGCTGCCTTAATTCGTTATACTGTTGACAAGGGCTATACAATTCATGGTTGGGAGCTAGGTATGATTTGCATCCTATTTACGTGTCTCTAATATAATATCATGTTTCATGCATTTGTTTCTTTACAGTTTGAATATTACGAAATACCAAAACCAACTTTTTTGTGGCTGCTTGGTTTATAAATCATGAAATCTGAAGATCATGCTTTCTTACTGCATGCCAAAAACAATTATTTATAGTTAGAAAAATGTGACATTGAGATAGGAAAACATAGTAATGAAATCTGAAAATTTTTACTCATCTACTTCCCTTCTTTTAGCACTGAAACTCGGGTGTCATTTACATTCCCTATAATTCTGCTGCAAAAATCTTTTTTATGAAGAAACTTTATCCATGATTCAAGGGGCTCTCTGGTTTCTATTAGTCCCTCCAGATGCATATATTGCATAGCACACATCTGTTTTTTGTCAAAAATTACAGCGAAAAGTTATAAAGAATTGCGGTTTATGCGCATATGTGCTGGTATATAAGTAAGTCAAGGACTTTGGTCAATTTTGGTTTTCTAAGAGATGGCTGTTAGGGATTCAAATGCTAGGTGTAAAAAACAAAATATGATGATAAATTTCTTCTCATTCAAATTGTCTATTGATATGTGAAAGAGGCTTTCCATATCGGAAGAAAAGTCTCTTGCAACTGAAAAAGATGATGGGGTTACATATAAACTGACAAACATTTTTTTTTTATCATCAGGAAATGAACTAAGCGGAAGTGGGGTTGGAGCTAGAATTGGAGCAGATCAATATGCTGCAGATGTCATCTCTCTAAAATCAATTGTAGACAAAATATACCGAGATTTCCCAGATAAGCCATTGATCCTTGCACCGGGGGGGTTCTTTGATGCAAAATGGTTTGGCGAGCTCATCAAGAAAACAGAACCCAACTCACTTGATGTAATTACCCACCACATATATAACCTTGGTCCAGGTATTTGTCTTCTATAGTTCAAGAATCCGCAAGGTTTCAAGGTCATATTATAACATTTCTTTTGATATGTAGGTGTTGATCAACATTTGGTTGAGAAAATTCTTGACCCAAAAGTCCTTGATGGCATGGAGCCAACATTCAGAGATCTCCAAGGAATTCTCAAGAGTTCAGAGACTCAGGCCACTGCTTGGGTTGGTGAATCTGGAGGGGCTTATAATAGTGGGCATAATCTCGTTACTAATGCATTTGTTTTCAGTTTTTGGTACTGTGATTTGAACTCATTTAGTATCAGTCTTTTCAGAAAACGGGTTTAGGTTTTTATTAGAATTTGGTTAATTTCAGGTATTTGGATCAGCTTGGTATGTCAGCAACTTATGGTACGAAGACTTATTGTAGACAGAGCTTGATTGGTGGAAATTACGGGCTACTGAATACTACCACGTTTGAACCAAATCCTGACTATTATAGGTAATGTTTACTTAATGATATATTTTTTCCCCCTTACCAATAGATTCTATTGCACCATGAATCAAATATCTCAAGCAGTCGAGGTTTATTCCATTCATTTTAGTTACAGCGATAACAAACCCAAGTTTCAAAATAGAAGCGTGATGAAAATTAGAACATGTAATCATTGAGGTGAATAAATGGGTAAATTAAGAACCTAAAGAGCAGATATAAATTGGTGGGTTATCTGCACATATGTGAATTGCACGTGGACCCCCTGCCATATCGCTGTTTTGAGCTTACTACCCTTGTAATTTCATTTTCACAGATTACCCCGTGGGTAAAATTATTTGACTCTTTTACCCAGACATTGCCGCTAGTGAAATTAGTGAGTCTATCAGAGGGTAAAAAGGTCAAAACATTTCACCTGGGGGGTCTATTTGGCAAAATAAAACTTCGGAGGTAGTAAGTTCGAAACAACGGTACTAAGTGGGTGTATGTGCAATTAACCCTAAAATGATTATACATGAGAAGACGCTCTATGAAACAGTGTATAAAAACATGGATAAACTACGGAATGCTACTTCCAACTCAACCCGTAGTGTAGGAAATTTACTATGCACCAATTTTTACTGAAATATTGTACGGTGGACTCTTCATTAAATTTGGATGCCCCTTCATTGTCAAACGAAAAGTACAGGATTTGTTACAATTAGCTACCAATAGTTGACAAAATTCCCTATCTTAACAAAATCCAAATCCAATATTTGATCTGCCTTTAACGTTCATTTCTCTTGGTGCAGTGCCCTCTTATGGCATCGGCTAATGGGAAGAAATGTTCTATCCACAACTTTCAACGGGACAAACAAAATACGCGCATATGCACATTGTGCAAAAGAATCAGTAAGCTAATCACTTTTATATTTTATTTAGGCTTCTATTTCTTTAGTCTTTACATTAACTCCTTTTTTTCAAATCCAGCAAGGAATCACACTTCTCTTGATCAATCTTGATGGCAGCACGACAACCGAAGTGATTGTAACCAGCAAATCTGCCTTCATTAGATCTTTAAAGCAGTACAACACTAAAGCTTCAAGAACAAAGTTTAGCCATATACCAAGAACTCGCAAAACCAGTGGATTCATCAGGGAAGAGTATCACCTCACATCACCAAATGGTAACTTGCACAGTCAAACAATGCTACTGAATGGTAAAATCTTGGCCGTTGATCATGATGGTGATATTCCGGAATTTGAACCTATTAAGGTTGATGCTTCGGAGCCTATAAAGGTCGATCCATATTCCATTGTGTATGTGCATGTTCCGTATTTTGATGCACCTGCTTGTGTTTAGGGATTGAGTTTGGTTCGATTTCGTTGTGTTTCCTACATGTCATTTGTGGATGGACTGCGAAGTAGTCCATCCTCTGATAAGGATATTGAAAGGTTGATATCATCGTGATTTATAATTCATAATTGTGATAAAAAATGAATCGGGAAAGGAAGTATAAGATTTTATTCCAAGAGCTTATGAATTTGTTGTGAAAATATTTGTGTATTAATAGAATTTTATGTATCCGGTTTATTCAAAGATTCGAGATAATGCAAGGAATATATACATGATCATGGTCAGATGACAATTATTTTAGTATTGTAAAATTTACGGTCAATTGCTGATTGACCCCTTGTACTACCGCCCACTTGTTGCTAGACCCCAGTACTTCTGTTGTTGTAGAAAAACCCGGAGTACCCTAGGATAAGATGAATTATTTTATTTTTTTTTATTTTTATTTTATTGTGACAAATGGACCGCCTCAGGGCAAAAGAGTCAAAAAAGAATTCACTCAGACTGTCTATCCACAATTGGAAGATAGTGAGAGGCATATTGGAAAAAGAAATGATAGGGGCACACCCTTGGACACACCACCAACCACACCCCCCCTCTATCTACAGTGCAGGGGCCCCACATGTGATTTTTTAAAAAAAATCACATGTGGGGCCCCTGCACTGTAGATAGAGGGGGGTGTGGTTGGTGGTGTGCCCAAGGGTGTGCCCCTAACACCCCTCTATTGGAAACCTAAAATTGGCAGTCGGAATTGTTCAAGGATGATTTTACGAATGTGCTGCTTTTAACAAAATGCAACAAAAATTGTTCAAGAATGAATCCCACTGAAAGTTTAGCAGAAAATTTCAGCAGCACGACTCTTTTTATCTTTTAGCACAGAGAGAACACAACATTCATTGAATGAATACCAGAATGTACAGTTAACAAAAACAGGAAACAGCTATTTGATAAAATTGTTTTTTATAAGCCACAATAAGGTTTATCATCAAAAAGAAAATAAGAAAAAGAAAGGATATTTCTGTTTTCTTATTGTTGTAGATTACAGATAGACTGCTTGCTATTCTTCTTTTCTGCTTGAGAGCTTTTCTACAATTTACACAAGATGAAAGGCACATCTAGTCCACTGGAACCTCAACCTCCATTTTGATTTCAGATTTGCCGAGTATCTGAAAAAGTGATGGACAATTAGTAATACAAAGTATAAATCAGCAACATGAATGCGACCTTAATTTGAAAGATATCTACGATGGAATTACTAAAACAAACTTGCTATTGTAAAGTGGAAACATTTCGTTAGGTACATTGTAACATGAATCATGGGTTACCCGCTAACAATTTAATATGGAAATTTACTTTGTTTTTCATTTCGAATAATAGAATCTATAACGTGCAATTACCAAATTTATTACGTGGCTTCACTAATTGTAATTTAAATTCATTGTACTTTCAGATGCATTAGTACTCAAACATATGCATGCACCTCTTGAAAGGCATATTATATCATATAACATACATGCATGAACCATCTAGTTTCTGTAAGTTTATCAATCTTTTAACAAACTCCTAAGAGATGTGAGATCTAACTTGCATCTGAAAGTTAAATGACAACAGTTATTTCCAAGCAATCACAAGGAATCTTTATAGCTAATTCTTGATAGTGTTCCAAATATCAGTAAATGCAGAAGAAACAAACAAGTATAACCTGGAATAATGGAACACATCAATTTCTACATCTTCTATACTCTGTAGTTGATGTGTATATTAAATGTAAATATACTCTAGTTCTTCAACATTAATCTGCTATCCTACTCAACGACAAATAAGAAATTCATTCAACTAGCTGTGTACCTTGACGAAATCATCCAAGGAAAGTGAACAATCCCTTGTGTAGCCAGCCTCCTCCAATAGATGGCCCAAAACTTGCTGCGAAATATTAGAGAAGGAAACAATAAATTAGGATGGTTTCATTTAATTTAGGACCACGGTACCCTTATATTGACATTTATCAACATACTTAGTACATGTAGGACCACACAGATGACAGTGACCATACACATCTGGAAATGAATTGATACTAGAAATGGGATGGTTATATATTTAAATCAAAAGATGAGAGATTAAGCATTGACATCTTTCCGGAAATTGAACTGTCTAGGATTTATTAAAAAAAGCATGCAGAACCAATGGAAAAGAAACTTTGCTTAAATAAGAATGACAATGCTCCTTACCATTTGTATTAATAATGTAGAAAGCTGGACCAGCGATTGCAAAGTTTTATCAGGATACTGACTAATGATCCATTAACAATGTAGAGAAGGTAAAGGAAATTTAGGCAAGTAATCAGCATGGGAATTTGTTAATCATTGTGGGTATTTCTAATGGTTGGTGATTGCATAGCAAGTACATCTTATAAATGTATCCTTTTTTTAATTCCTATTCTGCCATTGTCATTATGTTATACACGTTCAGATTTGTGAGTTCTGGTCAGGACAATTAAACTGCATGCTTCGTTATGAGATATTATATCAGATCGACAATACTTTTGCTGAAGTGTGCAATAGAGCCATCACTTCAGTCTTTGAATGTGTTTCACACCAATAGTTAAGTTTGAATACAGTTGCTGAATCCAATTTTTCTGAAGGCATTAAATCAATTAAAATTATACATTTCTAACACACTGCACGCTATAACATTTATAGCAACATGTTTAGGGAAAATTATGTCAATCTTTTCTCCAGTTTGTCTATTTCGGTATTCTCGTTAAAAATTTATTTTAGTTAAATTTCACAAACCAATACCAAGAATGGACTCCAAACAGGATCTATGTGATATCAAACAAAGGGTGTTCTTTGCTAAAGTTTTCGGCGTTTTCTCTTGTTATTGATGATTTCTAGCAAGAAACTGCAAGAATTTCCTTCTTTTATAAAAGCAGATAACTAGAAGTTAAGTTACAAACATATAGAAAGGAAACCAAATCAAATAAATCCAGAGAAAATGGCATGGGACCAAACCAAATCTGACCTAGTTTATAAACAGCTGGATAGGTTAACCTATTTATGACCACTTTCTATCTTTCTTTAAGATCACAAAAAAATTCAGAATTTTTCTTGTTATTGATGGTTTCTACTAAAGATAATATAACTATGTTCTTATTTATTAATAGAAAATAGCCAGCAATTGTTTCATAATGTACATAGCGAAAGCAGGAAAATCAACCAAATAATTTTTTTTGGTTTTTTTTTTTGTTGGGGGAGCAGGGAAGGGGAGGTAAAAAGATACCTCTCTCTGCTTTTCGGACATGAAGGACCCTGTCAAATCCCGAAGCACCTCCAGCAAGTCCTTGAAGCCCACCTTCCCTTTACTCTCAGTGTCATAAACTTTAAAGATTACTGCAAACATAACCAATACAAAACTGGTCATAACAACAAACAAGTTTGGCAAACAGGTTCCAAAGAAGAAAAACATTTAACAAGCAGAGATAATTCATCTGCAGAGTACAAATTGATTCCAGAAAACTTCAATGTGTGTAAACTCAACAAGAGGGAAGAATCAGAATAACTTTTGCTGGGCTCCAAATGCCCATGAACTAAGATAGATTAGGCTAATCAACTTGGTTACTCAAAAGGATTGATCAACCTTGAGTATAAGCCCAAGCATATTTAATTATACGTTCATCTAACTATTTTTCTAATGTGGGCCTAAATCACGTGTCATGCTTTTGCCAAGTCATACCCGCAGCACCTTAAATGAACGATTATGAGACACTCTTTTAACAACTTTGAAAATTATACAAATTATATTGTTTCAGAAGAAGTTATAGTGATGGTTGAGGGCTGTACTTCTATGTTCTAATAATATGCCCAGCAGGTTAAGCGTCTAGACTCATGTGGTAAATCTGCCCTAAATTTGTGGCAGGTCGGAATTGAACCTGAGTGGCTCTCATACCATCTTAAATTCATTTCGACTACACCAAACCTACTACGTAGACTTAGTACATAAAAAAACAAGTACAAAGTACAAAGTAGACATAGTAAATATAAAATAAATGGCATGCAACAACTATCATCAAAATATGGCGAGTACCAAAAGGCAGCAAAACATTAACAAGAACACCTATCTTCATCAATCCAACGATAACTATCTGATGAAATAAGTTACCGGTCATTTTTTGTTGGATACAGTTCAAAGTGTTGAAGAAACACCAATCATCCAGGGGAAATTAAGAGACAATTCAAGCCCATTTAAATTTCCAAATAATCATAAAATAAGCGCGCGGGGGGGGCGCCGGGGGCCGAAAGAAAGAAAAGGGGTCGTTAAGACTCTTAACACTCTATCTTCTGCTCTAGAGACGCCTTGGGACTGAAGGCCAGAAAGAAACGCCACAAAATCCTTAAAGTTCAACCATCCACCATTCTTTAAGCAACCTCTGCCAGGGAATAAACAAAACAAAAGATCGAAACTTTCACGATCAAAATCCAGCTTTTCCGCCCCCCCCCCCCCCCCCCCCCCCCCCAGCATCAAATCTCAGCGCCCTAGATTCGAAACGGGGATGGGAGTACCTGAGACAGGGGATTGAGAGAGAACTCGGGGATCGAGAGGAACTCATCGGCCGAGATGAACCCTTTCGCGTTGCGATCAAGCTGAAGGAATCTCTTATAGAGGGACACGATCTCTTGCTGGGAAACTGTAGAAACAAATCAAAACCAAAACCAAAACCAAAACCAAAACCAAAAGAGAGGAAATTGGGGTGAAAATTGAAATCATGGGTGTTCATGAGAAGAGTGATTACAGAGGTAGTGGCAGTGCTCTTGGACATCTTCGATGTCGTATTGGGTCAGCGTCGATGAAGCGTTACCCATTATTCTCTCTCTCTCTCTCTCTTCTTTCTCTCTCTTCGAGTTTTGAGGAGGGGTGAAGATTATAAAGGGGAAGAGAGAGAGAGAGAGAGAGAGAGAGAGTTGTTTCGAGGATTGTTATTTGTTGGCGCCGATGAGATTGATGATGATGATGATGATGATGGGGGCCTTTAGTTGGATGTGAACGAGGTGCGGAGATGTGAGACGCTATGAAAGAACTGGAATTTTACCTTGGTGAAGGTGAAATAGAAGAAATTTTCTAAATAAACCCGTTTATATTTTTTTCTCTAAAAATAGCCCCCCTTGAGTTTTATTTACAAAAATAGACCTATTTTATCTTAATCTGGTTCCTAAATGGTCGGGGTTGCCAACCCTGACTATTTAGGAGGATGTATACTCCCAATTATAACCCTAAACTCTAACATTCTATGCACTAAATAGTCGGTGTTGACAATCCCGACTATTTAGAAATCAGATTAAGACAAAATGGATCTATTTTTGTAAATAGAACTCAAGGGGGTCTATTTTTAGAAAAAAAATTATGAATAGGTTTGTTTAGAAAATTTCTTCAGGTGAAATATTCTCCGTTTTTTTTTGGTAAATTACAATATAATAAAAAAAAATTAAAAACTCTTTTGCTTGTATACCTCAAAATCAAACCTATTTAGAAATCTAATTTACCCCTCGCATTGTTTAACTTTAAAAGATGAAGTACTTTCCCCTTAGCGTATTAGGAAATGCTCTCAAAATCTGCTGATTTACCCCGATGAATTTTACCAATATTAAATGGAGCTCTGATCATATTAGAATTTCCCACACTGCATGGGAGGTTCTCGGCCACACAAAGTGCAAAACAGGAGGTCTTGTGGTCATTTTCACTGTCCCTATGTGTGATCCCCAGAACCCTGCACGGTGCGGGGTTTTAATAGGATTTTTAGCGTATTAAATGAGAGGGGTGAAAAATTTTCATGGGGAGAATATATCAATAAATTGGTATTCATGGGGAGAATATATCATTTATACATTTAGAAGCGGTCAGCATTTTAGCACATCTGAATTGGTGATTTCAGAGGAATAAATTGTGCGTAAGATGATTACTGTTGATGAAAGTATAAACAATGGATGTTTCAATGGCTCTTTTAATTTTAAGGCTGAACAACAATTACATACATTATAGTTTCAGTCATTTAGCACTTAACATATCCTCCGTTGTATTTTATAACATTTATATCCTCTGAGTTGTTCAAAGTTGACACATTAATACCCTCTATTATGTAAACGTGAAAATTTTCATTCGAAAGTTCGAATATAACATTCATATGTTAAGTTTAGAGCTTTTTAACTATTAATATTTGTTAAGTTACTACTACTAAACCTACACAAATTCTAATTTAAATATATCCTAATTTTTATTTTAAAAATATAAATTGGAAATATTTAACACCCAATTCAACAAACTTAATAGATAAAAGTTATAAAATTAGCGTATGAATATTATATAGGAACTTTCAGATAAAAATTTTCGTGTTTACAGAAACAGGGGGCATTAACATGCAAATTTCAAAGAACTCAAGGTGTATAGATGCTACGAAAATAGGAGGGAGTGAAAACTATAAGGCATTTAAGTGCTATTTTCTTTCTTTTTTTATTAGAAGAAATTGAACCAAACACCCCTAAAAAAGTAGGTTGGAAAATGTAGTACGCTTATCAGCGCTCATTTTCTTTCTTTTTTTCCCCGACGCAGACTCATCTTCAAAACACAACTCAGCCCTAACCCTTCAAAAAAATTAAAAAAAAATGCTCCTTTCCCGCCCCATCCCCCAAATCTCCGTCCACCGCCGCCACCACCGCCGCGGACACCGCCCAATTGTCTCCCTGGACGCCGCCCAACACTTCGACTTCGAATCCGTCGCCTCCTCCTCCCTCTCCTCCCAATCCAAGCTCAAGATCGCCATCATCGGCTTCGGCAACTTCGGCCCTCCTCCCTCTCCTCCCAATCCAAGCTCAAGATCGCCATCATCGGCTTCGGCAACTTCGGCCAGTTCCTCGCCCAAACCCTAACCTCCCAAGGCCACACTCTCCTCGCCCACTCTCGCTCTGACTATTCTTCCGTCGCCAAAACCCTCAACGTCTCCTTCTTCCAGGATCCCCACGATCTCTGCGAGCAGCACCCCGACGTCGTCCTGCTCTCCACCTCCATCCTCTCCTTCGCCGACGTGCTCCGGTCCGTACCCCTTCAGTCCCTCCGCCGCAATACCCTCTTCGCCGACGTCCTATCGGTCAAAGAGTTCCCTAAAAATCTCTTCTTGCAGCATCTCCCTCCGCATTTCGATGTGCTCTGTACCCACCCCATGTTTGGGCCGGAGTCGGGGAAGAATGGGTGGGCTGGGTTGCCTTTTGTGTTTGATAAGGTTCGGGTTGGGGAAACCCCGTCAAGGATTGAGCGGTGCGAGAAATTTCTTAGGATTTTCGAGGATGAGGGGTGTAGAATGGTGGAGATGAGCTGCGAAGAGCATGATGAGAATGCGGTTGAGACCCAGTTCTTGACGCATACTGTGGGGAGAATGTTGGCTTTGTTGGACTTGAAAGATACCCCGATTAATACGAAAGGGTACGAGGTTTTGAGGCAGTTGAAGGCTAATACTTGTAAGGATAGCTTCGAGCTCTACAAGGGGTTGTTTATGTATAATAAGAATGCGACGGAGTTGCTAGACAGGTTGGATGCAGCGTTTGATTCGTTGAAGAAGGAGTTGTTTGAGAATTTGCATGATGTGTTGAGGAAGCAGTTGTTTGAGAGCCCGCCGAATGGATTGGGGAATCAAGGGAAACAGTGAACAATGTTCTCTGGTATGGGTTTCATTTTTAGGAATTAGTGTTGGTTATTGTTACTTTTAGAATTGGATGGGGGAGTTATTTAGATTTAGTTTCTTATTTATTAGAAAACACTCTT
>NC_033796.1:110253877-110292610 GCF_001876935.1 Asparagus officinalis
TTTTTCCCTATCCATTATGTATTTGGTAGGTCTTAATCCTAAGTAGGATGTTCAATTGCGGGACAATTTTTTTAAAGAAGCAACCTTTCCTCATAATAAGTGGGAGTTTCATATCCAAGTGCAATTTGTTTAATTATGTGAAGTTGTGAACGTATTCTTTATTGTCCTAATTGTTTTGCATTCAATTCCATTTTCTGCATCATGCAATTGATTTGTATTCTTAAACAAAGTTCTTGGCTACGTTGGATTTGTGGAATACCCCATTAATACTACAGGACATGAGATTTTGAATTATTTGAAGGATAGTACTTAGTAGAGATATTTGAGCTTTATAATTGGTTTATGAATGATACGTATATGTTGGAGCTTTTGAAGAAGTTGGATATGGCATGTATTCATTAAAGCCGTTGTTTGGGAATTTGCATGATGTGTTGAGGACAGTTGTTTCAGAGCACACCGAATGGATTGGGGAAGCAAGGGAAACAATGGAAAAATGGGGCTTTCTTCTCCAGTATGGATTTTGATGTTGGGGAATAAGTGTTAGTTATCTACTGTATTGTTGTCGTTGCATTAAGAATTAGGTTTAATTTATTCAGGGGAGTTGATTTTGGTTTGGTTAGTTATAAGGAAAAAAAACACCCCTTTTCCATGTTTTCTTACGGGTATGTTATTTGTAGGTCTTTATCCTAAGGTAGGATGTTCGATTGTGTGGCAACTTTTGTAAAAGAAGAAATCGTTGCTAATGATACGTACCCATGCAAGTGCAATTTACTTAATCTTGTGAACATTTTTTTAATTGTCACAAGTGCTTTGCATTCACCTCCATTTTTCTATTCATCCTATTGCTTACTCATATTTCTTAGAGGTTTTTAGGATGAAGGGTGTAGGATGGTGGAGATGATCTGTGAGTGATACGATGAGAATCCTGTTGAGAGACCTAATCTAGACTCATACTATGGTAGGATGTTGGCTATGTTGGAGTAGAAGGTTACGACGATTTATATGAAAGGGTACAAGACTTTGAGGAAATTGAAGGATAATATTTGTAGGGGTATTTGAGCTTTATAATGGGTTTATGAATAATAAGAATAAGATGGATTTTGGAGAAGTTGGATGCAGCATTTGATTCGTTGAGGGAGTTGTTTGGAGAATTTGCATGATGTGTTGAGGAAGCAGTTGTTTGAGAGCCCATTGAATGGATTGGGGAAGCAAGGAACAATGAAAGATGGGCTTTTTTTCTCTGGAATGGGGTTTGAAGTTGAGGAATAAGTGTATCTACTATACTGTTATTATATTTAGAATTGGTTTAATTTATTCAGGGGAGTGAATTTTGGTTTAGTTAGTTATCAAACAGACAGCACCCCCTTCTGTATGTTTTTTTCCTCATATTATGATTATCTTATTTTGTAGGTCTTTATCCTAATGTAGGATGTTGTGTGACAATTTTGTAACGAAGAAATCTTTGCTAATGGCAACTGGGATTATATATGCAAGTATAATTTGTTTAACTATCTAAGGTTTCAAACATTTTCTTTAACTATGTGAAGTTTGAACATTTTCTTTAACAATTTGTTTAACTATGTGAAAAGAGCAATCTTTGGTATTGTTAAATCGGGATCACATGCAAGTGCAATTTATCTAATTGTGTGAACATTTCTTTATTGCCCTAGGTACTTTGCGTTCAGTTCTATTTTGTATCCATGCTATCGTTGTCTCGCTTAATCAAAAGGGTATTGGATGGTGGAAATGAACAATGAAGAGCACGATGAGACTGTGGTTCAGACCAAATTCTTCACATGTACTGTAGGAACAATGGTTGCTATACTGAGGTTGAAGGATACACTTATTAATGAAAGGGCATGAGACTTTGAGGCATACCTTTGAGTCTTCTAATCCTTGTTTTTGTATAATAAGAATACAGTGGAGCTTTTGAGGTTTGATGCGACATTTGATTTGTTGGTGGAATAGTTTGAGAATTCACCTGTGTTGAGGAAGCAGTCTTAGGATAGTACTTGTAGTGATGAATTTGAGCTTTATAATGGGTTACATAATAGGAAAACGACAGAGATTTTGGAAAGGTTGGATTGTTGAAGGAGTTGTTTGAGAATTTGCATGTTTTGAGGAAGCAGTTGTTTGAGAGGCCGCCAAATGGATTGGAACGCAAGCTAGGCAAATGATGAAGGATGGGATCCCCCCCTTTCTATGGTATGGATTTTGATGTTGAGGAAAAGTGTTAGCTATCTGTTGTGATTGTTGCATATAGAATTGGGTTTAATTTAGTTCAGGAGAATGGATTCTGATTTAGTCAGAAAACACTCCTTTTCCATGTTAACTTATATCAATTATGCTATTTTGCATGTCTTGATTCTAAGGTAGGAAGTTCAATTGTATGTCATTCTTTTCTTAAAAAAAAAAGCAATCTTTGCTAATGATACAAAGGAATTAGATTACATATGCAAGTGGATGCTTAGCATGCAGTTCGTTTTCTACATTATGCAATTGATTGTTGACTTGACCAAAGGTCTTGATATTTCTGAAAGAGAGGGAAGTTTTGGATGCTTACTCTTAGCTATTACAGTCTATATTAGGCTCCAGTTGGTTATTTACAGGTCTATCGTACGATGGGAAGTTCAATTCTATGACATTTTCTTTGAGAGAGATGATTGCTAATTTTAAGAAGAGATTACACATGCAAATGGAAATTAATGTTATTTGTCATCCCAAATACTTATCATTCAGTTCCATTTTGTACATGAAGATGCGAGAAATTTCTTAGGGTTTTTGATGATGAGGGTGTAGGATAGTGGAGATGAGCTGTGAGGACAGTGAGAATGCAGTGGAGACCCAATTCTCGACTAATACTGTGGGGAGAATGTTGGCTAGGTTGGCACTGAAGGATACACCTATACATTCTCTGGTATGGATTTTGATATTGAGAAGTAAGTGTTGGTTTTCTTTTACTGTTGTTATATTTAGAATTGGGTTTAATTCATTCAGGGCTGTTGATTTTGGTTTAGTTAGTTATAAGAACCACTCCCTCCATGGCTCCATGTTCCCTTACATCGGGTATGTTATTTTGTGGGTCTTTATCTCAAGGCAAGGAGTTCAATTGCGTGACAATTCTTTCTCCAGAAAGCAACCTTTGGTAATGTAAGAAGGGATTACCTGTTCAAGTGCAATTTCTTCAATTCTATGAGAATTTTTTTTATTCTGTTAAGTGCTCAGCATTATATTCTCTTTTCTACATTGTGCAATTGACGTTTTTCTTATTCGAAGTTCTTGATATTTCTGAAAGGCTTGTGTGATGATGAAGAAGGAAGTTTTGAATGCTTACTTCTTAGCTAATACAGTTAGTACTAGGCTCCAGTTGGAGTAGAGTGAATATTCATGATTATGTGTGCTTGCTTCTTTGAGGTTTGATCTGAACTGCAAAACAAGAA
This sequence comes from Asparagus officinalis, assembly GCF_001876935.1. Lineage (NCBI taxonomy): Eukaryota > Viridiplantae > Streptophyta > Magnoliopsida > Asparagales > Asparagaceae > Asparagus > Asparagus officinalis. The sequence goes on from NC_033796.1 coordinate 110,257,318, forward strand.
TATCTAAATTTTATTATATGCAGCTTAAGCATAGAGGGGAGAAGGGTGCACTATTCGATTCTGAGCAGTAATTGGTTGATTTTCATTCTTTGCTATTTTGCGAACACTCGTGTGCAAGCTGTGATGTTATGCTCTAGTGATCACCCAGGTGAGTATTGTCCATTGCATTTGAATATATTGAGTAGCCCAGTAATCTACTGAATGCCCCATCCTGGTTCAGTTGAGTTGTTAAACTTTCTTTTAAGGGGTTTTTCGATATTACTCCCTTAAATCTTTAGTAATTTGATATTAGTCCCTCAAATCTTTATATTTTGATTAGTCCCTCAAATCTTCATTATGTGTTGATAAAAGTCCTTCTGTTAGGGTTAGGGTTTAAAACACTAAGCCATGGTTGGGTGAACCCTGACCAACCATGGTTGACTAGTTACAAAAATACCCCCAAGTGAGAAATAACCCAACCAAGTTCAAAATGGGCTATTATTTCAAATGGGTTTGGGATCTAAGTCCCCCAAGTGAGAAAGACTCTATTTTCGCTTTCTAAGTTCAAATGGGTTCCAGATCTAAGTTGGAGATGGAGAAATAGAATGTGGATTGAGTGGAGAATCACTGGAATTTCCCCTCTAATGAAATAGTGAGGGTTATTAACAGGTTAGGTGAGGGTTATAGTTGTAATTTTATGGAAGGGGTTAAAGTTAACGGAATATGCCCACACATTTATGACTCCATCTAACTCTAGAGACTTATATCAACACATAAAGTAGATTTGAGGGACTAATATGAAGTTAATAAGGATTTAGGGGACTAATATTTAAAAAGCCTTCTTTTAAATAGATTAAATAATTAGGATTTTTACATGAAAATCACCTTGGGTTTGTTTGGATTGAGGGTAATGGGGGTGAGGGGAAGGGAGGGTAACTTTTAGCCTTGTTTGGGAAGTAAATATAGCAAGTTAATAGGGGTGAGGGGAGGTGAAAGGAGGTGAAAAAATAACATGATTTCTTTCCCCCAATTTGGGGTAATGGGGGTGAAGGTAAAGAGGGAGAATACAACAAATGTAGAGAGACATATTTACCCCTAGCTAAGATCAAAATCCAACGGCTAAAATTTCTAACAACCATATAACTTAATAATATGTGAGAGTATTTATGTCAATTTATATACATTCACTTCCCTTCCCTTCCTGTTATTACACTTTCCAAACGGGGTGAAATAACTTCCCCTTGATTCACCTTACTAGTTTCCCAAACAAGTTTTAGAAATTCCCAAACGGGGGTGAAATTATTCAGTTACTGTACCAGATGTTGAATGCGGTAAATAGTTGAGCATTTAATTACTTCCAGCACATGTAACTGAGTAACTGGAAGTTTTAGATATAGAATTCTTCTTCCTTGTTTGTAGTTGCTTTTAGTAAGTTTCTGGAGCCAATTAACAAGTGTATAATCTAAGGTAATCTTTTCTTAAGAAGCAATAAATTCTTTTTTAGCTTTCTCGATATTTTTTTTGCGTTTATCGGGACTAAAGTTATGATGATGGTGATGAAGACAGTTTCATGGTCTGGAACCCCATCTTAAGAAATGCATATTAGTTATGTAAACCCTTAACACATAACTTGCATAATGGCATGCAATTTTATCAATACCTCTATTCCTTATATTATTATCCAAATGAAAACATTCACAACATTCTAAATTATTAGCAACAAGTGAGGTATGGGCAGTTCTACAGTGAAGCAATGGTGATCTATAGTCGGCAGATTATCGATTGCAGATGATATGCAGCTAGGATATGAACTTTTTTGTAATTATCAGTCGCAGATGATCAATTCTTCTCTAAATTAGAAATCGTTTTGTTCGCTGCAATTATAATTGCAACACAAACAGTCAGTTACATGCAACTATAGTTATAGTTCAATTTTAAAATGTGCAGTTCATAGCTCCGGTTATAGTTGGAAAAATTTGTTTTGGAGCATCATGGGTTTTATGTGTAATTTGGCAACTCAGTTTATTCCAATTGTAAAAGAGGAAATGCTGAAAATGATGAGCGGTTTAAAGAGTTGAGAATGAAACGGTTGAGGAGCTGGAGATTGAGCTAAGTTGTTGTTATGTTGACATGAATGAGATGAAAGAGGAACTAGGCTTGCGGCAAATTGAATGCGAGACTTGTATGCAATGATGTTATGAAACTCGAGGAGCATTCTGTGAAGGACCTTGTGTAAGTATTGGTTCATTGTCACTCAGTGGCGTAGCCAGGATTATTTTTTTAGTCTAAGGTGTAGACCCAAAGTCGAGACAAGAGCTGGAATCAAAACGTCGAGAAAACAAGCAGACAGATCCACGGTCGACCGCGACGGTCGACCGCGGACATGCACAAGAGTTGGGAGGAGCTAAAGCTGAAGGTGGTCGACCGCGCCAACCCTGTAGGATTTTTGGTCTCAGGTTTTTGGTTCGGTCGACCGCGGCGGTCGACCGCTCAACTCTCTAGAAATCTGGGAGTTTCTGTCGTTTGGCACGGTCGACCGCCGCGGTCGACCGTCGCGGTCAAACAGTTTCCTAAACTGTTTTGGATTCTGTTTTCTCCAGGACTCATATATACCTTAAACGTTTTTAGGGTTACAACAACACGAAAAAAGAGAGTTTTTTTACTGCAAGAAGAGAGAATCTCAGAGAGATTAAACCCTAGTTTGAGAGCTTGTAATTCCTCTTCAATTAATAAAGAGATTGTGTGATGTGGCTCCCGAGGACGTATGCACGTTGCCGAACCTCGTTAAATCTGTGTGTTCGTATCCTTTACTATTTTTGCAAGGTTAGATCTTTATTTGTGGTATTATTTCTACTTTCCTACTTTCAACACAAGGTCCGGAAGGGCAATGGTTCGATTGATTGTTTCGAATCCCCAACAACTGGTATCAGAGCTTCGTTCAGCAATTTGTGTGAAAGCCATGGCAGAGGAAAACAAATTAAAGATCGAGAAGTTTGACGGTTCAGACTTCGCCAACTGGAAGTCGCAGATGGAGGACTATCTGTACCAGAAGGACTTGTATCGCCCGTTAATGGGCAAGGAAAAAGGGAAAGAAGAAGGAGGAGTCAGATGGTGATTGGGAGTTACTGGATAGGAAGGCTCTAGGGCAAATCCGGTTGTCGCTCGCCAAATCAGTAGCCCACAATATTCTGAAGGAGAATAAGACGGTGGGGCTTATGGAAGCGCTCGAGAAGATGTACGAGCAACCGTCGACAGCAAACAAGGTGCATCTAATCAAAACTCTTTTCAACCTCAAGATGACAGAAGGACGGTCATTCACGATGCATCTCAGCGAGTTCAACACGATTGTTGATCAGCTTATCTCCGTGGACATCACGTTTAATGACGAAGTGCAGGCCCTATTGTTACTATCGCAGTTGCTGGATAGTTGGGCAGGTTGTGTGACGGCAATCAGCAATTCGGCGTGGAAGGAGAAGTTGAAGCTGAGTGAGGTGGTTAGCATGATTCTATCCGAGGAGGTTAGAAGAAAATCGTCCGAATCAGAAGGTTCAGGTTCAACTCTAAGTTTTGAGCAGAGAGGCAGAAGCCAGAAGAAAGGAAACCAGAACAGGAATCGGTCAAAATCAGTAAAGAAGATGTCGAACTTGAAGGTTAGGCCTATTAAAGGAAAGTGTTGGAACTGCGGCCAGGAGGGCCATATGTCTTCAGTCTGCAAAAGTCCAAAGAAGAATGCGGGTGAGCAGGAGGCTCATATCGTGCAGGATGCCTTGATTCTTGCAATGGACAGCGATTCTGATTCTTGGGTCATCGATTCAAGAGCCTCTTTCCACGCCACTGCTAACAGGAAGCTATTTCAGAATTTTGTAGCAGGGGACTTTGGAAAAGTATATTTGGGGAATAATGAGCCCTGTAATATTGTTAGAAAGGGTGAAGTGCAGATTCAGATGAAGGGCTCTAAGTGGACCTTGAAGAACGTGAGACACGTACCGAAACTGAAAAGGAATCTTGTTTCGGTGAGACAGCTTGGAGCAGAAGGCTATGTTTCGACATTCACAGGGGATTCGTGGAGAATCTCCAACGGTACGATGATAGTTGCTCGAGGCAACAAGTTAGGAACTCTCTACCTCACCTTACATACGAGTGACACCCTCGCAATTGTAGTTGGCAAAGAGAGTACAGATCTGTGGCACAACAGGCTAGGGCACATGAGCGAAAAGGGGATGAAAATTTTACATTTACAAGAAAGCTAACCGGGATCGACGCCGTGGAAGTCGGGGTTTGTGAAGACTGTATCTTTAGGAAACAGAAGAGGGTTAGTTTTCAGAAGGGTGGAAGGCCACCTAAGGCTCAGAAGCTAGAGTTGATTCATACAGATGTATGGGGTCCAGCCAGTGTGTCTTCTTTTGGCGGTTCGAGATATTATGTTACCTTCATCGACGATCACTCGAGGAAGGTGTGGATCTACTTCATGAAGCACAAGTCAGAAGTGTTTAGAATCTTCAAGAAGTGGAAGGCCATGGTGGAGAATGAGACAGATCTGAAGGTGAAATGTCTGAGATCAGACAATGATGGAGAATACGAGCTGGAGGAGTTCAAGAGGTTCTGTGCTACGAATGGTATTCCCTTAGAGAGGACTACTCCAAGGACGCAGCAGCAGAACGACATTGCGGAGAGGATGAACATGACCTTGACAGAGCATGCCAGGAGCATGCGATTACATGCAGGTCTGCCTAAGATATTTTGGACGGATGCGGTGCATACGGCAGCTTACCTTATTAATCACGGGCCATCAGTTCCATTAGATTTTGGGATTCCAGAGGAGGTTTGGAGTGGCAAGAAAATAAATCTCTCACACTTGCGGGTATTTGGTTGCGTGGCTTATGTTCATATCAGTGATCATATCAGGGGCAAGCTAGAAGCTAAGTCACAGAAGTGCACATTCATTGGATACGACATTGATGAGTTCGGGTATCGCCTTTGGGATGAGAAGAACAAGAAGATCATCAGAAGCAGGGACGTGATATTCAATGAGGATATGATGTACAAGAACAAGGAAGATGCCAAGTGATATTCAATGAGGATATGATGTACAAGAACAAGGAAGATGCCAAGGATAGCCAAAGCAGTGGGAGCAACATTTTAGATACAGATGAATCTGAGTACATGGATATAGAGGAATTTTCAGATAGGGGTGATGATGTTTGTTCTGACCACAGAACGGAGGAGGCTCTAGGTGCAAAAGAAACTACCCAGGGCATAGAGCTTAGGAGGTCATCCAGGGTACCCAAACCAAATCTCAGATATCTTTCATCTCTTGATTACTTATTATTGACAGATAGCGGTGAGCCGGAGTGCTATGAAGAGGCAATGTAAGTGAGTGAATCTCAGCAGTGGGAGCATGCGATGCAAGAGGAGATGGATTCTCTACTCACTAATGAGACCTGGGAGTTAGCCCAGCTACCTGCACAGAAGAAGACCTTACATAACAAATGGGTCTACCGGGTCAAGCAAGAGAGTGATGGAAGCAAGAGATTCAAGGCCAGATTAGTAGTAAAGGGGTTTCAACAGCGGGAATGAGTGGACTACACGGAGATATTTTTTCATGTTGTGAAACTCACAACCATCATAGTGGTGTTGAGTTTGGTGGCTGCAGAAGACCTCTTTTTTGAGCAGTTAGATGTGAAGACTGCCTTTTTTCATGGTGACTTGGATGAAGAAATCTACATGAAGCAGCCTGTTGGCTTCATTGAAGAAGGAAAGGAAGAGATAGTGTGTAAGCTCAAGAAGAGCTTATATGGTTTGAAACAGGATCCGAGACAGTAGTATAAGAAGTTTGATAAGTTCATGCAGAACAATGACTACAGAAGATGCAATTCAGATCATTGCTGTTATTTTAAAAGGTTCGAGTCCAGTTTCATTATTTTGTTATTGTATGTTGATGATATGTTGGTAGCATGACCGTGTTTGGAGGAGATAAACAGTTTGAAGAAGCAGCTAGCAAAGGAATTTGTAATAAAGGATCTGGGTGCAGCGAAGCAGATTCTAGGAATGCGAATCAGCAGGGATGAAGCTGAAAGGACATTAAGATTGAGCCAAGCTGAATACATTGAGAAGGTACTTCAGAGGTTTAACATGCAGAATGCTAAAGTTATTAGCACACCCCTTGGAAGTCAGTTCAAGCTATCTGAGGAGCAATCGGCTAAAGTTATTAGCACACCCCTTGGAAGTCAGTTCAAGCTATCTGAGGAGCAATCGCCTAAGACAGATACAAATAGAGAGCATATGAGCAGGGTGCCATATTCTTCGGCTATTGGGAGTCTCATGTACGCGATGGTTTGCACGAGGTCAGACATCGCCCATGCAGTGGGAGTTGTGAGCAGATTTACAAGCAATCCAGGAAAGCAGCATTGGGAGGCCGTGAAGTGGATATATGTTTCAGGAGGAAGGAGTTGGTGCTGCAGGGATACGTGGATGCGGACTTCGCCGGTGATCATGATACGAGGCGAAGCACCACGGGGTATGTTTATACCTTAGCGTCGACAGCAGTGAGCTGGGTCTCACGTCTGCAGAAGATTGTGACTTTATCTACAACCGAGGCTGAGTATGTCACGGTGACTGAAGCAAGTAAAGAGATGATCTGATTGAACAGGTGCTTGGAAGAGTTGGATCTGAAGCAAGGGAGAGGAGTTCTTTATTGTGATAGCCAGAGCGCTATACATCTTGCCAAGAATCCAGTATATCATGCCAGAACGAAGCACATCGACGTCAAATACCATTATACGCTCGCTAGTTGAAGACGAAAAGTTGCATTTGATGAAGATTTTGTGGAGTCAAAATCCGGCGGACATGTTGACGAAGGCGGTCACCATTGAGAAACTGGAGTTGTGCGCAACTTCAGTTGGCCTTCACGAGTAGAAGACGAAGGCGGAGCCACACTACGAGGATCGACACGATCGTCGTGATATTGTTGATTGAAGAAATAATTTTTTCGGGGGGAGAAGATGCATGTGAAGAAGGGGAGAGTTCGGGTGAACTCACTGCAGGCACTTTGGTCTCCAAGTGAGAGATTGTTAGTCTAAGGTGTAGACCCAAAGTTGAGACAAGAGCTGGAATCAAAACGACGAGAAAACAAGCAGACAGATCCACGGTCGACCGCGGCGGTCGACAAGAGTTGGAGGAGCTGAAGCTGAAGGCAGTCGCTGAAGGCGGTCGACCGCGCCAACCCTGTAGGATTTTTGGTCTCGGGTTTTTGGTTCGGTCGACCGCGGCGGTCGACCGCTCAACTCTCTGGAAATCTGGGAGTTTCTGTCGTTTGGCACGGTCGACCGCGACACAGTCAAACAGTTTCCTAAACTGTTTTAGATTCTGTTTTCTCCAGGACTCTATAAATACCTTAAACGTTTTTAGGGTTGCAACAATACGAAAAAAGAGAGTTTTTTGACTGCAAGAAGAGAGAGAATCTCAGAGAGATTAAACCTAGTTTGAGAGCTTGTAATTCTTCTTCAATTAATAAAGAGATTGTGTGGTGTGGCTCCCGAGGACGTATGCACGTTGCCAAACTTCGTTAAATCTGTGTGTTCGTCTCCTTTTCTATTTTTGCAAGGTTAGATCTTTATTTGTGGTATTATTCCTACTTTCCTACTTTCAACACAAGGTCCGGAAGGGCAATGGTTCGATTGATTGTTTCGAATCCCTAACAGGCGTAGCCAGGATTATTTTTTGCCTTGGGCTAAAAATAAAGGTGGTCTAAAACACCTCAAGAGCGCATCAGAATGTCTTTCTCTGCATCGCCGACGACGTGTTCGCCGCCCTCACCTTCCTCAGGGGAAAAAAGAAAACCTCCTCATTAATTATGTATCGACACTGTTAGACTCATCCGAGAGTAATTTTTCAGGGTTGTGTGCCGATTTAATTACGCATCATAAATGATTAATTATCACAATAGATTCTCTTTCTTAGTCCTCCACATAATCTCTCCAGTTAACTATAAACTAATTCCAAATATTCTATAAATTCAGCTCAAATTATGTACAGACATTGCTATATATATATTTTCAAATCTTGTCCTGGGCAGCTGCCCAGGACAAGGCTAATGTGACTCCGCCACTATTGTCACTTGGACCTCTAAAGGCTAGCCAACAATTGTCTACTTTCCATAACCTAAAGCCTCGCTCTACGCCTGCCTCCTCTAGCTTGTGATCCTGCTACACCGCTAAGTCCTCTAGCTCTGGCGCTTCCCCCTTCCTCTAAGGACAAATTTTTAAAATAGACCTATTTACAAAATTAATTACAAATTTCGACCTATTCCGAGCTAAAAACTTTTCATCGTGTCTTCTTTCATTTCTGATGGTGCAGGATTCAGTCGGTACATTCGGTGCTAACCGAGCAACCGGTGCGTATGGAGTTGAGCTTGTAAAGAGAGTTGCAACACAACGAGGAATATTTCGAGGAACACACTCTCATGATTTAAAAATTTTGCTCGTGAATCAACTGTTATTCTACCCTTTTCTCCTTCTAAATTGTTTTTTTTCTTTTGTCTAATCTCATCATATAATTCATCATCTTTACCGCTCAAAGCTTCTTGAGCTTGACTACCAATTGAGTCCAAACAACAAATTGTTCAAAATTATGCTAATCGCAGCAATAACCCTCATAATTTGGAAAAAGCCATAAAATTTTCCACACCAAATCACGTCCAAAATAAAAGCCATAAAATTTTGACTAACCATCTACTGCACCCAAATTTAAAGTAATAAAAGACAGAACAACCAGCTGCATGGAAAAACCTTGCGATGGTAATTAACCATTAATCTCACAACCAGCATCGATCCCCAAACATTTTATATCATCATCTACTACCTACTAATATAAGTTTGGAAAATTTGCTTTTAGCCCGAAACAATCCGGGAACTCAACTGACATTCATCCCTCGATCGAGCTGCTTACAGCCAAACAAAAAAACGAGGTGATGTTTTATGGACAACGAACGAAAACAGGCGAGGGGGATGCTGGCAATATTGTTTTGCAAACGAGAAGAGGATGCTGAAGAAGAAGCAACCACCGATCGAGTCCTGACGATGGTTTGCTTCTTCAGTCCTTAGAAGATCCTGAAGAGGAGGCCCCCGTGGGTCGCAAAGAACGGAGCGAACACGAGAGATTCAACGGCCATGAGCTTGATAAGGATGTTGAGCGACGGGCCGGACGTGTCCTTGAGGGGGTCTCCGATGGTGTCGCCGATGACCGCAGCCTTGTGGGGTTCGGATCCCTTAGGGCCGAGGGTCCTAGCGTGCTCAGAAGCTCCCGCCTGCAGGAGGACAATCAAAAGGAACTTAAATTTAAGATGGTATCAAAACAGTCCAATTTCAAATCCACCAGCCACGTATTTAAAGCAAATTAAAAGATATCAGGTTTTGGCCCATGGAAAGGGGCTCAACCCGTGGTGCGTGTTAGAATATAAAGTCTGTAACGTTTAACCCTCATCGCAACTTTAGAGTTCTTCTCTAGTTTAATAGCATCTAATAACAGGCCGAGAGACGTGTGAAACGTGTGATCAAGCATCCGGGAAGGTATTTTTCACCTCGATATATTTCTTTGCGTTGTCCCACGCTCCACCGGTGTTGGATGCGGAGATTGCAATCTGCAAAGAGAGAGTACTTGCATCAATGAGTGAGCAATATATCAAGAGAGAATAATACTGCAAGTATTACTCTAACACGACGCATTGTAAAATTGGAGATACACCCAGGCTGCCTGATTCATGAGAAAGGGTCACACATATTTGCGTCTTGTAATACTAGAATGTTATAATTGATGGCACTCATCAAAAAAATGATCTGTTACCTGAACACCGGATACCAGAGAGCCGGCAAGAACTCCAGAGAGAGTCTCGACACCAAACAGAGTTCCGACAATGAGGGGAGTAAGCATAACAAGAGCACCAGGAGGGATCATCTCCTTGATGGAGGCATCAGTCGAGATCTTGACACAGGTCGCATAATCAGGTTTAGCCGTACCCTCCATGAGACCGGGGATGGTGTTGAACTGACGACGAACTTCCTCAACCATCTTAAGAGCTGCACTGCCCACACTCTTCATGGTCATGGCCGAGAACCAGTAAGGAAGCATAGCACCAACAATCAGCCCGATGAAGACTTTGGGGGTCAGGACGTCGACCATTTTAATGCCTGCACGACTTACGAATGCACCGAAAAGGGCAAGGGACACCAGGGCAGCTGAACCGATGGCGAAACCCTAGGACAAAACTCGAGGGTGAAGTTGACATCAACCAAAATTGGGTTCAAACTTGGTTAGAGTTTAATAAAAAAAAATCTCTCTTTTCACATCCAAATGTAAAAAACCGGAGAAGGTGGAGAATTACTGGGTTTGGATCCTCTGCACTGCCAAAAAATAGTGGAGATATTACTGCTTTTAATCGTAATCGTCTATTCTTTAGTGGATGGTTATAATTTTCCCTAGTGAATGTGGATACGAGAGCAATTCACGGGGTTAAGGAAGTGTTAGTTTTTGGAATGGGTACAACCATCCAACTAGGCAATACTAAGTTGATTATGATTGAAAGTAATGATCTCAATCAACTGCTCATTGACAGTAAAAGATGATCGAAATCTGCTATTATTTCCTCCTCTTTTTTTTTGTATCTTTTCTTCATCAGGTTTTGTTTCAAGTAACAAAACCTGAAAGGCCAAGTCGACGAGACTACATGCTCTAATAGGTGAACGTACAAACATAATATAATTGAATTCTGTAAAGGGCATGTGAAGTCCTGATTAATGAATACATACATCTGAAGGAAAAAAGATTACCTTTCCAATGGCAGCAGTTGTGTTTCCTGCAGCGTCCAAGGCATCAGTCCTCTCGCGAATTCTATGGCTCATTCCAGCCATTTCAGCAATCCCTCCAGCATTGTCACTGATCGGTCCATAAGCATCGATAGCCAACCCAGTGGCAATGGTGCTCAGCATACCAAGAGCAGCAACGGCGATACCATACATAGCAGCAAGGCTAAAACTAACAAATATACTGAGAGCGATAGCGAAAATTGGAATTATAACAGATTTGTATCCTAAAGCAAGACCGAAGATAACATTGGTGGCAGCTCCAGTTCTGCATGAATCCGCGACATCCTGCACGGGACTGACAGAAAAAAGAGAACAAAAATGGTCTCACGAATCCTATGGCTCATTCCAGCCATTTCAGCAATCCCTCCAGCATTGTCACTGATCGGTCCATAAGCATCGATAGCCAACCCAGTGGCAATGGTGCTCAGCATACCAAGAGCAGCAACGGCGATACCATACATAGCAGCAAGGCTAAAACTAACAAATATACTGAGAGCGATAGCGAAAATTGGAATTATAACAGATTTGTATCCTAAAGCAAGACCGAAGATAACATTGGTGGCAGCTCCAGTTCTGCATGAATCCGCGACATCCTGCACGGGACTGACAGAAAAAAGAGAACAAAAATGGTGTTAAACCTTGCATCATTCAGCTCAATGTGTGGGTTTGGTCTAAGACACAAGATTAGATTCGCTCTCATATTCAAAGAACAATTACATGAATATATGGTGAAGTACGCTTGGACTCGTGACAAATCCAATAACTATTACCTGTATGCGTTGCTGGTATAGTACTCGGTGACAAATCCAATAACCAGTCCAGCCCATAACCCGATCGCAACACAGAAGAATAGCTCCCTGGAAAATTTAAGTACAATTAATCGAGTCGTTACACTGTCGTCAGATACCAGGACAATCGTCTAAAGATATTGCTTACCAGTTCTTTACTTGCTTCTGCGCGCCAAAATTGAAGATAGTGAAGGAAGAGGGGAGGGCCAACCAACTGACGAGCGCAATACCGAGGGTCATCAGCGCGGTGGAGATAATAAGCTGCTTCTTCAGTGCAGGCTCAATCTCCTTCACTGCCTTGATCTCGAAGAAATCGGTAGCAAACAGAGTTGTCACCAAACAAACAACGATCCCCATGGAGCTAATAAGAAGCGGATAACACATCCCAGTGAAATCGTGGTTGATCCCAAACGAAGAGATCGAAGCAACAACAAGAGCAGCACACGATGACTCCGCGTACGAACCGAACAGGTCTGAACCCATTCCAGCTATGTCTCCAACATTGTCACCAACATTATCAGCAATCACCTGTAACAAAAAATTTCAAAACTCCGTCAGCAATTAATTTATCCTCATAACAAGAAACCACCGTCAATAGAAGAGCTAGCGGCACTCAGAGCCCCTGTAGCATTGCTGGTTTCAATTTACTGTACCCTATAGTTTTAATAATTTCACCCTGAGGCAATATCTGCAAAAATTTCATATGGTCAAAAGAGTCAACCCGGGGTTCTATCTGCAACAATGGAACTAACTACAATGATGCTGAAGGGGGTCTATGTGCAATTAAAGGTTGTAAAGGAAGCAAAATCTCACAGCAGGGTTTCTTGGGTCATCTTCAGGTATGTTCCTCTCGACTTTACCAACAAGATCAGCACCGACGTCGGCAGCCTTGGTATAAATACCACCTCCGACTCTCCCGAACAGGGCCATCGAAGACCCGCCAAGCCCATAACCAGTGATAGCCTCGAAGAGACCCTCCCAGTCATCACCATAGTACAATTTGAACAAATTAATCGAAATGTAGAGAACCAAAAGCCCGTTTGCAGCCAGCAGAAAGCCCATCACGGCTCCCGACCTGAACGCAGTGATGAAAGCTTTGCCGACTCCTTTTCTGGCTTCGAGAGTGGTTCTCGCGTTCGCATAGGTAGCGATCTTCATACCGAGGAAGCCGGAGAAGAGGGAGGTGACTGCGCCGAGCAGGAAGGCGACGGTGCTGAAGATGGCGTTGAAGAGGGCAGGCTTGCAGGTTTTGTCCTTGGTGTAGGTGCAGGGCTGGCCTTTTGTGCTGAACCCCTCGACGGAGCCGAGGAAGAGGAAGATGAGGACGGCGAAGGCTACCATGAAGACGCCGACGTATTGGTATTCAGTGAAGAGGAAGGATGTTGCTCCTGTTGCATGGAAAAGTTTTTATGAAAATTTACTCTGAATCGTGAAGTCCGTCTACCCATTTGGCCAAAACTCCGAAGTCGTGGTGAGAGTCGAGGTTTGTATAAATGCAGGGGTATCAATTTTTATAAAGTCCACATTTTAAATTGGTGGTTAGTTGGATTTGGGCTATATTTGGCAACTTTAGATTATAATTCACAAATGGCTTATAAATTCAAGTGGATATAATCTGAAGTGCTTGGTAAATTTAATGGATCAAATCCATTTCCAATAGTAGATTGATTGGCAAGTGAGCGGCTTATAATCCATCTCTGCCGTCAAAATGAACAAAGAGGGGCTGAAGATAGATGATAGAAGGCTTCTGAATTTTCTTTAAGAGTCAAGGGATATAGTGGTCTTTTACTTGGTCAAACTATGTGGCGACTTATAAGCCACCAAAAAATAAGCTAGATTATCTAAAAAACGTGTTTACCAAACATGTCTCGGCGACTTATAAGCCCACTTTGACCAATTCCCAAACATGCTCTGAACATGGATTGCTCTGGTACCCTCTTAACTATTACAAAAAACCTCGAACTTATAGTGAGAGTTGAAGTTTAAAATTTTATATTCTAACAATGATATTAGAAATTTAAAGGTTGTTTGTGATTAGACGTATTAGGACCCAAGAAAAAAGGTATGTAAATTCACCCATAATGTTAAAACATATGATATTCTTCCAGAAAAAGCCGCCTACCTAAAAAAAGTTCAATATTTTCAATTATAGACGAAACTAAAGTTCCTCATAAAACTAGCAACTGTAAAACAAACCCTTTACAAATAAAATAAAAAAAAAGAAAAACCATTTTCACATAAAATTCACTCCGCATGCAGCAACTCAAAATATAAATTAAAAAAAGACTCTTTTTTTCGCGAAAAAGATCATTTTTTCTAAAAAAAATATACTAATAATCTAGTCGTAGCTAGCTAGCTAACCGAGCGAGCATGCGCACGGTTAATTACCTTCAGAGATGGCGTTCTGTATCTCGGCGCACTTGGCGACGACGGCGTGATCGCCGACGCCCTCCTCCTCTTCGAGGAGGTAGTCGCCGAGCCTGCGTTCTTCTTGGCGGCCGGCGGGGTGGGGTCGCGGCGAGAGCCTGACCCTGGCCACGAGCATGACCCACTGGGGGGAAAACGAAGGGGGGGGGAGAAGGAAGCCCGGCGAAAAATGCTCCCGAAATTGCACGGGCGGCCGCCGGATTAATATCTCCGTTATCACTTCGGAGAAGAGAGGGGATCCCATCTTGACGGGAGGGGTGTTTTTGACGGTGACGGAGCTGACGGAGCTCCCTGTAGAGAAGAGAGAGTGAGAATATATATTTGTGTGATGGGGGAGGAGAGGGAGAGGCTAGCGGGTTATATAGTGTGGGTTTTTGATTCTTTTGTGAATATTTTATGAAGGATTAATGCCCGGGCACCCCAAATTAGGGCCCAAGAGGTCTGGTGAACTGTCCCCCTCCGGTTAGATGATATACTATTCATGAACGGTGCATCATCCAACCGGAGGGGGGCACATCATCTAACCGGAGGGGGCAGCTCACCTGTCCTCCCATTGGATTCCTTATTTGGGGTCCCCGTAGAAACGCCCTTTATGAAGTGAGCACAAAGGATGGCGGGTGAGCACAATGTTTTGGTTTTTTTTTAATTGCTTTTTTACATATGCCCCTCAAATCATCCATATTCACAAACGTTATAATAGAAACACCTCAAAGGTGCCGTGACCGATGGTAACACTGTTGGATTTAAATCTAATTAAATCTAATTGTGGGCACATATGATTAATCAATGTGTATTGCTATCTTTAAGGATAACCCACTTAAAGTGATCAATCAATTTGGGTTAATGGGTATTTAAATAAATCATGGGGTTATACGTGCAGATACCAGGTTGTAATTGTAATTTGATGAGGGGCCAAATTACAAATGTACAACACCTATATATATGGGGTTATGGTCCCTAATCTAGGGTTAGCCACTCTCATTCTCTTATCCCTATCTAAAGAGATCCATAAGGGAGAAACCCTAAGCTTAGAAGATCATCAAAACCCTAATCAGGTTTTCCTCAATGGATTCAGGTATATGCTTCCGTACCTTTTGATTCTTGTTAATCTCTTTGAATTAAATCATGGCTTTAAGGTTTAGATCTTAAATTTTAGATCTAACAAGTGGTATCAGAGCCATCGTGATTTGTTCTAAGATATTAAGATTAAAATTAAGGTTCTTTGATCTTAATTTGTGGCTTTTTTTAAGAATTGTTCATGGATGAACAGTAACGGTTTTGATTTGTTACTGTTCGGATGAACAGTAAAAAATTTCTTTTTGTTTGGTTTTTCTTTCAATTTTGGATTTGTAGCACTTATGAACTCTAAAGTTCATTTCTTTTGTGTTTGATTCAATTTTTGAGGTTTGGATCTGAATGGTTGAGTTCGAAAAAAAAAATATTTTGTCTTTTGATCTGTCGTTGTTCACCAAAACTCCTCGCCGGAGTTGTTTCAGCGGCGGCGATTTTTAGAACGAACCCTAAGGGGTGCTCGTTGGCTGTAGCCCAAGTGGCGGCGGCGTTTCAGATCTGAACCCTAACGAGTGAAAGAAAGGAAAAAAAGGGCTTGAGGACTTACCCGTTCTCAGGCGAGCCTCGTGCTCGATTCAGACGAACCTCGCGTTCGTTCTCAGGCGAGCCTCGCGCTCGATTCAAACGAACATTGCGTTCGTTCTCAAGTTGAACATCACGTTCATTCTCAGGTCGAACTTCGCGTTCGTTTTCAGTCGAACCTGCGTTCGTTCTCAAGTCGAACCTGTGTTCGTTCTCAAGTCAAACCTCGCGTTCGTTCTCAAGTCGAACCTGCGTTCATTCTCAAGTCGAACCTGCATTCGTTCTCAAGTCGAACCTCGCGTTCGTTCTCAAGTCGAACCTACGTTCGTTCTCAAGTCGAACCTCGCGTTCGTTCTCAAGTCGAACCTCGCGTTTGTTCTCATATTGAACCCCACGTTCATCCTCAGGCAAGTCTCTTGCTCACTTCAAACGAACCCCGCGTTCGTTCTCAAACGAACCCCGCGTTCGTTCTCAAACGAACCTTGCGTTCGTTCTATTGTTCTTCTTTTCCGTCGGGTGAAAGAAGAAGGCGCGTTCGTTCTCAAACGAACCTTGCGTTCGTTCTATTGTTCTTCTTTTCCGTCGGGTGAAAGAAGAAGGCTGCAGACAATTTTCGTTCTATTGTTCTTCTTTTCCGTCGGGTGAAAGAAGAAGGCTGCAGACAATTTGAGTTAGGGCACAGCCCACTTAACTCTATTTGGTTTTGGACCCAATTTTAGTATGCTTAATTTAACTAATTAAGCAATGAGGCCCTATTTAAGCTATGAAAATTTAAATTAAATTAATTTAATTTAATTTTAATTTGGTAGTTAATCAATTATTTAATTCAAATATTATGACACTAAGGTATTAAGGTTGTCTTTCACTCTAATTGTTTAATTGAAACAAGAAGTTGCCAAAGTAACCTCTCTCGTGTAGATTGTTCATGAGGAATGTGAGATGTTTGTGTGTATGCTTTCGTGTAAATATTTAATCGGCCCAAAGGAAGGTTAATATTTATTTAGACTGTATACACATCTGCGATGATAAACGTGTGATAATTATAAGGTTTACATGTGAATAATGAATCGATCCAAAGATAGTTTCATTATTTGACATGAGTTATTGTCAATGTTTGATCATTGCAACAAGGTATCACTTACAAGTTAATATTACTGTCCAAAGACTTGATATTAATGTTATGCCAGACATCTTGAGATGGGATTTGTTATTATTTGAATTTTATTGATTACGGTTAATAATGTGAGTATCTTTTGTTTATTTCAGCTAATGCATCTGTTACAACAATTTCTGCTAACATCAACTCAATTCCCATGCTCAATGGGACAAATTTCAAGGTTTGGAAAGAGAACATATTAATTGTTCTTGGCTACATGGATCTAGACCTTGCATTAAGGACTGAACAACCCCAACTTCTCACTGCGGAAAGCACTCCTGATGCAAAGAAGGAGTATGAGAAGTGGGAGCGTTCAAATCGCATGAGTCTAATGATCATTAAGCGTGGCGTTCCGGAAGCTTTCAGGGGCATAGAATCAGAAGGGATTACTAAGGCTAAAGATTTTCTTACCAAAATTGAGAAACGTTTTGCGAAAAACGATAAGGTAGAAACAAGCACGTTTTTAGCTCGCTTGATTTCAATGAAGTATAAGGGCAAAGGAAATATCAGGGAGTACATTATGAAAATGTTTCATATTGCTTCAAAGCTTAAGGCACTTAAACTCGATCTTTGTGATGAGTTATTGGTGCATCTGGTTCTATTGTCTCTTCCTGCACAATTCAATCAGTTTAAGGTCAGTTATAACTGCCAAAAGGAGAAATGAACTCTAAATGAGCTCATTTCATATTGTGTGCAAGAAGAAGACAGGTTGAAGCAAGATAAGACTGAAAGTGCTCATTTGGCTTATGCCTCTAAGGATAAGAGCAAGAAAAGAAAGAATGATAATGAAGCTGCTAAGGGTCCAGTTCAGAAGAAACAACATAAGGATAATCAGGATTGTTTCTTCTGTAACAAGCCTGGACACGTAAAGAAGGATTGTATCAAATATCACGTGTGACATGCTAATAAGGGTACGTTCCTTACTTTAGTCTGTTCTGAGGTTAATTTAGCTTTAGTACCTAGAAACACTTGGTGGTTAGACTCTGGTGCTACTACTCACATAAGTGTTTCTATGCAGGGTTGTCTGAGCTACCGAAAGCCAAGTGATGTTGAAAGACACATCTTTGTGGGCGACGGTCAATCGGTAGATGTGGAAGCAATTGGGCATTTTAGGTTGCTATTAGGAACTGGTTCTTATTTGGACTTAAAAGAGACTTTTGTAGTACCGTCTTTTAGACGAAATTTGATTTCAGTTTCTGTATTGGACAAATCAGGTTATTCTTGTTCATTTGGAAATAATCAATTCAGTTTATCTTTTAATTCAAATATTGTGGGAACTGGTTACTTGAGTATTTATGACAACCTATATTTGCTCGATACACTTGCTTCTTATAATGAATCCTTGTATGTGGAATCACATGGTACTATGCGTAAATTAAATAAGAAAAATTCGGCGACATTATGGCATAAGCGTATGGGTCATATCTTAAAAGGTAGAGTTGAGCGTCTTGTGTCTGATGGCATTTTGGATTCCCTTGATTTTTCGGACTTCGACGTATGTGTTGAATGTATCAAGGGAAAACAGACCAAAGTTAAGAGATTAGGTGCCAATAGATCTTTGGATGTCTTAGAATTGATACATACGGATATTTGTGGGTCATTCCCTACGGCATCTTGGAATGGTCAATAATATTTTATATCATTCATAGACGATTACTCACGTTATGGGTATCTATATCTCATTCATGAGAAATCTGAGTCTCTGGACATGTTCAAAGCCTATAAAGCTGAAGTTGAGAATCAACTCAACAAAAGAATTAAAACCGTTAGATCTGATCGTGGTGGTGAGTACTATGACAGATATGATGGTTCAGGTGAGCAACGTCCAGGACCAGTTGCTAGATACCTAGAGGAATGCGGTATCGTCTCACAGTACATAATACCGGGTTCACCTAGCATGAATGGTGTAGCTGAAAGACGAAATAAGACTCTTAAGGGTATGATAAGAAGTATGATTACTCATTCTTCTTTACCAGAGTCACTCTGAGGAGAAGCACTAAAGACATCAGTTTACATTCTGAACAGAGTGCCAAGTAAAACAGTTGCTAAAACACCGTATGAGCTCTGGACTGGTCGAAAGCCCAGTTTAAAGTACTTACATATTTGGGGATGTCTAGCTGAGGCAAGCCCTTATAGGACAAATGAAAAGAAATTAGACTCTAAAACAGTTAGCAGCTACTTTATTGGGTACTCTGAACGCTCTAGGGGCTATAAGTTCTATGATCCCACTCTAAGGAATATTTTTGAGACGGGAACATCAACATTCTTTGAGGATGTTGAGTTTGGGGGGAGAAATAAGGTCAGAGACATTGCTTTTGAGGAGGAATTGGCTTCAGATCCAATCCATATAGTTATTTTTGATAATATTCAGGTTCCTATACCTGTTGTTGCTCAAGAAGTAAATCTGGAACCTCAAGATGACAATGTTGAACAACTCCTTGTTCCAGAAGAACAAACTCAACAACCTCAAGAACCAGTGCCATTTAGGAGATCCACGAGAGAAAGGAGAAATGCTATTTCGGATGATTATATTGTATTTCTCCAAGAACATGAGGAAAGTAATGGAATGCTGGAAGATGATCCAATCAACTTCCTTCAGGCCATGAAAAGTTCTAACTCTCAACAGTGGATTGATGCCATGAATGAAGAGTACAAGTCTATGCAAGACAATAAGGTTTGGGAACTCGTCCCATTACCAGAAGGTGCAAAACCAATTGGTTATAAATGGATTTTTAAAACCAAGCGGGATGCAAAGGGTAATGTGGAGAGGTATAAGGCACGTCTTGTAGCTAAATGCTTTACTCAAAAGGAAGGTATTGATTATACAGAGACTTTCTCTTCGGTTTCATCGAAAGACTCTTTCAGAACAATCATGGCACTTGTTGCTCATTATGATCTTGAGTTACATCAAATGAATGTTAAGACTGCATTTCTCAATGACGATATTGATGAGATGATTTATATGGTGCAACCAGAAAACTTTGTGTCAGGAGACCCAAAGAATATGGTTTGCAAATTAATGAAATCCATCTATGGACTCAAGCAAGCTCCTCGTCAATGGTATCATAAGTTTCAACAAATAGTTATCTCGTTCGGTTTTGAGATGAACATTGTTGATGACTGTGTATATCACAAGTTCAGTGGGAGTAAGTATATTTTTCTGGTTCTGTATGTCGATGACATCTTGCTTGCCACTAATGATATAGGCATGTTGCACGAAACCAAGAGATTTCTATCAAAGAATTTTGAGATGAAAGATCTTGGGGACGCCTCTTTTATATTAGGAATCTAGATACATCGAGATCGCTCTCGAGGTATACTTGGATTATCACAAAAGAGCTATATCGATAAAGTACTTAAAAGGTTTGGCATGCAAGATTGCAGAGCAGGAGATACCCCTGTTGCTAAAGGAGACAAGTTTAGTCTCAATCAGTGACCTAAAGACAACCTTAAAATTCAGGAAATGCAGAAGATTCCTTATGCTTCGGCTGTAGGAAGTCTAATGTATGCTCAGGTATGTACGCGTCCGGATATTGCGTACATTGTTGTGATGTTAGGCAGATACTTAAGCAACCCTGGTATGGATCATTGGATAGCAGTCAAAAGGGTTATGAGGTATCTTCAGAAAACAAAAGATTATATGCTCACATACAGAAAATTAGAACAGCTGAAGGTCATTGGGTACTCTGATTCTGATTTTGCTGGATGTCAAGATAGCAGGAAGTCTACATCAGACTATATTTATATGTTAGCAGGAGGAGTTATATCATGAAAAAGTATCAAACAAACACTTGTAGCTTCCTCCACTATGGCAGCAGAATTTGTAGCTTGCTATGAGGTATCCAATCAGGGAATATGGCTGTGAAATTTTGTCACGGGACTGCGTATTCTAAAAAATGTGGCAAGACCAATAAGGTTATATTATGACAATAAATCTGCAGTAATGTATTCCAATAACAACAGGAGCTCAACTAAGTCAAAACATATTGATATTAAGTTCCTGGTTGTGAAAGAAAGGGTACAGAGTAGACAGATATCCATAGAGCACATTGGGACAAACTTCATGATAGCAGATCCTCTTACTAAGGGATTGCCACCCAAGGTCTTTCATGAGCACACCGCTCATATGGGTGTGGTGATATTCGAGGATATCATGATTTAGTTGTGTTTGGTTGTATTGTCTGATCAGAATAAAGTATTCAGTTAAGATACTCTGTTACATTATGTTTGGTTTTGACCTCACTAAAGTAGGACCAGTTGAAAATAGATATGTACTGATCACATTACATGTAATTTTCATGCTGCACATCCATGATTGATTTATGTCGTTTGATTGTATTGGTATATGTGACCATTGATGGGTCGAGTCACGATAAATGTGATGAAGGCCGCTTTGATCCTATATTGATATAGTCAATGGACGAGATTGTTCGGAAATACCTTTTCAGTGATAGCAATTATGAGCTCATAAGGTTATACACAATTTAAGGAATCATATGGTGCCCAAGTGGGAGATTGTTGGATTTAAATCTAATTAAATCTAATTGTGGGCACATATGATTAATCAATGTGTATTGCTATCTTTAAGGATAACCCACTTAAAGTGATCAATCAATTTGGGTTAATGGGTATTTAAATAAATCATGGGGTTATATGTGCAGATACCAGGTTGTAATTGTAATTTGATTAGAGACCAAATTACAAATGTACAACACCTATATATATGAGGTTATGGTCCCTAATCTAGGGTTAGCCACTCTCATTCTCTTATCCCCATCTAAAGAGATCCATAAGGGAGAAACCCTAAGGTTAGAATATCATTAAAACCCTAATCAGGTTTTCCTCAATGGATTCAGGTATATGTTTCTGTACCTTTTGATTCTTGTTAATCTCTTTAAATTAAATCATGGCTTTAAGGTTTAGATCTCAAATTTTAGATCTAACAAACACAATTATAAAATGAGTTGAATTTACTAATCCAAGGGTGTGGCGAATAAAATAAAATGGAAAACAGTTTTAGGTGCTATTTTGGTCTGGGAAAAAAACTAGATCGGCTCTGACCCAATTTTTTTAGAACAAATTTAATTCTTCCTAAAATAGAATTGTTATTCGAACCACTAGAAAAATCTTTTGTATCATTGGTTGGTTGTTACCTACGGTTAATTATTATCGTTTGCTTTTAGGCTAAATGACACTTAAATACCTTATAGTTTCACACTCTTGACACTTATATACCCTTAGTTAATTTTGTAGCATTTCTATACCCTGAGCTGGTCAAAATTGGCATATTAATACCCTATATGTTGCCAACGTGATAATTTTTATTCAAATGTTCCCATGTAATATTTATATGCTTATCTTATAGTTTTTTCTCTATTAATTAAGTTTGTTGAATTCATTGTTAAATCTTTTAAAATTCTAATTTTCAAATAGAATTATGATACATTTAAATTAGAATTTGGGTAGGTTTAATAACAA
This sequence comes from Asparagus officinalis, assembly GCF_001876935.1. Lineage (NCBI taxonomy): Eukaryota > Viridiplantae > Streptophyta > Magnoliopsida > Asparagales > Asparagaceae > Asparagus > Asparagus officinalis. The sequence continues at coordinate 110,279,598 of NC_033796.1, forward strand.
TTTAATAAATATTAATGGTTATAAATATTCAAAACTAACATATGGATGTTATATGAGAACTTTCGGATGAAAAATTTCACGTTGCAAAGTATAAGGTATTAATTAAAGTGTCAATTTTGACCAACTAAGGGTATATAAATGCTACAAAGTACAACTGAGGGTATATAAGTACTAAAGGAGTGAAACTATAAAGTATTTAAGTATTATTTAGCCTTGCTTTTATTTTATCTATTTTGATGTATATTCTGTATTTTTAGCGAAAAACGGAAGCAACTCTATTCAGCCCCCTCCCCTTTCTCTCCTAGGGTTGCATCTCATATCAACTTGAATCACTTCATTATAGCTTTTATTTTGAACATTTGATCTTTTTTTGAGATTATGTAGTAATGATCATAACATCGAGTAGATGATACTTTGTACTATCATGGTAATCAGATCATTGATGTTGTAATTACTCAAATGGCGGCAATGAAAATTTTTATAGGTGTGACTATTATAATTTTTTTGGTAACACAAAAGGAAATATTTAAATACAAATAACACTGACATGATGCATAAAATTCATTAAGGCAAGAAATTTATATTGACCTTGGAGACAAGCATTGTTATTTAGCAAACGATCTAGGAATAGTGTTTTTTTTAATGTATGGTTTCATCGCTTGTTAAATCAACCCAGATCTAACGCTAAGACCATCTGATAAGTAGCAATATTTTATGTTTGAGGGGGTATTTTTCAATATTTTGAACTTAGGGTTATTTCACAAATACTGAATTTGGACGGTAATTTTGTGATAATTTAGAAGTATATATACAGAAAAAAACCTTTGTTTTCTAAGTAGTGTTTATGCATGTTAATCTTTATCTTACTGTGATTTTGCATGTTTTGCTTCAATATTTTGCCACAAAGACTAGGGGGTTTGGCGAAACTTCCCAAAGTTTGGGGGCTTCTCCAGTTGAAGTTTAGAGTGGTGTTCTGCAAAATCACCCAAAAGATTGGTAGCATGTAACGTCAATTTCAAAAAGGGTTCCTACAAAACTTTGTTACTGTTGTATATACCTTGAAGAGGAATTAAAACATGATCTATAACATTAAATAAAAAAAAAGCTTCGTTAGTGATAGAAATAATATCATTCTTTTAGGGGCTGTTTGGTTGTATGTTTTTACCATGTAAAAGGATGAAAAATATAAAAAAAATAGGTCCTAATGTCAGCTTTCATCACTTTATATTGTTTGTTTAAATTCTCTTTTACATGAAAAGCTTACACCTTTTGATGAGGTGTCACCGAAAACAAAATCACCAAAATTAGGAGTGATTTTGTTGGAAAGCTGACACAATGTCATAAGGGGCTGTTTGGTTGTTATTGGTAAAGTTGTGTATTTATGACACAACTTGGTAAGTTGTTGTCCACCTCATCAATGTCATTGAGCAACTTTTCTTTGTTTGTTTTTGATTCCATTGGAATCATAAATTGCTTATTTGGTTTGTAAAATATAACTTTAATTTGCTTGTTTGAAAAGTATAAAAAGTGGTTATTGTGTGGTCCCTACTCAAATGATTTCATTGGCCTAGCCCCCTCACTTCTGACACATATGTCAGCTTTCTTTCAAAATCAGACCATTTTGAAGGGATTTGTGAATCCATGCCATATCAGCATAGTAAACCACTTTACACTATTTTTACAACTACAAACAAACAATTAAAAAGGAGGAAAGCTGACATTGGGACCCACTTTTTTACACTTTCCATCCTTTTATATAGTAAAAACTTACAACCAAACAACCCCTAAAAACTCTTACCCTTGCACTGGCCACTTGGCAATTTCTTTTTTTTTTTAAATCTATATCTATTACTAAGAAGCTGTTTGGATGTCTTTAGGAAACTAAAATATTTATGACACAAAATAGAAAGTTGTTATCCACCTCACCACTTTCTATTCGAGTGTTTACATTGTTTGGTTAGGAATCTTTGTGAATCCTAAAATAATAGTATTACATTGTTTGGAACGTATAATGTAAACTAGAGTATTTATGACAAAATGGAAAGTAGTTATCCACCTCACCACAAAAAAGCTGGGTAAAGGGAAACATGTGTTGGTAACTTTAGACTTTCTGCAATTACAGCTCTAACGGGGTCATTTGTGCAAAAACTGGCGACATCAAAGAGGACTCTTTTAAATATTCACTTTTGTGAGGGATTATTCTAGATAGTAATTCGCGTCGATCTTACGCGAGGCTACGTGCTCGCCGTCTCCCACAAATAAATACACGGTAACGGAGATCCTCCGCAGAAACACCACAAACTCCGGTAAAAAAAATTCATATACATATCCACTGTTACGGATATAGATGCGAATATATAAACGGATATGCATGCGGATACAAAAAGGATATTAGAAAACTAGATAGTATTCAGAAAAATATATTCATGTGATAAAAAAGAGTTCGTTAATATGTTCATTATGATTGAAAAGCTAAGATTAGACATCTTGATCATCAAAATTAATCATAAATCCATAATCTAAGACTCGAAACTATCGTAAGAGTATGACCAATATGTATTCGGATACGGATACGGATATTTCACTACAAAACCATATCTGTAACCATATCCTATCGGTTATAGATTTGAGTAACCATATTTGTATCCTAACAGATATAGTTACAGATATTTTCTCGGATACAGATACAGTTTGGCACCCCTAGCAGCTGGGGTGGGGAGGAAGGAAGAGATGACACCCCCCGGCAGTGTTCTGTGCATACAAATTTTTTTCAATTGTAGGTGTTAGTAATAATAAAGAAGGGACGGATTTTCTAAAGTGTGAAATATTTTTTTAAAAGAAATATTTATTTTATTTGGTAATTTAAGTTTACTTTAGGTTAATGCAAGAATTTTTCAATGACACAACAGAAAATTCCGTTTGGATACCATGGTGTTTTACTTGTTTCCATGGTGTTTTTACCAAAAACAAAACATCATGCGTTTGGAAACCATTATGTTTTTTGAGCTAAACCATCATCAAACAAAAAACACAACACTTATTTCAAAACACATTTTAGGTGTTTTAAGTTTGGTGTTTTGGTTTTGAGTTTGAGAATGTGTTAATATAATATCTAATATAATATATTAAATGTAATTAATATATAGTTATTATCAACATGCTTATTATATTATACTATACTATACTATACTATAGTTAATTTAATATATTAGTAATATTTATTAAATATATAAAAATATAATAAATAAAATATCTTATATAATAATATAATAACATATTAAATACCAATATTGAATATGTTAATAAAGTATTATATAATAAATAAATAATAGTAAAATATAAATAAATAAATAAACTAATAAAAACAAAAAAAATTTATTGATAAAAAATAATAATATAATAATGATATAATAATATATTATACAATAGTATAATCACTATAAAATTATTAATTTTTTAATAAATAAATTATAATAAATTAATAATTATAAAATATTATATAAGAGTAACATATTTAATAATAACATAACAATATAATAATAATAATAATATAATAACATATTGTATAGTAAATGTAATATAATATATAAAATATTAATATATTATGTAATAAATAATATAATTTATTATAAAGTAAAATAATTTTTAAATAATAAAATATTATTGTTCAATAAATGTTAATGTAAAGAGATAATATATCATGAATATAATATATTATATTATATCATAATACTAATATGTTATTAAAGTACTATTAATAAACTCTTAACAATATAAAACATAATATATTATTATATTAAAATACTTAAAACATTTAATTTATTAATAACATACTTAAGTACTGCCCCCCCGCCCCCCCCCACATAATATTTAACATTATTAATAATATTTCTCATTATACCTTATAATAGTATATATTATACTTAATACATAAAATACAATTATTACAAATATTATCATACACTATACAAACAATAACAAATTGATATACGCCAAAATAAATTAAATATGATAATTTATTTGAAAAATAATATGTTAATAATTATAATATAATATAATATAATATTATAATATATTATACAATATTATATTGCATTACATTTAATACTTATAATACTATAATAATGTAAACTAAATATTATAATATTTTATTTATAATATATTTTATTATAATTAATATATAATATATTAATAATATGTTTAATACTAATGTTATAATGGGTCAAACTAGTGTTGATAAAAAATACTTAACATGATGTTTTGAAAATATTTTAAGAGAAAACACAACACCATGATATTTTTTTACGAAAAAATAACAAGGAAAACACTATGGTATCCAAACGAAACCTAAAGATTCCAGTAAGCAAATGTGGAACTTTCCACCAATTCTATGTGAAACAAGTTTTATAGATTTTTTCAGAGAGAAATTTTAAGAAAGAAGTAAGTTTTGATATATGAAATTATAGACTATTTATACGTTAGAAAAAATATCTCCAATAGTCATAAATTTTCAAAACACTCCTCGAGAAAAACAGTCATTTTTCAACAATTGAAAAACTGTCGGTTTCCAACAATCTACTTCTAACACTCATTTGTCTGTTTATGCTTTCATAATTTTGAAAATTTAAAATAACAATAAAAGTAATAAATAAAATAATATATTAAAAAATATATAGTAAAAAGTTAAATAAAATAATATATTCAAAAATATATAGTAAAAAGTTAGAATATTTGAGCAGCAGCGGGTTTAGAATATATAGTCAAAATCACGCATTGTTCCCGCTACCTCACACGGGGTCTATGTTTTGACCCATTTATTAAAGTCCAATAATCATTAAATATTTTTAATCCTCTAAAAGAATATTCAAATATCCGATGTGGGACTATCTTGTTTTTACAAACAAATACTAACAATCCCCCATTTTGTTTGGAAAAACAAAAGTTTAAAAAATATTACTTATTTAAAAATAGTTTGTAATATGTCCGTACAAAATAGGATAAATATACATATGTAGAGGTATCTTTCGAGATTTCAACTATTTTCTTTGTGGTTTAGGCAAAATAATTCAGATGCGTTTAGGATGTTCAAATAAGATTCATATTCGTTTATAAAGGCCTTCTAGGATCTCAATGGCTATTACGAAGTTAAATATTGTGGTGTCCGCGTCCAAATATTGTATTTTCTTTGAGTCTAATTAAATGTCAGGAACCGAGAATGCTAACCAGTCAAAGACACGGTTCAACCACAGTTCAACCATGAACTTGTCAAATAAACATTGATAGAGGACTGATACACAAGCCTATTGAAGTGTTGGGGAGTTATCTGCAAGTATTAACAAGTGCTGAGGTCTTACACAAATGTTCAGTTAGTAACAATAATAACTGTTTCTGTTTTTACTATTTTTTCTGTTTGTGCACGTGCACAGGAGTTGAGGTAATAACTGTTTCTGTTTGTGCACGTGCACAGAATTGAGCTGAGAATGTATAAAAGGGAAAATGTAAACATTGAATTTAGAATCGTGAGATACTTGTTGTTAAGAATCTCCCACATCTTCATTGCAGACGTCACCCCAATCACATCGTATTTCAGCTCATGTTCCAAACAGGACCTGATCACCCCGCAAGCATTTCGATTCATCTTTTCCCATATCGCCTCTTCATTCTATCTTCAATCTATCTTCAACCTCTGTCAGATTCTTCCTAAGCTTCATCAAGGTTTCCAGTAATGGCTAGGGACGGGCTTAGGAGGGTGAATCGAGGCTTACGAGCCTCACAATTGGTATCAGAGCAAACGGAGTTGGAGGCGGGAGTTGAAGATTCCATGGGCAATTATGAGATACCTTCAGAGAACGAGACGACTCAACAAGAAGCTCGTAGAGAAGAGACCTGCACTCAACAGGGGCTCTTCAATCAGATGGCTCGCTTGGAGCAGACTCTCACTCAACAGGGAGCTCGTATGGATGAATCATTTGCTCAACAAGGACTCATCAATCAAGATTTCATGGCTCAATTGAGAGAAATATCTTCTCAATTGCAAGAACTCAAGAATTCCAAGGAGATGTCAGGCACTGAGGTAAGAAGTGGTCAAAGAATCTTGGGTTCAGGATCAAGAAACAGTCGTGGGATTCTTGGATCAGCAGGCAATGGAGTCAGAAATGATCATGGACTTATGGGATCAAATCAAGGAATATTGGGGTCAGGAGCAAGAAATGATCATAGATTTCTGGAATCAAATATCAGAAATCAATTCCAAGGAAGTGGCCAACAAACACAGAGACCATTTACACATTCTGGGGAGTTTCCAGCAACTCCATACTCTGGTAATTCCTTGATTCAAAAGAATTCTTTCTTTAGCAATCAAAAACTAGTTCAACCAAAGTCTTTGAGACTGGATTTCCTTGATTCAAAAGAATTCTTTCTTTAGCAATCAAAAACTAGTTCAACCAAAGTCTTTGAGACTGGATTTTCCTTCTTTTTCTGGGAATGAAAATTAGCAATCAAAAACTAGTTCAACCAAAGTCTTTGAGACTGGATTTTCCTTCTTTTTCTGGGAATGAAAATGTGATTGCGTGGTTAGAACAAACTGAATAGATTTTTGACTATTATGATATTAAGGGGGATGAATGGGTCAAAGTTTGTTCGTTTTATTTGAGAGATGAAGCCTTGCAATGGTATAGGTGGCTTACTAGAAATATTGAAGAATTCAACATATGGGATGTGTTTAAAGAAGAGATAATCATCAGGTTTGGCCCCAGTGAGCTATCAAGGCCTTATGATGCTTTTTCCACCATAAAACAAACCTCTACAATTAGAGAATATTTGGGAAGGTTTGATCAAACACTTGGCTTATTAGATGATCAACCCTCTAGAAGACACATTCTTGAAAGGTTCATTGGGGGTCTTAAAGAGGAATTAAGATATGAAGTGGCAGCAGCTAGGCCATCTTCTTTAAGAGGGGTAGTTTCCTTAGCAAAACTGTTTGAGGATAAACATCAAAATGAAAGACGACCTAAGGGAGGTTGGAACTCTTTTAATTCAGGGAATCCTTCATTTAACTTTTCATATGATAAACCTGTTAAAGAAACCCACCACTACCCCTCTCAGATAAAAAAAAATGACCCCTGAAGAGATACAAAGGAGAAGAAGCTAGAACTTGCGCTTTACTTGTGATGAAAAATGGCATAGAGGGCATCAATGCAAGGAGAATAAGTTATTCATGCTGGAAGGAATTTTAGAAGGGGGTATGGATAGCAATGTGGATGATCTTGAGGAAGATAATCAAGATTCTATAACCTTAGAACTAGCTGAAGGGTTGGTGAGGGGAGCTCCATCAATTTTAGTACAAGCAATGAAGGGAATTACTGCATCTCACACTATTAGAATAATGGGGTACTACAAAAATCAAGCAGTCAGTATTCTCATAGATTCTGGATCAACACACAACTTCATCAATGCTAAATTGGTAAAAAAGCTAGGCCTGACAGTGACTGAATCAAACAATTTTGATGTATTGGTGGCTAGTGGGGAGTTGATTAAAGGAACTGGAGTATGTCAGGAGGTACCTTTGTACTGCCAAGGAGTAAAGATTTAGGTAAATCTGTTGATCATGCCTATGGGAGGAAGTCAGATTGTGTTAGGAGTTGACTGGATGAAGACTTTAGAAGACATCACCTTAAACTTCAACAAATTACAGGCCACATTCATTAGTGATGGACTTAAAAGGGTCTTACAGGGAATCATTCCAGGTGAAATGCAATTGGTTAATGAAAAGACCATTACTAAAAATTTCAGGGAACAAAGGAAGGTTATTTGGTTCAATTGTGTAGTGTGAATCTGTAAGAGTCATCAACAAAAGCAAATTCAGAGGAACTACCTGAAGACATGCACCAACTGATACAAGAATTTGAAGGAGTTTTCCAGGAATTACCTCACCTTCCTCCTAGCAGAGAAATAGATCATAAAATTCCATTAGAGCAAGGCACTAAACCTGTATGTATCAGACCCTATAAACATGCACACTTTTTAAAAGAAGAGATTGAAAAAAAATTGAGGAGATGCTCCAAAAGGGTGACATTAGAAAAAGCAATAGTCCTTTTTCCTCTCCAGTAGTCATGGTGAAGAAATCAGATGGTAGTTGGAGAATGTGCATTGACTACAGATCCCTAAACAAGTCCACCATCAAGGATAAATTTCCTATTCCTATCATAGATGAGTTACTAGATGAACTCCATGGGACTAAATTCTTCACTAAACTTGATCTAAAATCTGGATATCACCAGATTAGAATGACTGAATCAGACATATCAAAAACTACATTTAGAACACATCATGGTCATTTTGAATTCCTGGTGATGCCCTTTGGATTAACAAATGCTCCTTCAACTTTCCAAGCTCTCATGAACAACATATTCAAACAGCTACTCAGGAAAACTGTATTAGTTTTCTTTGATGACATTCTGATATATAGTAAGAGTTGGCAAGATCACCTGGTTCATTTGAGGCAGGTATTTGAGATTATGAGAGATCACAAGCTAGTTGCTAAAATGTCAAAATGCAGTTTTGGAAAGAGACAAGTGGAGTATTTGAGACATATTGTCTCACAAGAGGGGGTAGGTGTTGATCCTCTCAAAATCAATGCTATTGTTGAGTGGCCTATACCTAAAACCTTGAAAGACCTGAGGGTTTTTTAGGCCTAGCAGGCTACTACAGGAAATTTATTAAAGGATTTGGGATAATTGCTCAACCTTTGACAAACCTTCTGAAGAAGCTTTTGTTTGGACCCCAACTGCTGAAGAAGCTTTCAACTCCTTAAAGCATGCATTAACTCATCCTCCAGGTTAGCCATGCCTGATTTCAGCATCACATTTGTCATTGAATGTGATGTCTCTGATTCTAGAATTGGGGTTGTATTGATGCAATCAGAGAGACCTATAGCCTACTTTAGCCTTGCATTGAAGGGAAGGAATGTCACCCTTTCAACATATGAAAATGAGCTCTTGGCAATTATCCTGTCTACAAAAAGATGGCAGCAATATTTAGTAGGAAGAAGTTTTATAATCAGGACTGATCACCAAAGCCTCAGATACTTATTGGAGCAAAGGATACATACAGGTATTCAGAACAAATGGCTTGCCAAATTGCACGGATATGACTATAAAGTTGAATACAAACCTGGCAGGTTGAATAGGGCTGCTGATGGCTTATCTAGAGTCCATGAAGATGAAGAAGAAACTCCTAAAGAGATCATTGGAATTTCAGCAATCTCTACTATCCAGAGTGATTGGCTAGAGGAAATTAAACTCATGTGTACTACTGATCCTTTCTTCAAGGAAATTGATGATAAATTACAACAAGATCTACTACCAAATGGTGACTATTATAGGAAGGATGGAGTGTACTATTACAAGGGTAAGATTCTAATCAGTCCTACTGCCCTCTCCTAACCCTTTCTAAATTAGATTCTACTATTACTCATTGACGAATTGTCATCATTTTGGCTGCACCTTCAAAGCATGGATTATCACAATTTTCTCTTTGGTATTTTTACCTTTAGTTTCAAAACCTATACTTAATTCATTTTATAAGATAATTTCTCTGTAAATTATTACGTAGTTCTTTGGGTTCTTCTTTATATACTTGTGATAACCACCGAACTTTACGAGAGAAGAGGATGATTATAATCAACAGAACATAAGTTGAAGTATTAGACAAATAAAAGCTTGTTGGGAGTGTTTGGAATACGCAGAAGCAAAGGGGAAAATGTTGCTTCTCCTGGACTCCTACAACCCTTGCCTATTCCTGATTACATATGGGAGGATTTATCAATGGACTTTATTACTAGCTTGCCTAAGAGTGGGAATAAGTCTGTCATTTTTGTGGTGATTGACAGGTTGACAAAGTATGTACATTTCTTTGCACTTTCCCATCCATACACTGCTCAGTTGGTGGCTCAGGTATTCTTTGAAGGTGTGTTCAAGCTTCATGGCATGCCAAAATCTATAGTAAGTGACAAGGATCCCTTGTTCACCAGTTCATTTTGGAGAGAATTATTCAAGCTGCAGAGAAGTCACCTTAACTTCAGCTCTGCCTATCATCCTCAAACTGATGGGCAAACTGAAATAACAAATAAAAGCTTAGAGGCCTACTTGAGGTGTTTTTGTTGTCACAAGCCAAAGGAGTGGAATCAGTGGCTGCCTCTTGCAGAATTTTGGTATAATACTACGTGGAATGTATCTATACAAACTACACCATTTGAAGCAGTATATGGCAGACCCCCTCTCTCATTACTCTCCTATATTCCCAAAAGTTGTAAGGTACAGGTAGTGGACGAAGTACTTTTTTCTAGGGATATAGCCCTACAATTTCTGAAAGATAGTTTACAAAGTGCAACAAAGAAAATGAAGAAATTTGCAGATATGCACAGGAGTCCATGCAGTTTCAATGTTGGTGACTGGGTGTTCTTAAAACTTCAACCCTACAGGCAGATCAGTGTTTCCTCACACAAACCCCATAAACTCTCTCCTAAGTATTATGGACCCTATCAAATTTTGGAAAAAATAGGTGAGGTTGCTTACAGGGTAGCTCTTCCAGATCAAGCTTGCATTCATCCATTTTTCCATGTTTCTCAGCTTAAACGGAGGATTGGGTCTGATGTTGTTCTCCAGGTTGATTTTTCAAATTATGTAGAGGAGATAATTGATGATCCTGAAGCAATTTTAGACAGGAGGTCAATCATCAAAGGGAATCAATTAATATCACAGGTTCTTATTAAATGGAAGCAACGCACACAACTGGATTCTACTTGAGAGTCTTAATAGGATCTGATTAAGAGATTTCCTACTTTTGACCTTGAGACAAGGTCTAATTTAAGAGGGGAGGAGTTGTCAGGAACCGAGAATGCCAACCAGTCAAAGACACAGTTCAACTGCAGTTCAACCATGAACCTGTCAAATAAACACTGATAGAGGACTGATACGCAAGCCTATTGAAGTGTTGGGGAGTTATCTGCAAGTATTAACAAGTGATGAGATCTTACACAATTGTTCAGTTAGTAACAATAATAACTGTTTTTGTTTTTACTGTTTTTTATGTTTGTGCACGTGCACAGGAGTTGAGGTAATAACTGTTTATGTTTGTGCACGTGCACAGAATTGAGCTGAGAATGTATAAAAGGGAAAATGTAAACATTGAATTTAGAAAAAGAATAACAAGTTTCTTTCTTCCAATTTACAACTATCTCTGCTCTCTCTCTCTCTCTCTCAACTCTTCCTCAAATTCTATCTTCAATCTATCTTCAACCTCTGTCAGATTCTTCCTAAGCTTCATCAAGGTTTCCAGTAATGGCCAGGGACGGGCTTAGGAGGGTGAATCGAGGCTCACGAGCCTCACATTAAACATATAATCTTTGGACTCAGATCGACCCTCCTCAATATAAAAGCAGCGGAAAGATCACACCTGAATTAATTAGAGAAGAGATTTTTGGTATTTTGGCTTTACAATCCAAACTATCAACTTGCAAGTAGAAGTGGTAAAATGTTTATAAAAAAAACATCTACGACACAATTGCGTGCTTCAATCAAATACCTAATGACACAACCATCAATATTGCAATTCTGGCCTATAAATTTCCACAAACCTATCATCCATACTCATCTACTTGACACTTGTGTAGGCAACCTCTATGGAAGTAGACGAATCATAACTCAAAAAGTATTTACACCTGCCAAGGAATAAAATTCTCCACGGTTTAGAGGAATAAAGTATGATAAGATAAAGAGCTATTATTAATATGAGTGACACTAGAGACATACCCCAAACCACAACTCTAACCACATCCTCTCTCTCATTTGCTATAGTGCACCAGGTCCCACATGAGATTTTAAAATTTTAAAGTCCCATGTGGGGCCCGGTGCACTGTAGCAAATGAGAGAGAGGATGTAGTTAAAGTTGTGGTTGGGGGTGTGCCCCTATCATTCCATTATTAATATAGCGTGTCCATAAAGGGTGACCTTATTAGTTCACAGTGATATGTATCACCAAGTATGGCTAAGACCTTAATGTTGTCATCTCCTATCAAAATGCTTTAGGGATATAAAGAATCTCTTTACATGACAAAGTTATATAAAGTATATATCTCTCTTATTGCTTGCTGATTCTACAAATATAATGTTGACAGACCACAAGGAGCCTTTTTTTAGGGAGAGCTCAGTCGTGTGAAGTTCAAGAATATAATGTTGACAGCAGCCTAATTAACCACTAATTCATAAAGTTCTTTTCTTTTATGAAAATATATGTAGTCGTTACCATGTTGTGAAAGAAGACACAGATAACTTAATGGCGGATAGTAACTCTTTAGTTATATCGGCGCAATAGACCTTTTAAGTGAATTTTTTTTTTCTTTTGACTCTTTTACCTCAGAGAAAAAGAAATCATTTTTTGACAAATAGACCTCCTGAGCAAAAAAGTGTCAAAAAATTCATGCAAGAGGTCTATCCGCACTCGGGAGATAGTTAGGAGATTTATTCACAATTTGTCGATAGTACAGAGGTCTATCTACAATTAACCCTTTAATTAAACATCTTATGTACACAAAATGGTATGTAAACACATTAAATATATTTGTTGTGCATATTCATGCATTTAGGCACGCGATTAGCAGGGGAAAAAAATGTGTATAGGCATGCTGTGAATCTATCTACATATAGTTGTCTGTCTATTGGCAAATGTATAATGTATGTATTTCTATATTTACAAAGAAAATTTCTCAAATATTATCTTTCTATCTTTGAAAAAGAGTTCTTTTAACTGACGACATTTTGTCACTTAGTCAATATATACACCATGACAAATCTCCCCAAGTTCCTTCCCTCATCTTCATTCAATAAACTAAATATTACTAGAAAAAAAAAACAGATTGAAGCTTGCCAATAAAGCTGAGGGTGAAGAATAAACATCATACCCCCCTCATGCTAGTGACAGCATCATTAAAAAGTTGTTGTGCGCAATCATTTAGG
>NC_033796.1:110292620-110303184 GCF_001876935.1 Asparagus officinalis
CCTATCAAATGAAATAAGAACAAATTAAGATGAGAATATATACATATTCCTCCCTCCCCTTAAGTTTCATGAAAAGAGAGTGTCTTGTCCATGATGAGTCACCCCCACCCACTCTAAGCTCATGAATCCAAGCTTTTTATCTCCACGCTTTAACCGAAGAATAATACCCTCATTTAATACATAATCAAGAATGGAGTAATGAGAATTGGAATATATATAGGAACCTAATCTATTTGAGATCTCAATTCCAGAAAAAGATGGATGAAGCTTAATGTTACAAGAGTGCTATGATTCTTCCCTTAATTTGATGGTAAAATCATGTAGGTAAATTACAATGATATCAATTTTAGTCAATGATAACAACACAACACAGCAAGAAATGTAAACGGGTCAGTAAAATAATAGCGTAAAGTTAATAATTAAATAAGCCAAATACATATTAAAGCAAGAAATAACAATAGAAACAAGAATATTAATTTGGCAACTATATAGGTACAGATTTGTAATCATGCATGATTAGGTGGGTTTAGGATAAGTGAAGTTATTTGGACCAACAAGTGCTTTACCTGATGGAGAATCAACATTTAACAGAGAATTTTGATGAGCAATGATGGAGATAAATAGGAAGGTAAATGTAAAATGACACAAAAGTTTGTCCACCTTATACCTATCTCCTCTAATTTACTGCATTGAAATTAAACAATAACTCATATGGATACTCGTAACTGTTAGAATTAATATAAAACTATAATCATTGATCCTCACCATAACTTCGGAGTTTTGGTGTAATGGTTAGAAGAACTACATTTAAGATGGTATCAGAGCAACCTAGGTTCAAATCCCACCGGCCACGAATTAAATGCGGATTCTCTAAAAATTAACACCGCTACGTGAGTCCAGGTTTCGACCCATAAAAAAGGACGCTTGACCTGCGGGGGCATGTTAGAATTAATATAGACTATAATCCTTGATCCTCACCATAACTTTGAAGTTTTGGTCTAATTGTTAGAGGAACTAAATTTACGATTAACAATTTTCAATGATCTGGAATAAGAAATTAGAGTTGGTTATACAATCAACAAACTGGCAAATTGGTTGAGAATTCAGCAGATTTGTAGGGCAATACCAACTTTATTTACTGTGCTCACCAGGTAACATATTTCAAAACGTGGATCAGTTTGAAGTGGGCTTTATATATATCAAGGTTATTTCACATGTTGAGGTTATCATGAGAAGAACAGGGATCGATATAGTAGAAAGAACCTCCGCTTTAAAGATACCTTGATTATCGTGAGCAATAGTCATGAACATTTCTGATGCATTTCAAATGATTGCAACAACATTTTTTTTTCTTTTCCATTTTCTAACTTAGCCGCAAGTCTGAGGACACCAACAATTTGCATATTACATGAAGAAGCATATCACTGATGTGAAACAAGTCACTATATATAATCTTTGGTTTTCATCCTTAAACTTAGATACATGCTTAATTGCAAGTGTTTCGTAGATTTTTTACGTTTGGGAAGATAAGATATAACAAGATGAGATATTGGTGATGATCAAGTTCAATTTCTCTAAATGAATAATATTGGCTAACATATTGAAGTGCGCTATCATTGGATTCGTGATTGGCTCATGACAGGAGAGGTCAATGTGAAGAAAGTTCATACAGACGAGAATACAACATATTTTCTCACTAAACCAATTACGGCGGAGAAGTTCAAGCATTGCTTGAGTCTGCTAAATCTGACAACATGTTAGCTCATGAGTACACCTAGTCACCAGAGGTGTGGGGAGATGAGTTGATGCTCATCAAGGTGAAGCAGCTGAAGCCACAGCAGGACTTGCTCTGAAGTTCTGGAGTCTAACTTCTTAGATTCCGAAGATCCATGATTAGGAGACAAGTGCTCGTGATTCAAATAAAGATTGACATTCCGGAAACTCATATTCCGAAGACTAATGCTCCGAAGATGCAGCTGACAATTTCGAGTGGCATCGGATATCTCGCCAAGGTGGAAATTGTTAGAGTTGGCTCAATTTCTAACTCAATTATTGCTGTAATTTTCTGCATGCAGATACAATTTTTCATGGTCTTTTAGGGCATGATGCAATTATTATTTGCCTCGGAACTCCATATGAAAGTTGTAGAGATGCATGCATAGTTTACTCTAACCTTTGAATCACAGGAATCAGAGCAGTATTGATGGAGTTATGGTCAGTCAGTATCTTATCCGAATCTGAACAGATTTGTGTATTCCCAAGCATCTTGGAAGATGAAAAGGTGGACTAGATGGTTTATCAAGGCCTATAAATTGACATGCTCTCATTGTGGAGTTGTAATCTAAGTTTTTCACTTGTTCTCTTGAAAGTATAGAGAGTTAGAGTGAAGGAGAGTCTCATGTGTTGTAGAGATCTCTAGTGTTGAGTTAATATAGAAGGAGCGTGTGTGAGGGCTGTGTGGAAGTTGGCGTTGTTGGGTGTGTCGTGTGTGTCTTGTACCCATTTGTTGATTCCATTATAGTGAACTATCCTCCGAGCTCCGAGCTCAACCCGTGGTTTTTCCCGTTTGGGTTTTCCACGTAAATTCTTGTATCTATTTTTTGTGTGATTATCTTTTATCTTTTTGTCATTAAGAACAAGACCCTGAAGTGGTGTTGAGAAGTTTTGCGGCTCGTCAACACCAACACCTAGCACATTGACTCTTTTCGTAGCAATTTGCACTAATACCCCCAACAACTTTCAAAATCCCACTAAACCCCCAGTAACTTTTTGAGATTGCAGAAATAGAACCAAAAACAACATAAAAATGCATTTTGAAAGGTACCGGGGATATAATGTAATTTACCTAAAAGACATTGGAGGTCTTCTGCAAAAGTTATTGGGGGTTACTGGGGTTTACTCCGAAACACAACAACAAAAATATACCGTTACAAGAAAGTTGCTTAACCTTTTTTTTTTAATTATGAAAATATCATAAACTTTTTATTAGAATAGAAGAAAACTCTTTTTTTATTGATATTCATCGATTCATGCATACGTATCTTTTGACAGCTTCGCATTCTGACTATCATCGCAGCAAGAACCACTCTCGCTATCTTCTGCCGCATTCCTAGATGTTGGGCTTTGCTAGTGTAAAGCCCGATGGCTAAAAGGTGAGGAACCCAAGGGAGGAGCATTTATATGTTTCTTTGCTAATTCGTTGACAAAGGGTGTTTGGGTCTTTAAATTATTGCCTCAAAAGAGATTGAGAGACCAGTATCTGTATATATTAGAGTACCAGTATCTATATATAATACATTGAGAGGAGATATATGCATGGCAAAATATGAGAAAAATATGAGAGTAAACCCAACAATACCCTTTATAATCATATGGTATTAATTTGTTAAACAATTAAGATTTTGATTCTCTATGATCTTTCCTCCTCTCTCTAACTTTAGAAAAGCGCAGTTTTAGAATAAGGTCTTTTTTTTCTTGATTCTTTACAAAAATATGAATTGGGCTTTGAAGTGAGAAGGTAAAAAGATTTGTTGTTGTTGTTTTGTTCTTGGGAAAAATGTGTTGGGGCCCCAAAAGCAGAAACTTCATGTACTGCAGCCCCTCCTAGTTTCCCCCATGTGGTTCAGCCCCTTGAAGTGTGACATTTTGTGCTGCAGCCCCTTTTTAGCAATTATTACATGTCAGCTATGTTCGCGGTGAAAATCGTAGCTTTCTTTGTTATTGATTCCATTGTCATCTTGAGTTATAACTTTTTGAGTTACAAAAGATCCGGTCTTTTTATAAGATCCGGTTACAACGAAAATCAAATAAAAATAAACAAAGATTACAACTTTTCTCCTTTTGTGTCGAACGAATCGCGAGCTCCTGTTTTGCGGCCGCTCGCTTGTGTGGGTTCTTTGCCTGCGCCGGGGTTGTTTGCCGTGGACCACCGCGTGATCTAGATCCGGTCGGATCTACGCAGTACGACGGGTATTATTTCACCAAGGAAATAATAGCCGGGGAGGATTGTTTCACCAAGGAAACAATCGTCCAAGTCTCGGGATCTAAGACCAAGCTTAGATCCGGAGTATGCCTGCGTAGATCTGAGATCCGATCCTCTCGAACACCTGCCTTATTTGACGTTGATGATCGCCGAGCACCAGATCTGAAGGAGTGAGTCCCCGAAGTCCCAAAGTTTCAATTTTTTTTAAGTTCCGAGTCTCCAATCCAGCAGGGCTTCGCCTCTCTCCAAAATTTCCAACCCCTGAAATGAACCAAGGGGGTGGCCTATTTATAGGCTACCCTCACTGTGCCTTGGGCACAGTGTGGCCGGCCACAGGTGTTTGTCGTTTTGCCTCTTTGTGCCCGTTTTCCGGTTCTGCGGTTGATGGGACCTATAAGCAATTTTATATGCCTACAGATACCCCCTCCAAAGTATTTCAGTCTCGTTCTTTTATAGAAGAGTCTGGAATACTTTGGATATGATTGTCCCCACCTTCAGTCGGTGTAATGGGACCTTGGAATGACTTGTGTTCTTGATTCCTTCAATCCTTCAGGCTATTCGGTGCTTTGTCGAATGTCTGTAAGGGTTCCGGTGCTGCATTTATTGTCTGACCGTTTGTCGGAGATTTTGAACCTTGAAGTCGATTCCTGATTTTTGATCTTCAGCTCGTAGAATTGACCATCGATTGCTGGCGTCGAGTTTTTATGTGCAACGCGTTGTCCGGCGTTGTGTTGTTGAGTTATCCTTAAGAATATTTTTAGAAAAATACTCTCCAGAAACTTCTCAACCAAAATTAGGGAACAGTTTATACTCATATACCTTATTGGAGTATTTAAGAAGTAGTTTATACTCGTATACTTTTCGGAGTAAGAAGCAGTTTATACTCGTATACTTTTCGGAGTGAGATTTTTTCATTGCAACGCATTGATAGGCGTTGACCTAGGGTTACGCGTTGACCGGCGTTGACCCTAGGGTTTCGAATGTCGTACGTTGACTATTTGATTGCAACGCATTGATCGGCGTTGACCTATGGTTACGCGTTGTCTGACGTAGACCTTAGGGTTTTGAACGTCGTATGTTGCTCAGGTCACAAGACCAACTAAAGAAGCTGATGCATCAGTGACTCTCGTATTTATAGGATTTTTGGCAAATCCTCAGCCATCAACGGGTTTGATGCGCCTTTACCGACTACCGTTTGAGTCGGGCTAGCATGCGGATTGTTTAAGTCCGTTCCGCATGTGACGTTAAGCTAAAAGGGTTAACCCTTTTAAAAATACCCCAGACTGGTATTCTGGTGTCTTTTTCAATCGGTAAAAGACTAAACCGGCGACGCGTGTTAGGCGTCGGCATATCCTTTCTTAGGATTCAGGATGAAATTCCCCATGCGTGTAAGGCATGGATTTTGGTGTTATTAATAACAACCTGCCACAATGTTGAATATGTGGACGGATGTTCTTTTCAACGGTTAAGAACTAACCGGCAGCGCGGGTTAGGCGCAGACTTATCCTTGCTTAGGTTTCAGGATAGAATACCCCAGAATCGAACCCTGGTGTCTTTTTGTACGGAAAAAGACTAAACCGGCAGCGCGTGTTAGGCGCAGACTTATCCCTGCTTAGGATTCGGGATAAACTTCCTAGACTGAAAAACCCTGGTGTCTTTTTGTACGGAAAAAGACTAAACCGGCAACGCGTGTTAGGCGTTGACTTATCCCTACTTAGGATTCGGGATAAAATTCCCTGTACCTGTGAGGCACAGATTTTGGGATTTGAAAAAAAAAAGTGGTGTCTTCTCTTGGAGCAAAGACGAACCCGAAATGGGAGAGGGAGAATTTTATATTCTATCTCCCGACAATGAAGAAGAAGAATTTTATATTCTATCTTCAACTGGAAAGGAGACTCGAGGTGGGATCTCCACCTCCAGAATCCGGAAAGGTGAAACTGAGAGTGGGATCTCCACTCCGAGAATCGAAAAGATTCGGATAACCCTAACTGTCGGAAGGTTTGATTACCGAACTAAAGATGAATTTCTCGTTTATCGAGAGTGAATTGCGGTTTTGGTCCTAACTGTAGGAAGGTTTGACCAAGCAGGAGTTTGAGATGACCCTAACTGTAGGAAGGTTTGATCACTCGATTTGAAAGTGGACCTCTCGTTCATTGGAGGAATCGAGAGGGGATTTTGACTGTGGTCCTAACTGTAAGAAGGTTTGACCAATTGGGAGATTTGAGACGATCCTAACTGTAGGAAGGTTTGATCGCTCGATTTGAGGACCTCTCGTTCATTGGGGGAATCGAGAGGGGATTTTGACTGTGGTCCTAACTGTAAGAAGGTTTGACCAATTGGGAGATTTGAGACGATCCTAACTGTAGGAAGGTTTGATCGCTCGATTTGAGGACCTCTCGTTCATTGGAGGAATCGAGAGGGGATTTTGACTGTGGTCCTAACTGTAAGAAGGTTTGACCAATTGGGAGATTTGAGACGATCCTAACTGTAGGAAGGTTTGATCGCTCGATTTGAGGACCTCTCGTTCATTGGGGGAATCGAGAGGGGATTTTGATTGTGGTCCTAACTGTAAGAAGGCTTGACCAATTAGGAATTTTATGTCCAGACTCTAACAGTGAGAGTGTTGAGTACACAGACACGGTGAGAATTTGAATGGGAACTCTTATTCATTACATTGCTGTGGTTTTGGGAACTTCCCGTTACATAAATCGTCCACCCCCAGTTTCCTCTGCGGAACTGGTTCGGACATTATTATCAGTTACCTAACCGGGTTATCCTTGAGAATATTAGCTTAATATTCTCCAGGAACTTCCCGTCAAAAGTGGGGAAACAGTTTAGACTCATATACCTATTGGAGTATCAGGGAACAGTTTAACCTCTTGTACCGGTCGGAGGATTGAGAAACAGTTTATACTCGTATACTCTTTGGAGTTTTGCCGTTCTTATTTGGCTTACCTTAGCGTTATGACGCCGGCTTCAACCAAGGTCTGAATGCTATTCTTGAGAGCAAAGCAATCCTTGGTGGGATGAACGACCCTCCTGTGGTATGCACAGTACTTTGGGTCCGTAGTGTTGTCAGCTTCCTCCTGATTTGTGATAGGTGGTAGCTTGATCTTGTTACCTTCAAGGAGGGATTCGAAGATGGCTGGAACGTCTTCGTCCTTGAAGGAATACTCTCTTTGGAGTCTCGGACCCGAAGTCTTTTGCTGCCTTCGGGATTGCTGTTGTGACGCTTGATTAGCACCACCAGTAGCTGCAGGTGTTTTGCCCTTACCACGAGAGGCGAAGTTTGAGTCCAGAGGATTAGCCTTCGGTAGGTTCCTCTCGGCCTTCTTCCTTCGGAGGAAACGTTCAGCTTGCTCTCCTCGGACTTTCAGATCCTGCCACGTTTTGGACGGTGCTGTGCCCATTGCTTCCAACACGTCCAGCGAAAGGTTGTTGTGGCAGGTCTGGAGGATGAATTCATTGGTGATCGGGTCCCGACAATTCATCGCTTTGTTCCGGAACCTTTTAACGAAGGTGTCGACTAACTCCCCGTCCTTCTGCTTCTCATCGAGCAATGATCCGATAGATATCTCGGTGTCGTCGTCGAAGAAGTTGGCCAGGAACTTGGTCTCCATGTCATCCCAGCTGTTCACGCTTCCTGGCTTGAGGCGACGATACCAATCGAAGGCGGCTCCGCGAAGAGTGCCGACGAATGACCGCACCATCAGAGGCTCATTGCCGGAAATAATACCCAGGTGCGATTTGAAATAAATCAAATGCTGAGTGGGGGAACCCTTCCCATCGAACGGCGTGAAGTTGATTAAACTAAACTTCGCCGGATAGGGGATCGATTCCCACTCTCTTGGGTATGGACAGGGAATGCCTGTTTTCTTCGTCTCTTGAGCGGAGATCAATGTGTTGATTTTGCTCTCGAGATCTTTGATCTTCAAGTCTTCACTTGTATCTTCGTTGGCATCCTCGTTATCACCCCCTGCATTGACGGGAGGGTTATTGGCATTGTGAGCTCCATCCCTATCCGTGTGCTCTTCTTCCTGAACAACATGATTACGGTGACTTGGTTCACCTTGTTGGTTCCTGAATGCCTGGATTTGTTGCTCATGCATCTCTCTCATAGTCTGCATGGCCATCTGCATCTCAAACTTGAAACTTTCTTTCTGTTTAGCCAAAGCGTCTTCAAGCATCTTGGCCATTTCTTCCGCGCTTATCATAAATGACTCGCGGGGTTGTCCTTCGCTGGACACTGTATTGTCCGATGCGACAGCAGAGCAGGAATCCGATTCTTCATCTTCCGAAGGCAATCTTGTCCGAACCCTACCATAAGTTCCTCGTGCGATGGCTCCGGACTGCAGACGGGTTACACGCCGGGACGCTTCCAGAAACGATTTGAGATCAATCTGTGTCGATGTCTCTTTGCTGGTCATGTTGGCGGTGACCCTCGGAAATTCTCCGTCTTTAACCACCGTTCTTCTTTGCCGGAAACGCCTATACCTTGGTTTTGGCGTTTCGGTGCCGAGCCTTTCGAACACTGAAATTCTCTCGGGGACTACCTTGATGCAGTTGCATTGAGACAGTACCGCCCGAATGAGCTTTGAACAAGGGCACTGAGTTTCCTGTTCTCGGGGACTCCTCTTTCTGGTTCTGTTCGTACCCCCAGCACGATAGTACAACTCGTCATTTTGACAGTCGGAGTAACCTATCGTGTGTGGGCACGACTTCTCAGGTATAACATTATCACTATCAGATGATAATGTTTCCATCTGAGGGCGAATTGCCTTCCTTGGACTTTCAAGAGTCACGCGCCTTGAGACATGCCTTTTTGGGCGTGAATTCTCAGCGGGCTCTTGGACCTCAATGCGCAAATTAGCGCGCGCAGTTGCCTTGAGCTCCTTGTCATGTTGGAGGTAGCGGTGACCCCCAGCGTGTTGATTCGTTCGGGGTTTTCTTAGTGGGCCCAAACGTTCTTGGATCGGAGCTTTGCTTCGCTCATCGGGAATTGGACCGAGGCGCTCCAAGACTGGCTTTCTTCTTCGGGAGGATTCTGCATGATCTCCCGGAGTAGCTATGGGAATTCTCGGCGACTTAGCTGGGTTCGCCGGAGGTTGAATTTTGGTTGGAGGCTGCAAAGGTTGCTCCTTAGCCTGAATTGCCGCTTCAGACTTTGGCCTCCAAACTTTGCGAGTTGGTGGCGGCTTCTTGGCCACTTCTTTCTGCAACTTTCTACGGGCTTCTTCGGCTTGAGCCCGTGCCTGCGCTGATAGTGCGCGGCGTTTGCGGATGCGTTCTTCCAGCGTCGAACGATTCCGTTTGACACGGATCCATTCCATTGTTGGCGGCTTGGAAGAGGTGCCGTTCATCTGTTGTTGAGGCTGTTTGCCTCTCTTGTTCTTCAGACCCGCGTTGTAGCGGACTCCGTCGGTGGACTCCATCGCTTTGGCGAATTGTTTGGCCAAGCGTTGGCGTTGCCTTTGGCGGGCTCTCTTTGAGAGAGTCACCGCTCCTTTGGTGACGGAGGAATTGGTTGGAACCAGCTTGATCTGGTTGGAGATTGGTGGAGCCTCATCTGACGCAACTTTGGCGTCAATCGAGATGAGGTCGTCGTTGGTAGCTTCAACTTCTTCGTACCAACGCACCTTTCTGTTGGAAGAGAACTTGGACTTCTTGGACTTGCGGGGGGAGGTTGATCTAGACGAGGATGAAAGGTATTCCTCGAACTTGGTCTGATCGAACTCGTATTCGACCTCCTCCACGACTGGGATCAAGATCCGCGGCTGCGACGCTCCGATCTCGGCAGCGAGATCGGTGGCTCCCACTGTGGTCGCCAGATTGTTCGCTGGAAAATTCGTGTCTTTCTTTGTTATTGATTCCATTGTCATCTTGAGTTACAACTTTTTGAGTTACAAAAGATCCGGTCTTTTTATAAGATCCGGTTACAACGAAAATCAAATAAAAATAAACAAAGATTACAACTTTTCTCCTTTTGTGTCGAACGAATCGCGAGCTCCTGTTTTGCGGTCGCTCGCTTTGTGGGTTCTTTGCCTGCGCCGGGGTTGTTTGCCGTGGACCACCGCGCGATCTAGATCCGGTCGGATCTACGCAGTACAACGGGTATTATTTCACCAAGGAAATAATAGCCGGGGAGGATTGTTTCACCAAGGAAACAATCGTCCAAGTCTCGGGATCTAAGACCAAGCTTAGATCCGGAGTATGCCTGCGTAGATCTGAGATCTGATCCTCTCGAACACCTGCCTTATTTGACGTTGATGATCGCCGAGCACCAGATCTGAAGGAGTGAGTCCCCGAAGTCCCAAAGTTTCAATCTTTTTTAAGTTCCGAGTCTCCAATCCAGCAGGGCTTCGCCTCTCTCCAAAATTTCCAACCTTCTCAAATGACAAGGGGGTGGCCTATTTATAGGCTCTCAGGACAGTGCCCGCAAAAAGAGAAACGTCGGCCACCGTCGGCCACTGTCGGCCACCTCGAGGTGGCCGGCACTGTGCCGAGCCACCTTGAGGTGGCTCGGCTCTTGGCCAAGCCACCCCAAGGTGGCTCGGCCACCGAGCCACCTCAGGGTGGCTCGGC
>NC_033796.1:110303878-110390534 GCF_001876935.1 Asparagus officinalis
CACCGCCGCTCCCCGCCTTGCCCTCGACTACACCGGAGTTCGCCGCTGCCGCATTACTGGCCAAAGTCACAAGAAAAGAAGCATTACTGGCCAAAGTCCTATCTCTTTTGACTGAAACCAGAGTCTAATTGATTTGGCTGCAACGTTCTGCAGGAAAAGCAAGAGACCAGAGAATGATAAAATGAACAACTGCACCGCCGCTCCCCGCCTTGCCCTCGACTACACCGGAGTTCGCCGCTGCCGCATTACTGGCCAAAGTCACAAGAAAAGAAGCATTACTGGCCAAAGTCCTATCTCTTTTGACTGAAACCAGAGTCTAATTGATTTGGCTGCAACGTTCTGCAGGAAAAGCAAGAGACCAGAGAATGATAAAATGAACAACTGTAAGAGTTACCAATAACAAAATAGGCCTTCAGAGGGTAAGAATTACTCACCCATTTACTGGGAGATGCTGCGTAGCTCCTACAGGATTGGACAAGCTCATTGCATCTATAAAACTCTCTGCTTGTTTCATATTAGAAGATTTCCTCCTCAGGGGGTTCAATAAATATCCATTTTTCATGTTCTCTTAATACAATTTTGCTGCCGCTCTCAAATTTTGCTTAAGTCTCATTCAGTTGTACCTGAGAGTAAATTGAGAGCAGTGTACAAGAAATACTCGAGCATTGAATTTGGAAATGTGGCATTGAATCAACCAGCACTGAAGAAGATGTTAGAGGAGTTGAAGGCTTCTTCAGCTTCGTTTTGAATGGTTAACTGTTTTTTTATGGAGGAAGGGAAAGTCAACTATTGATGATAAGGGAGATTATTGTGTTTGTTTGTTTTTGTGCTCATACCCTTGTCTAAGGAGTAAAAGAACCTTTGTAATTGAATCAAACAGTTGTAGTTTTTGATAACTATTAGAACCTCTGTAATTATTCATATGATCTGTATTTTGGTTATAACTTTCTCATCCGACCTCGGAATGAGGTGATTTGAGATGCGCTGGAAAGTTGTTGAAGAGACCTATAACTTTGGTCTTTTGAGTTTTTTCAGATTCAAAATACATCTGTGTGTAAAATAATTTTTAGTTCTGTGAGCTCTTATGTTAGTTCTGTGAGCTATGATGTTAGTTCTGTGAGCTCCCATGTTAGTTCTGTGAGCTCTCATGATGTTATTTTTGCTGTAATTTATCTGTCCAATCTCGGAATGAGGTGATTTGAGATGCGTTAAAAATCTGTTAAAGAGATCTACAAATTTGGTCTTTTGAGTTTTTATAGATTCGAACTACATCTGTGTGTAAAATGATTTTTAGTTCTGTGAGCTCCCATGTTAGTTCTGTGAGTTCCTATGATGTTGTTTTCGTTGTAATTTTTTCGTCCGATCTCGGAATGAGATGATTTAAAATGCGTTAGAAAGCTGTTGAAAATACCTACAACTTTGGTCTTTTGAGTTTTTCCATATTCAGGCACATATATATATTAAATTGATCTCAAATCAATTCCTAGCATACTCAAACATCGATAAATGTTATTTATAACCATATCACATAGTTATTATCATTTATCATTATATATTTAAATTTACCTCACATATTTATTATCATTTATCATGATATATTCAAATTTACCTCACATATTTATGATCATTTATCATGATATATTCAAATTACGGATTCAAATTATTCATATGATCTGTATTTTGGTTATAACTTTCTCATATGATCTCCGAATGAGGTGATTTGAGATGCATTGAAAATCTGTTGAAGAGACCTATAACTTTGGTCTTTTGAGTTTTTTTAGATTCGAACTACATCTATGTGTAAAATAATTTTTCTGTGAGCTCTCATGTTAGTTCTGTGAGCTATGATGTTAGTTCTGTGAGCTCCCATGATGTTGTTTTCACTGTAATTTCTCTGTCCGATCTTAGAATAAGGTGATTTGAGATGTGTTAGAAAGCTGTTGAAGAGACCTATAACTTTGGTCTTTTGAGTTTTTTTAGATTCAGGCACATATATAAATTAAATTGATCTCAAACCAATTCCTAGCATACTCAAACATCGATAAATATTATTTATAACCATATCACATAGTTATTATCATTTATCATGATATATTTAAATTTACCTCACATATTTATTATCATTTATCATGATATATTCAAATTTACCTCACATATTTATGATCATTTATCATGATATATTCAAATTACGGATTCAAATTAAATATAGTATCAAATATAGGAAAATAATTTCTCAGAGACCAAAATTCACAATTTCATGAGTTATAACCTACTATTTTTTGCTATTATCAGTTATTTCGAGCCGTGGGCAAATAATTTCTCATAAGCTAAAATTCACAACTTTATAAACTATAGCCCAAGATTTTTTTGCCATTTTTATTGATTTTGACCCGTTTCCTAATTGATTTCTGAAAGGATAAAATTCACAATTTCATGAGCTAACCCATGATCTTTGAGCATTATAAGTGGTCTTAACATATAGGCATATAATTTCTAGGAAGCCAAATTTTACAGTTTCATAAGCTACAACCCATAATTTTTGGCCATTTAAGTAGTTTCAACTAGTTGTCAAATAATTTTCAAGAAACCAAAATTTCAGATTTTATGAGCTACACCCCATGATTTTTTTGCTATTTTAATGGTTTCAACCTGTAGGCAAGTATTTTTCTGGAGGCCAAAATTCATGATTCTCATGAGTTGTAAGTCACAATTTTAGCTATTCTTAGTGGGTTCGATCCATTGGCAGATAATTTCCTTGAGGCTAAAATTCATAATTTCATGAGCTACAATCCATTAATTTTTGCCATTTTTAGTGGTTTCATTCCACTAGCAAATAATTTCCTAAAATGTTGGCTATTTTTTGAGGTTATGACTCATAGGCAAATAATATCCCAAAGATCAAAATTTCCAATTTCATGAGCTTTAACCCACGAGTTTTTGCCATATTTTAAGGTTTCAACCATTGGCAAATAATTACGTGAGCTGTAATCCACGATTTCATAAGCTACAGTTCCTAATAATTTTCCATGTTTAATGGTTTTGATATGTAGGCATATTTTCCTAGAGGATAAAATTCACGATTTCATGAGCTATAATCCATGATTATTGACAATGTTTAGTGATTTCAACCTGTATTCAAATTATTTACCAGATGTTAAAATTTGTGACTTGATAAGCCATATCTAATGATCTCTGGCCGTTTTTAGTGGTTTCGACCCATTTCCAAATAATTTCTCAAAGGGAAAAATTCACAATTTCATGACTGATACCCTTGATTTTTGACCATTATTAGTGTTTTTAACCTACAGGGAAGTAATTTCCCAAAGGTCAAAATTTACAATTTCACAAGCTGTAACCCACGATTTTTGACAATTTGTAGTTGTTTCAGTCCATAGGCAAATATCTCCCAAAAGTCAACATTCACAACTCCATGAGCTATAACCCACAATATTTAGCTATTAGTAGTGGTTTCGATCCGTTGGTAATACTTTTGTGAAGGCCAAAATTCACAGTTTCATGAGCTATAACCTATGAATTTTGATTGTTTTTAGTGATTTCAACTTGTAGGCAAATAATTTACTGGGGACAAAATTTACGATTTTATGAACTACAACCCATGATTTTTGGCCATTTTAGTTGTTTGGTCGCGTTGGCATTAATTTACCAAATGCTAAAATTCACTATTTAAAATACCCTATAATTTTTGGCCATTTTTAGTGGTTTTAATATGTTGGCAAATAATTTCCTAAAGGCCAAACTTCACGATTTTTAACCTATAACCCATCATTTTTGGTCATTTCTAGTTGTTTCGATGCAAATAATTTTTCAAAGACCAAAATTTATGATTTCATAAACTATAACCTATGATTTTTGGTCATTTTTAGTGGTTTCAACTCATAGGCAAATACTATCCTTAAGGGAAAATTCTCAATTTCATGTGCTATAACCCACAAGTTTTTTTCTCCTTATTTTATGGTTTCAATTTGTTGGCAAATAACTTTGTGATCTATACTTCATGATTTCATGAGGTATAAATCATCATTTTGGGGCCATTTTTAATGGTTTCGACATGAAGGCAAATAATTTCTGGGAGGCTAAAATTCACATTTTTATGAGCTATAACCTATGATTTTTTGTCATATTAGTAGTTTCGACACATCAAAAAATATTTTTCGAAAGCCAAAATTCACAACTTCATCAACTATAACCCATAAATTTTGGCCATTTTTAGTGGTTTCGACTTGTGGGCAAAACATATACTTGAGGCCAAATTTACTAATTTTATGAGCTAACCCATGCTTTTTGGACATTTTTAGTGGTTTCGACTCGTACGCAAATAATATCTTAGTGTCCTAAATTCCCGATTGCATAAGCTATAACCTACGAGTTTTTGCTACTTTTTTTGGTTTTAACCAGCTGGCAAAATTTTTTTGTGGGCTATAATTCATGATTTCATGAGCTCATCGATGATTTTTTTTGCAGTTTTCAATGGTTCTGACATGTAGACAAATAATTTCTTGTGATTAAAGATTTGTTAAAAAACTGCTGAAGAGACCTATAACTTTGGTCTTTTAAGTTTTTTCATATTCACACTGTATCAGTGTGTAAAATATAAAATCTCTCCACTGGTCATTATTTTCCAGATTTATACATCATGCATGTTTTGTGCATTTGCACTCATATATACATATATACATTGAATTGATCTCAAATCAATTCCTAGCATACTTAAACATCACAAGATGTTATTTATCAACCTACAAAAAATTTATTATTATTTATCATAAAATATTTAAATTTTTAGGGTTTTACAAAATCCTCCTCTAAGATTTTCTCTTCACAAAGTTTTTTTCCAAAATTAAAATAAAAGTTTTTAGGGTTTTTGAGGGAGAAGGTGGCTACTGCTCAACATGGGAGAGAAGGGGAAGTGAGAAAGAGATTTTAGGGTTTTTATATATTACTATATATATAGTTTTTTTAAAAATAAATTTATCCGTATCAAAAATTAGGTTTCAGTCTCCGTCGTCAGAACGCAACAAAACTTTACTCACAGCACTGTCTCAACATTCTAAGATCAATGTGCAAAACTCGTGCCCATCTAATCAACGAAAAAAAACTAAAAACAAAATAGTGATAATTTTTATTAGACATGCGATACCGAGGCTGAAACTGTGAACCAATCTCAATTCAATTACAAACTGATCCTTTCATCCCAGAATAATCATCAATCATAATAAAACTCGTTTATTATTATTTACAAGAATATTTTTAAAAAAAATCGGGGTTTTAAAGAGAAATTATTTGCCTACGGGTTGAAACCACTAAGAATGATAAAAAATCATGGGTTTAAGCTCATGACATTGTGAATTTTAGTCTCTAGGAAATTATTTGTCTATGGATTGAAACCACTAAAACTAGTCAAAAATCATGGGTTATAAATCATGAAATTATGAATTTCTACCTCCACGAAATTATTTCCTAATAGTTTAAAACCCACTAAAAATGGTCAAAACTCGTGAGTTATTACTCATGAATTCATGAAAATTGACCATCTGTAAGTCATTTGCCAGTGGGTTGAAAGCACTAAAAATGGCCAAACATTATTGGCTATAGCTCATAGAATCGTGAATTTTGGCCTCCACCAAATTATTTGCCTATAGTTCGAAACCACTCAAATGACCAAAAATTGTTTGCTTTAGCTCAGAAAATTGTGAATTTTTACCTTCCCATAATTATGTGCCTATTTTGGTCAAAACCACTAAAAATAATCCAAATCGTGGGTTATAGATTAAAATTTATGAATTTTGGCCTATGATAAATTATTATCCAATGGGTCATCCCAATAGAAATGGCCAAAGATTGTGAGTTATTTTCATATAAGTCAAAGCCACTAAAAATGTTCAAAAATCGTGGGTTATAGCTTATGAAATCGTGAATTTTAGCCTACCAGAAATTATTTGCCAACAGGTCAAAACCACTAGAATGGCCAAGCATCATAGGTTATAACTCATGAAATCATAAATTTTCAGCTCCAATAAACTATTTGTCTACATGTCAAAACCACTAAAAATGACAAAAGTTGTAGGTTATAGCTCATAAAATCGTGAATTTTGGCCTTCGGAAATTTATTTGTTAATGGGTCAAAACCACTAAAAAGGACAAAAATCGAGGGTTATAGTTCATGAATTCGTGAATCTTGGCTCCCTAGAAATTATATGCCCCTGGGTAGAAATGAGTAAATATGTCTAAAAATCATTGGTTATAGCTCATAAAATCATGAATTTTAGACTACAAAAAATTATTTACCTAGTTAAAACCTTAAAAATATTTTAAAAAAAAATCCTAGGTTATAGCTCTCATGAAAATGGTGAATTTTGGCCAATAGGATATTATTTGCTAATGGATTGAAATCGCTAGAAATTGCCAAAAGTCCTGATTATAGCTCATGAAATTGTTAATTTTTTCCTCCAGGAAACTATTTGCTTGTGTTGTTAAACCCTAGAGGGGGGTGATTAGGATCTTATGCTAATCTAATCTAATTTTATGCCAATTAAAACTAATACGAATATATTCTTGCAAGATAGATATACAAGAGATATAAGCAAGAATAAGCAATATGAACAAAGGTAAATATCCTAGCAATGAGATATACTGTGGGATATATACAAGGATATATAATCACAAAGGTAAACAATCTAAACTAGATAGTAGGCAATATAATCAACAAGCAATATACAAAGGCGATATAAGATATGAACATAAAAGTAAGTGCGCCAATGCAATCACAAACAAACGATATGATTACGGAGTTCGGTCCCCACGACCTACGTCTCCGCTCCTAACCTCGAGGAGATCTCGACTATTACAATCGGGTTTTCTACGTTTACCCGAACAACGTTTACACCTCATAATACTGTTTTCTAGTTTACCGAAAACTTTACAACTAAC
The DNA here is from genome assembly GCF_001876935.1 of Asparagus officinalis. Lineage (NCBI taxonomy): Eukaryota > Viridiplantae > Streptophyta > Magnoliopsida > Asparagales > Asparagaceae > Asparagus > Asparagus officinalis. The sequence continues at coordinate 110,310,827 of NC_033796.1, forward strand.
GCATTCTTGTAATCCCACTCTACACCCTCTCAAGTGTTGAACTAGACGTGTCTCCTTCAAGTACTCGGATACAACCTCTCCCTAGGTTCGTCAACCGACGCCACTCCTCTTGAGACGATCCCCGACTCTCGCCACACACTTCTCTCGGTGTACAAATGTATTACAAAGTGAATCTCACAATAACCACAATACAATAAATGATTGTTCTCTAATATGGATGAGAACACAATGAAAGCTCACTTTCTAAGTTACACAATCCCACAACCCAATTATACTATGAATGTAAATACAATAAGCTCAATGGTTGTGTGTGTGTGTAAACAAAGAGAAAATAAAATCAACTAAACTCAATATGAACACTAGCTTAATAAAATGATAATCAAACAATATAAAATATAAAGCTAGATTGAGTTTAGAAAACTTCTCAATAGATCAAGAGTGGAAGGAGAAGAGTTGGATACTCAAACACCAATAGATGATCTCCTCAAGCTCTTGTGAAATTGATTTCATAAACTCAAACTTCCAAATGCTTAAAATCTTCTTAAACAAACTTAAACCCTTGTTTAAAACTCTTTAAACTTGTTTTAAAAACACTCTCTTGTTGTTGAAGAGCTGAAGGCAATGGGGTATTTATACCCACTCAAAACATCAACCAAAATAATATTGAAAAGACCAAAATACCCCCAGAGAATTAAATTAGAATATAGCCGTTGGAAAGTAATTATCAGTTCGACGGTCGACCGTGAGAAACTGGCGATCGACCACAAAGCACAAAATCCAAAAGAATAGTTTTGAAAAGCTGGCGGTTGAACGCGATGGTCGACGACGAAAGTCTCTGGATGACCGTGACGGTCGACCGTCACGGTCGACCATCACGGTCGACCGCGAGTCATAAAAAGGCAAGCTGGGTTTCTAAACTGTAGGCGGTCGACCGCAAACTGATACAAAAAATATTCAGGTTTTTGAAACAGTTTTCTGATTTTAAAACCCTATTTAAAAATGTCAAATAAATTCCAAAAAATGTAAAACTTTAGAAAATAATTGTAGACATGATAATAAACATGCTACAAAAACTGGTTTTAAAAAAGGACCTCCCAAATAAAAAATATCATTATTTTGCAAAATAGTCCAAAACATGAAAATGTGAACATATGAGTTTTGACATTTTAGCTTAACCATGTTTTGAAACAATACAATATAATTTTATAGACTTGAAGAAAGATGTAAACTATTGTTATGAAGTCTATAAACAATGAATATAGTATTTTATCAAAATACACATATAATGCACTAAAACATGATTTCATTGAACTAAATAAAATTGATATTGATGAAATCATATATATGCATATGAGTATGAAACAAAAATATGTTTTCTAATTATATTAAATTGTTTCATATTAAAACTTGAAAACTATCAAACCAAAACATATACGTATATATATAACTATATATATACGAAATATATATATATATATATATATATATATATATATATATACAAAGAAACCAAAAAAATGTGTGTGCATATTATGTTAAGCTTAAAGTACCAACACACATAATATAAAACCTAAACTAAATTACCCAAGCTTGATTTTGATCTTCAATAAGCTTGACTTGGTACACTTTGCGGATGAAGCTTGAACTTGGATCTTAAACTTTGAATTGTATTGCTTCACTCCACTATTCCGCCAACCTCCATTGGATATGATCGTGAAAGCTCGATTCCATCCATCCTCCAACATATTATTTGTCTATAATAAATAAGAAAACACGAATACTAGACAAATAACATTAGTGGTAAATTATTTGTTAAATATCATTAAAATAAAGAGGCCAACATGTGTGTCGAGACCACTGAAATTGGGCAAAAAATCGTGGGTTATAGCTGGTAAAATCTAAAATTTTTTATTTTAAAAATTATTTGCTATTTGGTCAAAACAACTAAAAATAACAAAAAATAAAGGGTTGTAGCTCATAAAATCATGAATTTTTTCCTATAGGTCAAAACTACGTAACATGTCTGTAAATCATGGGTTATAGTCATGAAATCATGAATTTTATTCTCTTGAGAATTTTTTACCTATGGGTGCGAACCCTAAAAATATCAAAAAAGTCTTGGTTATGCCCATGAAATGGTGAATTTTTAGGCTCTAAGAAAATATTTGACCATGACAAAACAATCAAAAATGGCTAAAAATATAAGTTACAGCTCATAAAATTATGAATTTTGACATCTAGGAAATTATTTTCCAACGAGGCAAAATAATTAGAAATAACAAAAAATTATGGGTTATAGCTCATGAAGTCATGGATCTTGGCCTCCACAAAATTTGTTACCCATAGGTTGTGTTGATGCTCGTAAACAAATAGTCGATGGGTGTGTGGTAGGCTGTCGCAATAGGATGATGAAGGATAAAGGGGCCGACTTCCCCTCTAACTTTATGCCTAGCTCTGAGCGTATGGGGTGGACTGATGGCCTGCACACACAAGCAACGCCGGCGTATGGGGCGTGTTTCCCCCATGGTACCTCTGACGGTCAAGTTAGAGGATGAATTTGAGGGAGGTTTTTGGGAGAGTCCCTGGGCCATTGAGGTCCATGCATGGTGCATTTTCCTTTAGAATTTATTAAGGAAAAACTTGAAGAAAAGAATGACTTATTGGTTTTAGTTTTTTCGAACCTCTCCCTCTGAAAGGATTCGCCTCCTCTCCTCTTATAGGCTGTTAAGGATAGACACGTGGCTTCATCAGGGGTTTAAGGATGATGGTGGGGGATGAGCTGGAGGCTGAGTCAACAGTAGTCCCTTCACGTGTCGGCTGGCGACTGGAGGAGAGTTATTTCGAGATGATCTCGATAAGACCCCTAGGGTTGATTAGATGGTGTATGGCAGAGAATACGGCGGGGCGATGAGTCACCCTTATCTTTATAGATGGCAGATAGCAATTGGAGGGCGAGGCACTCAAGTACAGAGGGTGCCTCGATAACGTCCCGGGTTTGACGGATAAGGATCAAGAGAAGATAGGCTGACCAATCTAGCCACTCATTGCTTTACAGATGGCAGCTGGAGACTGGAGAAAGATCGTCCAAGCTCAGAGGGTGTCTTGATTATACCCCCGAAGTGACTTGGGAATAGAATGAGCCGCCCGTGTATTTAAGACTTTGTCAGAGTTTAAGACATTTGACGTGACTGATCAATACTGTGGTTGATCGATGTATGTCTTGGAAATAGCTCAGTTGGATGACTTGGATCCTTATCTTCCCCAGCAGGATTGAATTGGAAGGCGAGTCATTCTCGTAACTTGCTGACTGGATAAGTGAGTCGTCGGTCTAGTCAGACGGCTCGGTAGATAGCCGAGTCGCCCGTGGGGGAGTCGTCTAAAGCGTCTGGCTTCTGGCTAGGCTTTTTTGGCTAGATCGATTTGAATTGCGACTCCATTAGGCCTACGGAGACAATCTTCTGATATCTTTGTTGATAAACAGTAGATTACCATAACAGTTGGCCCATTTCATATGGAGCCGGCTTTGATCGGGTCCGAGTGAAATAGGTATGACTCGGCTCTTGATATCATGGATTTTTAGCCATCCAATCATGGCTGGAGAGAGTTTTTGAACTCGTTAACTGGTGATTCTTTGGTTCGGCGATACCGATGTTGAAAACCGCTTCGTGGGGAAACGAGGCGTAATGGGAAGAGTGGGCAGCGGTTATGTTGAGCGGTTGATATTCCCCGTAAGTCGTTTCTACTCCTGAAAACGGATCTGTTTTCATCTTCCTTGGTTGCTTTGAGGTCATGCCTCTTGAGTTCTGGATGCTTCTTCAGAGGTTTTATAAATAAGCCCTGATACGACTCTAGGAGTACATTTCTTCATCAAAAACATTTTTCTTGTTAGATCCTTATTTCTTTAAATATTTTATTCATGGTTTTTCCTCAAAATGACCATGAGAGGAGGCTCAGGGTTCTGTATTGTGCTCGATCGAGAATGTCTTTTGATGACGTGCCTTACTTGCATAGTTGGTACGTGTAAAACCCTATATTTTTTTGTTATGAAGATATGTGAATTATTGATGATAAATAATTCTATTGTGGTAAATGACTTGAGGTCATAGATATACTTGATAATAAGTTATTAGAAATGTATGAGTGTATTTTTTATAGAGTTTTGTGCGTTTGTTTTGGCAAATAAGCAAGACATGCACGAATCTGGAAAATGTCTGCTCAGTCAACTTATGAGCCGACTTATGAGTCGACTAACGGGCTGATTTCCAGTTTTTCTTTTAGTTTGCGGGTCTGTTCGGTTTTGTTTCGGCCGCTCATATATTATATCTCCTACTCGAGAACATCTTCAGAACTCAAAACCCTAGCCCCTCTCTCTCCCTCTCAAACCCTAGCTCGGATTTTGGCGATTTGGAGGAGTTTCGAAGGGGTTTGCAACAGAATTTTGTGCAGTGCAGCGAAGGAGATCATTCTCTTGCAGATTCAAGAGTTTTGCAGCACATCAGAGGCGAGTAACATCTCGCCTAGCCCTATACCCACTGTTTGTATAATTTTTATTGAGTTTTAATTTGGATTTTTGAGTCTAAAATGTATTTTATGTATAAAGATAGATTCTTTATAATATGGGTTGCAAGATTTAAATGTTTCAGTTAATAAAAAACTCACCAACGTTTTGTAATGTAGATTCAGATCTGGAATTAGATTTAAACATGAGTTTCTTTGAGATTTATTGATTTCAATACATTTTTAAACATGTATAAATATATTTAGGGTTTTAATGCAAGTAATTACATGCAAATCTTTCGTTTCAGTTTGGTACATATATGTAAGAATCATATTTATATTGCTAGAAATGATGAAGAGGAACTTTAGGTTGAATTTTTTTTGTAGATAATCAACGTATGCAGAAAACTAGGAATTTTCTGCTCAGTCGACCAATCAGTCGACTTATCAGCCAACTTATGAGTAGACTGATGAGTCGACCAATGAGTCGACTAACGGGAAATTTTTAGCTTTCTTCTTTTCTGTCTGTTAGGTCGACCAATGAGTCGATCGATGATCCCAGTCATCTCATGAGTCGACTGATGAGAAAATTTCTAGTTTTTTCCTCAGTTTGGATCTATTTGGGTTGTTTCGTTTTAACCGAAACTGTTTGGACATGTTTACTATCATTGCATGTTTCTATGTGAACGAGGTGTCGCCTCGAATATCTGATACTATAAATTTATATTTATTTTGTATCTCTACATGTGAGATGACTTGCGGACACGAGTTTAGATTTGCACACCAAGACACGTGTGACATCAGTATATATGTATCTTTTCACATATTTCATTTAGTCCATGTGTTGGACAATTATTATGTGTAGTCCAAGTGTTGGACATTTATTACGTTCAGTCCATGTGTTGGACATTCATTTCTCAGTCCATGTCTTGGACAGTTTACATATGCAGTCCATGTGTTAGACATCCACTACATCTAGTTTTAGTTCATGTGTTGGACACCAGTTTAGACCTTGAGTATGACACTTATACTTGCATAGGCTAGACATGACACTTATGTGAGTTGTGACATGACATAGTATTTTAAGTCCTAAGATGGGTTGTCTTCTTTTTATTATTGTTCCTATATTAGATTTCGGGTTTGGTGTTTAGGGATTTATAATTTGAGATACAAGGTATATACATGAGGGTTTCCTTGTTTGGATTATTTCGCTCGCCGTACCTATGCTCGTGTTGTAATTTCCTAAATACTAAAATCTGTTTATTGTTAGGGATTTACAATTTGAGCTGCAAGGTATATACATGAGGGTTTCCTTATTTAGATTATTTTGCTTGACGTACCTATGCTCGTGTTGTAATTTCCTAAATAGGATCAGTAATTTTATGTATATATATGTATTAATTGTATTTTATGTATACAACGAGCCCTATCCCTTGGGGTTGGTTATGATGTTGCTCGCTAGCGCTTTAACGCTCGTTGTCCCTCCCCTTTCAGGTAACGAGCCAGGTGTCCGAAGAGTCGCAAGTTGATGACGATGCACTCTAGTGATTCAGCTGTATATTTTAGTTATATTTTTCTTTTGAGCTCCACTGTAGACTTTTGTTTGGACATTTGAGGGTTTTATTCTAGAAGTTGTAAAGGCTGTGTGCCTTATTTCCTCTTATTCAGATATTTTGTATTTGATATTTGTTGAGAAACTCCAGTTTATTTATTTCAGACATTGACTTGTATTTCAGTATGTTAGATGATGAAATATAAATTTTGATCCCTATTATTTCAATCAGTTGACTCTTGTATTATCTTTTACTTGCTTTTGTAGCTACACCTGTTATTGACTCTACTAGAGAGATAGTAATTATGATGGTGAAACATGTTATTGCACGGTGTGGTACATGATAGGTTTGGCATTCTTGATTTTACCTTAGACTGCAGCCTTGTGTGAACCTAGGAGCGTTACAGTTGGTATCAGAGCTCTAGTTCCAATATCTTTAGGATCATCCTGTATCGAGTCGTGGAGCTAGGATAAAGTTTCTTAGGATTCATGTATAGAGTCCTTAAGGATTTCCTAGTATGAGTGAGGACGGTATATGCGTATATCTCAAAATTTAAGCTAATTTCACATTCACAGATACTTAATGATTTATCATTAGAGTTTCTAATTTATATTTTTTTATTGCTATACAATATCCAAGCGACACTGGAAGCTTCGCAAGATGTTATTTTGTCCTAGGCACTTCAGTCTCATGGCATAGAAGACACCCGTTTGGATCCTAATTGCATGACCAGAGAGTAGTGGAGGGAAGTCATTGATAGGCCTCATGGTTCTAGACCAAATAAAAAATAGAGGGTGCCTTATCAAGCGCTAGAGCTAAGTCATTCACCACCTGTAGGACTAAGGCTAGTAACCAGTCGGTGACCTCGAAGTGATCAAGTGAGACATCATATATCATGGGTAATATTGGACAGTAGTTGTTGGACAATCTTGAGCCCATCTTGGTTTTTCATTTTCTTCCCACGATTATGTGCGAGTTAGGGGGTGCACAATCATCCTGGAATATTGTGTAGCGCATCATCAATTCTGAGCCTTAAAGGAGATTCTTCCTTAACCTATATACATGACTATCACTAAGCTGGCGTTTGTGAAGCATGAAGATTGCTCATATTAACTCGCATTCTTTTTAGGCTAGAGGAGGTACTCCCATAGGGAACAGTAGTATGTTACCGCGTTCTAATATAACCTTAGCCAAGAGTAGAGACAACGACAACGATAATGAGTAAGTTAGACTTGATCTTACATTTATGGACTTTGATATTGTGTTAGTTATGTTGAATTTTAAGTTTTATCTATATGTATTATATTTTGGATCCTATTTGTGATTTTATTGCTTTGTGGATGGATATATAATTGTTTGAGTATGGAGATGTATTGTGATTGGATTGTTGGATTATGTGGTTGGCTTGATGGATGAATATTCTGAATGTGAGTATGTATTGTAGTTGAATGTTATGTATTGTTGGATAATGTGGTTGGATTGTTTAGTTATGTACTGTTAGATATTATGATTGGATTGGTGGATGAGTATTTTACAAGTTTTTATATATGTACTCCCATACTGGGCTAACCCAAGATCTAAAATTATTTTTGAGGTGGTGGGGGGGGGGGGCGTGTTAAATAAACATTGGTGATGAATAAACCTATCACCAATGCACATTAGATGAAGCACTTGTCGCCAATGTTTTAATATATTGGCGACGGGAAATTCGTCACCAATGGTCATTGCAATGGGCCAACCCGTTGCTATGCTCAAAACAAAGGCCGACTGGATGGTCCGTCTCCAATGACCATTGGCGACGAATAGGCTCCCGTCACCAATGGCCAATAACGATGATTGTGGCCCTATCACCAATGGCCATGCATTTGTGTCCCATCACCAATACCATCCTGTCGCCAATGAACATTGGTGATGACTTATCTTTTCGCTATTGTTTGTTGGTGATGGAAATATTGGTGACAAATCAACACCCGTCATTATTGTGCAATGGTGACGGATTTCAAGGCATTGGTGACGGATTACCATGTTATCAATGCCCTGTTTCTTACTAGTGACCACTGTGAACATGGGGGGCCCAGTTTTCGCGTGAAGAAATGCAAACGCGTTCACGAGTTCAAGAAAACGTGGTTTCAATTCGATTCTGCGGCCCACCCGAGTTCACAGTGTTCGTGCTTATAAATGCACACCAAAAAGATCACCTAGGATTTCGTGCAAGGAGTTTATTTTTGTATTTTGCGGCTGCAGGAGAAAAGAGCAAGCCGGCAGAGGGTTTCGTGTGCAGCTGTCTTCATTGGCTTCGTGCAAAGCGGATGTGCAAGGGTTTTTTTTTTGTGCATCCCTCTTTTGAGAGAGATATTTGTATGAGGGACCTGAGAGTTTGTGTGAGGGTTTAGATTGAGTGATTATAAACCCTAGTTGTATTCTCTCCCCCCCCCACCCCCCCCCCCCCCCCTCCTTGCCCCGTGGACGTAGGCAATTTGCCGAACCACGTAAAATTGGTTGTTTCGCTTTTGTGTGATTTGTAATAGCTTACTTAGATTCCCTCGACAGGTCAGTCCTAGAACTGGTGAGAGGAAGAGCTGATATCTTACTTGGTTGAGATATTTTGCTTAAGGTTCTTGGTTTTTTTGTGAAACAAGATTTCCTATTGTGATCTAACTCTCTTTTTGTACCGAGATGCTGCCAAAATTTTCGCTGCACGCAACAAATGGTATCAGAGCCCAGATTTTAGATCTAGGGTTTTGGAGTTTGGTGGAGGAAGATTCTTGTATGAAGCTTGATTCTTGGAGTTCTAGGCTTCGGTGGAGATAGCATTAGGAGTTGCCGTTGGAGATTTCGCTTTCCTCGTATGGATAGAAGATCTATTTGGAATCCGATCTAGGGTTCAGTTGGGTGGTTCCTAATTTCTATCAAATTTATTCTTTCTCTATAATTTGGAGTTAGTTTGCAATGGGAGAAGAAATTGAAAGCAGTAAGTCGATGGCGAATACAATACAAGTTGGTTTTCAGAACACTAAAATTAGTGTGGTGAAGTATGACGGTAAAATCAACTTTGGTTTGTGGATAAGCGACGTACAGGATGCGTTCAATGCTCAGAATTTGGAAGAGACCATCATGGTCCACGAGAGGCCACCTAAATATGATGAGGCGATATGGGAGAAGATGAATAGGAACGCGTGTGGGATGATCAGGTCCTTATAGGCGTCTAAAAATGCCTATAGGTATCCACACACAGCTCGAGACAGAGAGAATATGATGAACGCTATTATCTAAGTCTAAGAGGATTATCCGATGCCGATGAACACATGAAGCGTAACGGCAAACCGAATGGCCTGTGCGCTCACCGGCTACCTCCAAGTGGCCCGTGCACTAGTCAGCCAGCTCCAAGTGGCCCGCGTGCTCACCGGCCACCACCAGGTGGCTCGTACGTTCATCATGAACCAAGTGGCCCGCGTGCTCACCGACCACCACCAGGTGGCCCGCACGTTCATCAGCCACCAAATCGGTGAACCAAGTGGCCTGCGTACTCATCGGCCACCATCAAGTGGCCCGCACGCTCATCAGCCACCAAATCGGCAAACCAAGTGACCCGCGTACTCATCGGCCACCAAAACAACGTACAAGTCAACGAAACGGCGAAATACGCGTAACGACAGAACAAGTTAAAACCCGAAAAACTAATAAAAGTAACTGGCGGTCGAGTCGCATCGAAACGACTCAGCCGAACCAGTGGTTCGACCCATAGCCAGGCCACCAAATGGTGGCTCGGCCAAGACCGAGCCACCGGGTGACGCATCGACCAGATTTTGATCTAAAAATATGATTTTTTGGTTTTGACAGATTCTCGCGGATTTGTTTGTTCCTGAGCGTCCCAACTGATCTGATACTATGGTTAATCAGTTATTAACCGAAGATAAGGAGGAATCTCTCGTTCTTATCCAAGTACCCGCATCTGAAGCCTATAAATACGAGCTCGGGTGCTCATTTCTCGAGGGCTAAACATCAAGAGGGTGAAACGCTGCCGAATTAGAGAGTGGAGTCACAAATTTACAGCAAGGGTTAGCAGATCTTGGTGATCTCCTATGCATAAAGAGTGGAGTTCGAGAGATCTAAGACCCGTCCCCTATTCCTCCGGATTTAAGCTTGGTCTTAAATCTCGAGAATAGTCGTGATCTCGCTTGGTCGAGATCATCGCTGCAGTGATTACTTCCTTTGTGAAGTAAGAGCTTTGATCAACTTAATCTGTCAACCTTATCTGATCCGTGGCGGTCCACGGATATTAACATCCCCGGCACAGGCAAAGTTCCCACGCAAGCAGCGGGTGATAAACGTCTGTTGCGTTGTTTGACAAGAGTCGTATCTTTTATATTTTTATTGTATAAGAAGATCTTATAAAAAGATTAACTTTTTTATTTGAGTTTATTGTAAACGATTAAAGTTGTAATAGATTCAATCACAATAAAAACAGCAATTTTTGACTCAAACAGTCCTGTTTGGAACAGTAACTGAAATATGATATGATTGGGGTGACGTCTGCAATGAAGATGTGAAAAATTCTCAACAACAAGTATCTCACGAAGAGTGTTGCGAACATGTTATACTTGTTGCGAAGACTCTTTAGATTTCAGATGTCCAGAGGCACCTCACTAGCGGCGCATGTGAACAACTATACTAAGTTATTATCGGACTTAGCAAATATTGATGAGAAGATTTTGGATGAGTACAAGTCTATTATCTTATTGGGCTCCTTACCAGATGAGGAGTATAACACCTTTGTGCTCACTTTGTTGAATGGTAGATCTTCTATCAGCTATAGTAAAGTAACTAACGCTTTGACAAACTATGACTTGAGGAGGAAGGACAAAGAGACTTCCCACGCTAGTACTTCAAGAGAGGCATTGTCGACGAGAGGTAGAAGCCCATATCCGAAAGATGATAATAGAGGAAGGTCAAAGTCTAGAGGTTGTCACCAGTTAGTAAAGAACCAATGTGTATTCTGTAAGGAGTAGGAACATTGGAAGAGAGACTGCCCAAAGCTCAAGGAGAAGGAGAATGATAAGAAAACGGGCCTGAAGGCCAATGAGGTGAACGTTGCAAAAGACGATGATTCTGATGATTCGAGCTTTTCTCTATTGATTACTCCGGAGGTGAACCACTTGGATGCATCAGATTGGATGCTTGATTCCGACGCTACTTATCATGTGACTCCTAGGCGAGATTGGTTTGCATCGTTCGAGAGACTCGATGAGGGTGTTGTTATCATGGAAAATAATCAATCCTGTGGCATTTATGAGATAGGTACCATGCGAATTAGGATGCACGATGGAATAGTCCGTGAATTGAAGGAGGTGAGATTCGTTCCATAGCTGAAGAAGAATCTTATCTCAGTTGGAGCTTTGGAGGCAAAGAGATTCAATGTGACCTTTGAAGACGATGTAGCAAAGGTTACTAAGGGATCTTTGACGCTATAGCAAAGGTTGCTTCGGCTATTTCTGAGGTGGACATGAGCAGGTTTTGCATTATAGGTTGTGGCACACAGGAGAGAAGTCACTGTAAGCTTTGTGCAAGCAGGGGCTATTGAAGGGAGCCAAGAGTGGTAAAGTAAAATTCTGTGAGCACTGTGTTCTTGGCAAGAAAACGAAGGTAAAGTTCGGGACTGCTATTCATAGGACGAGGGGCATCATGGACTACGTGCACACAGACGTTTGGGATCCCACCAGGACTGCATCACTTGGTGGTCGACATTGGTTCGTCACGTTCGTTGATGATTATTCTAGGTGATGTTGGGTGTACACCATGGTAAAGAAGAGTGAAGTCCTAGATATATTCGTGGAGTGGAAGAGGAGATTGGAACTACAGACTGGGAGAAAGATCAAGACGTTATGATCCGACAACAGTGGTGAATATACTTCAGACCCCTTTCTGCAGCTATGTTGAAATGAGAGCATATAGAGGTACTTCACGGTTAGTCAAATACCGCAGCAGAATGGGGTGGCAGAGAGGCTAAATCGGTCTTTGCTAGAGAAGATCCAATGTTTATTGTCACAGAGTGGTTTGGAGAAGATCTTTTGGACTGAGGCACTTACATATGCGAGCAACCTCATTAATAGGCTGCCTTCATCTGCGATTGAGGTGAAAACCCTATGGAGAAGTGATCGGGAGAGCCAACACACGACTATGACCAGCTCAAGGTATTCGCGTGCCTTGTGTTGGCCTTCTTGTTTTGATGATGTTTAACAAACAATTTACTTCTAATGTTATTTGTCTAATGTTTGTACAATTCTATTTATTGTAGACAAACAACATGTTGGAGGTCGGATGGATTGCGCCATAACGACGATATCAAATGGATGTTGGCGGAATAGTGGAGTAAAGCTTATGCAATTCAAGTTCAAGATCCAAGTTCAGCTTCATCCGTATAGTGTACCAAGTCAAGATTATTGAAGATCAAGATCGGCTTAGGTAATCTAGTTTAGGTTTTATATTATGTGTGTTAGATACTCTAAGCTCAATATCATATACACACACATTTTATTGATTTCCTTGTATATATATGTAGTCATATATATATATACAACACAAGTTTTGGTTTTCATGTTTATAAATATGAAATTATATATTTCATATTTATTATTGTGATTTGGTTTAACTACTTAGATATGAAACAAATATATTTTCATATACATACTCATATGTTTTATTTTCTATTGTATTTGTGAAAATACTATATTCATTGTTTATAGGCTTCATAACAATAATTTATATCTTTCTTCAAGTCTATAAAATCATTATGCAAAGTTTTAAAACATGGTTTAGCCTAAATGTTAAAATTCATATGTTTGCATTTTCGTGTTTTGAACTATTTTACAAAATGATGATATTTCTTATTTGGGAAGTCCTTTTAGAAAACCAATTTTTGTAGCATGTGTATCATCATGTCTATAATTATTCCCCAAAGTTTTACATTTTTTGGAATTTATTTGATATTTTTAAACAGTGTTTTAAAATCAGAAAAATATTTTTTCAGAACTTCATTTTCATATATCAGTTCACGGTCGACCGCGCCTCGCGGTCGCCCGCCTCGGTCGACCGTGAGCTTGAGATTTCCCACGGTCGACCGCCGCGGTCGACCGTCGAACTCTCTGGAGTCTTTTGTTTTGTTTTTGTTGCTCGCGGTCGACCGCCGTTCAGCCCAATGGCTATATTGTACAGAATCTCATTTCTGATTCTGTGGGTTTTTGGTCTTTTCCTTTGGGGTTTTGGCTGAGATTTTGGGAGGCTATAAATACCCCCTTATACCTCAGTTCTTCAATCAATCCAAGAAGTGTTTTAAACAAGTTTTAAATAAGGGTTTAAGTGTGTTTTAGTGTTTGTTCTGGTTTATAAAGAAGTTTTCACAAGTGGAGGAGATCATCTTCTTGTTTGGGCTTCAATCTCCATCTCTCCATCTTGTTATCTATTGAGAAGTTTTCTAAACTCTTATCTAGCTTTACATTTGCTTAGTTATTTGATTATCATTCTTTAAAGCTAGTTTTTATATTGAGTTTAGATTTGATTTATCTCTTTGTTACACACACCCACTTGAGCTTATTGTATTTGCATACATAGTATATTAGGGTTGTGAGAGATTGTAACATTGAGTTGTGCTTAATTGAGTTCTCCCCTTGTATGAGAGAACAAATCATTTATTGTTACATTGTGAGATTGTAAGGTTTTTGATGAGCTAGAAAACCGAGTGTGTTGTGAAGTTTTCGGTAAACTAGAAAACCGAGTGTGAGGAGTGAACGTTGTTCGGTGAGCGTTGAAAACCGACACTGTGAGGTGTAAACGTTATTCGGGTGAGCGTAGAAAACCCGGTTGTGATAGTGGATTTCTCCCCGGGAGTAGGGAGCGGAGACGTAGGACGGAAGGTCCGAACTCTGTGATCATATCGTGTGTTTGAGTTTGCTTTGGCGCACTTAATCTTATGTTTATATTTCTTGTCGCCATTGTCCATAGCTCATTATTTATATCATCCACTATCTAGTTCATATTGTTTATCCTTGTGTTGTTTATATATCCTTGCACATACATTGCCTATATCTCTTTGTCAGGATATATCTTGTTGTTCATATTGCTTATCCTAGCTTACATATCTTGTTGTATTTCATACTTACTAGGATAACTTATTAATTAGTTTTTAATTAGCATTTAAATCTGATTAGATTAGCATAAGACCCTAATCACCCCCTCTAAAGTCTCACACCTTGCATTTTATCATGTGAGAACAGATAAATTGGAACCTCGAACTAGGAAGGTCATATTTGTAGGATTCAAGCATGATGTCAAGGGATACAAGCTTTGAGATCCAGTTGATAGGAAGATTGTACTGAGTAGGGACGTCACGTTTGATGAGGCTTCTATCTTGAAGCTTCCCAGCTCTCATCAGGTGGAGAGCGACCCGACAGAGGAGATATCGCAGGTAGTGAAGATCGATGCAGCTCCACATTGTTCAGATAGTACAGTATCCATTAGAGTGCCGACTGAGGTGACGCTAGGTGAGCACGACGATGAGGAGGAGGATACGAGTACAGTTATGCAGGATCAGAGACCGACGGCTCAGGTTCAGGATTCTATTGCCGTTCGGAGACAGAGGAGAGACATACGAATGCTAGCACGGTATGCCGACACAGTTGTGTATGCACTTCTGGTGGAGAGTATCGATGAGATGGTGCCTACTACATTCAGAGAGGCCGAGCAGAGTTCGGAGACTGATTCATGGCAGGTAGCTATGCAAGAGGAGATGGAGTCTCTTCATAAGAACGATACGTGGGAGCTTATTGAGCTTCCAAAGGGGCGGAAGAAAATTGGTTGTAAGTGGGTATACACGAAGAAGAAGTGCATGAGGGCACTCCATTGAGGTTCAAAGCTAGGTTGGTTGCGAAGGGCTATGCACAGGAGGAAGGAATAGATTATAATGAGGTTTTCTCTCCGGTGGTAAAGCATTCTTCGATTCGGATTTTGCTAGCTTTAGTGGCACAGTATGGTTTGGAGTTATATCAGTTGGATGTGAAGGCCGCATTTCTTCATGGTGATCTTGATGAAAAAATATATATGACTCAGCCATTAGGATTCCGAGCTGCAGGGAAGGAAAAATTAGTTTGCATATTGAAGAAATCGCTATACGGTTTGAAGCAGTCTCCTCGACAGTGGTATAAGCGATTTGATGGTTTTATAATTGGTCATTCGTACACTCGGAGCCAGTTTGATCCTTGTGTATATTTTCGCAAGCTGAAAGGAGGTGTGTACATCTATTTGTTACTTTATATCGATGACATGTTGGTTGCCTCTATTTCCAGATCTGCTATAGATGAGTTAAAGGCACAGCTTTCAAAGGAGTTTGAGATGAAGGATTTAGGTGAGGCGAAGCGTATTTTAGAGATGGAGATTGGTAGAGACAAGAAGAAGGGTAGAATTTGTTTGACACAGGTAGCTTATTTGAAGAAGGTACTACAGCGATTTCATGTTAGCATGTATATGAAGCCAGTTAGTGTACCATTAGGAGCCCATTTGAAGCTTTCAGCTGATCTTTCACCGAAGACAGTTGAAGATCGAGAGTTGATGTCGAAGACTCCATATGCGAGCATGGTTGGGAGCTTGATGTACGCGATGGTATGTACGAGGCCAGATTTGTCACAGGCAATGAGCATGGTTTCGAGATACATGCAAGATCCATGAGTGGGTCATTGGGACGCCGTGAGATGGATTTTGAGGTACATTAGAGGTACGCTTAATGTTGGTTTGATTTATGAGCGGGATACTACAGGTGGGCAGTCATGCATTGGCTATGTTGATTCGGATTATGCCGGAGATTTGGATAAGCACCGGTCTACTACGGGGTATGTATTTACTTTGACCCGTGTGCCGGTGTGTTGGAGATGCACCTTACAGTCGATGGTGGATTTGTCTACAACGAAGGCAGAGTATATGGCGATTACGGGGGCTGTGAAGGAGACTATTTGGCTTCGAGGACTTTTGGAGGAACTTGGTATATCGCAGCGGTCCGTCACTATTTATTGTGATAGCATGAGTGCTATCTATTTGGCGAAGAATCAGGTTTTTCATGCGAGGACAAAGCACATTGACGTTCGTTATCACTTCGTTCAGGATGTTCTTGAAGATGGAGATGTGGAGATAGTGAAGGTCCACACGAAGGATAATCTGGCGGATATGCTCACAAAGGTGGTTCCGAGCAACATGTTTGATCATTATCGAAACTTGTTGCACATTCTTGATTGTTGAGGCTATTGACGGCCATTTGGATGAACTACGGGCGGCTTGATTCCTTGGGCAATAGGATACGTAGGCAGTCATTTATGATGCAGCCGATTTGGTGAGTAGATACCGATATTTGGTTGCTTTGATGTCGGCTCAGTTTTGAGAAAACTTCATCGAGGTGGAGAATTGTGAACGTAGGGGGGGCTCAGTTTCCGTGTGAAGAAACGCAAACACGTTCACGAGTTCAAGAAAACGCGGTTTCAATTCAATTTCGCGACCCACCCGAGTTCACAGTGTTCGTGCTTATAAATGCACGCCGAAAAGATCACCTAGGATTTCGCGCAAGGAGTTTATTTTTGTGTTTTGCGGCTGCAGGAGAAAAGAGCAAGCCGGCAGAGGGTTTCTTGTGCAGCTGTCTTCATTGGCTTCGTGCAAAGCGGCCGTGCAAGGGTTTTTTTGTGCATCCCTCTTTTGAGAGAGATATTTGTATGAGGGATGTGAGAGTTTGTGTGAGGGTTTAGATTGAGTGATTGTAAACCCTAGTTGTATTCTCTCCCTCTAATAGTAGATCTCCCCCCTCCTTGCCCAGTGGACGTAGACAATTTGCCGAACCACGTAAAATTGGTTGTTTCGCTTTTGTGTGATTTGTAATAGCTTACTTAGTTCTCTCGACAGGTCAGTCCTATAACTGATAAGAGGAAGAGCTGATATCTCACTTGGTTGAGATATTTTGCTTAAAGTTCATGTTTCCTTTGTGAAACAAGATTTCCTATTGCGATCTAACTCTCTTGTTATGCCGAGGTGCTGCCGAAATTTCCGCTGCGCGCAACAAGCACCAACTTCTCGTTATATATAAAGGGGAGATTTTATTAAAACTACTATCAAAAAAAGTATTCTATTAAAATTAATTTTGCAAGTTAATAATTTAATTAAGTATAATTTAAATATTTTCAAAATTTTTAATTTTTAACATAATATTCCAATTTTAACTCTTTAAAAGTCGGATGGAGATAAAAATAATAGCAATATCTGGATAATTTCTTCTTCTTGTGGATGATAATTTCAAAAAAAATACTTATTAGATTTGAAGAGTATATGTTTTGGAGGGGGAAAAACTTCTGCTTTCATTTTTAAAATAATATGCTTTACCCAAAACCAATCACAAAAGTCATCCTCACACACTGAAGAAGATGATGAAAAGGTATTATGCAAAACACGCTCAAATCTCACAAGCAGTTCAAATTAACAAGTAGCTTAGTTTACAAACCATCATCTTTAACCTCTACTGTATGAAATTTTAATAATGTTAAGTTTATTAGATGTTAAAGACAATGGCTTGTAAGCGAACAGACTAATTTGAACAAATTTATGAGATCGGAGAGACTTATTTACGAAGATTATGATCATATATTCTTACCTATTACGAAGATTATGGTCATATACTTGGTAACGGATCAACAAACCCATCAATCCAACAAATAAAAAAATAAATATCATGTGAGCAAGTCTACCACCAAGTTTATCCTCTAGCTTATTTGGTGTTAAAATTTTGACGATTTTTAGGTTAAATTACCACACTGCCCTGTGTTAATTGTAACTCGTCATAACCCAAAAAAACCTGACCTAATATAAATCAAAATACTGAAAAAGAAACACGTTTTGCTGCTTTCTCCGCTGAAATAGATCTCGACGACCTTAACACGAAGTCTATTGTTTGGACTACATTTTCATTTAGGTTTTTTCATGGAGATCGTCTTTAGAATTGGGTCATTCCATTAAAATTACTTTAAAAAACTATTTTGTTAGATTTGATTTTGTAACTCTATTATTTAATTAAGGATAATTTAAACATTTTCAAGAAAAAAAAAATCTATTTTTAACAAAATATTCCAATTTTATCTCGTTACAAGCCAGATGCGGATAAAATTAATAGAAATATCAGGATAATTTCTTCTTCTTTTGGATGATATAACTTCGAAAATACTTAGATTTGGGGGGAGAATACTTTTTACCTTTCATTTTCAGAACAGTATGCGTTACTCAAAACCAACCACAAAAGTCATCCTCACGCACGGGAGAAGATGACCAAAGGGCCTTACGCAAGCCCCACGTGGCAAGCCGCAGTCAGCGGACCACGATAATTTCGTGGAACCTGAGGAACATCCAGTCAAATGGTTGCTAAAATGGCGGCCTCCATTTAAAGCCGAGGAGTAGACTTCTGCTCTGAAAAAACAAATAATTATCCAAAATAAATGAATAATTCCATCCGTAATTAGTTTCCAATTTAACAAACATTTCCCCAAAAAAATCCGGCCTAAAGATCCTCAAAGTCTTCACCAGCTAACCAATCATTATTGAATCCTTATCTGTTTCGATCCTTTCAATATAAAAACCCCTTCTTTGGGATCTCCACCAATCTCTCTCTCAAAGAGTCAAAGCCAAAAAAAAAAAACCCAGAAAAACTAGGGAAATTTTGAGAGAAAAATGTCGAGTAAAAACGAAGTCTTTATCGGATCCGTTGATCAGGGAACGACGAGCACTCGATTCATCATCTACGATGGAGACGCGAAGGCCATTGCTTCTCATCAAGTCGAGTTCACCCAGTTCTACCCTGAAGCGGGGTATTGTGAAATTTTTAATTATAATCTCTCTCTCTCTTTGTTTTGGTTTATTTTTGCTTGCTCACTAAACCCACAATTTAAAATGAATGGATGCTAAAACTGTCCTTAAAGCTGGCCTGCTGTGAAAATTTTGAATAAAAATGTTTCGTTTTTGGGTATTTTTTTGTTTGGTCATCAATTGTTTGGTTGAATGTGCAGATGAGACTGACTGTGATATCATTTGTAAGAGACCCAAGATACTTATGCCTTAAAAAAGCTACCGTTAGAGTGTGAAAACCCAGAATTTTATAAGCAGATAATCGCCAAATTTAGAGTGAAAATATCTGTTTTAGGTATCGTTTTGGTTGCTCAACAATTGTTTACTTTGTGTAGATGGGTCGAGCACGATCCAATGGAGATTCTGGAGAGCGTGAGGGTTTGCACTGCGAAGGCGCTAGACAAGGCTGCGGCTGATGGGTATAATGTAGAGGCTGGGTTGAAGGGGATCGGGATCACAAATCAGAGAGAGACGACTGTCATCTGGAGCAAGTCGACGGGGTTGCCTCTTTATAAGGCGATTGTTTGGATGGACGGACGAACTAGCTCAATCTGCAGGTTTGAAATTTTTGATCTTCTAGGTCAGAATGGTCATCATCCATGTTCGAGATTTATTTGTTGTTGTAGGAAATGGAGAAAATTGGTTGTGTATGCTAAGTGATGCAATTGCTTGATTGGAGAAGTAGGTCCGTCTTACCTACGTAGACGAGGCTTTGTTTTTGTTCCTTTAGGTACCGTTTGGCAAAGAGTTAAGTGAGGGATTAATGAGACTTAACCCTTTCTTAACCCGCCAAACACAAAAAAATTATACAAGGGTTAAAGTGAGTTAACCCTCCATAATTTGCTAAACATATAAAATATAGAAGGGTTAAGCTAACCCCTCTAGAGGATTAAAATGAGTTAACTCCTCATTTTGAGGGGTTTACTAATACTCCTATTTGTCAGCAGCAGCCCATGTGAAGCAATTATTTTTGACTTTGGATAAAAGAGCGGGCCCTACTTCATTATTATAATATAAATGTATAGTGAAATATTAATATTTTATTGTGCATAGTATTTTTCAAAACACTATAAATAGGCTCCAAATCCTTAAGAAAAATTCATCCCAGAAACAACTTCTCTTATAGAAGAGTGAGAGAGAAAAAATAGAGAGAGTATCTCCTTATAAAGAGAGATTGTAACTCCAGAGTTTTCTTCTCATAGTGAATTCTTCTATCCTTGTCTGTGGACGTAGGCAATCAAGTACCGAACCACGTAAATCTGTGTGCTTAACTTTTTATCTCTATTTTTACTCTACTATTGCTACGATCCTGCTCTATTAGACCCCGGGTTTGTCCCAACAAGTGGTATCAGAGCCAACTTAGGGTGTTTGTATATATCTACTTATCGTATGCTCTGTGGCTGCCACCAAAGATGGATCCTCCACATCAGAAAATAAGTTAGGTTATCATTTACCCTTTGAAGGTGATGGGTACTATTCATGAGTACGGTACTGTTCAAAAAATACTATACTATTCATAAGTACAGTACTATTCACGGATACGGTTACTGTTCATAAATACAGTTACTACTTACGTGAAATAGTAAGAAGTTATTGTTCGTAGTATAAACAATGGCGACAAAGTTTAAGACCGAGAAATTCGACGGGAGTAATTTCTCACTGGAAGTTAAAGATAAAGACTATCTTGAGAAAAGATAATTGCCTAACGGCCATCAGTGCAAGGCCGGACGACATCACAGATGATAAGAAGTGGAACGAGATGGACGAAAATGTTATTGCAAATCTCTATCTGACATTAGCAGACGGGGTGCTGTCAAGCATAGAGGAGAAGAAGACAACAAAGGAGATCTGGGATACTCTAACAAAGCTATAAGAGGCGAAATCCATGCACAATAAAATCTTCTTAAAAATGAGACTTTACATTCTTAGGATGGCGGAATCTACATCGATGACCGACCACATCAACATCCTAAACACATTGTTCTCCCAACTCATAACATTGGGGTATACAGTTGGTACGAATGAACGTACAAAACTTCTACTTCAGAGTCTACCTGACTCGTATGATCAACTCATCATCAACCTGACAAACAACGTCCTCACGGACAATCTAGTCTTCGGCGATGTTGCAGCCGCTGTTCTGGAGGAAGAAAATTGGCGTAAGAACAAGGAAGACAGACAGACAAGTTCTCAACAAGCGGAGGCTTTAACGGTGACGAGAGGAAGATCAACGGAACGTGGCTCCAGTGGGAGTCATACCCATGGTAGATCCAAATCAAGAAGTAAGAAGAATGTCAAATGCTACAACTGTAACAAAAAAGGCACGTCAAATCGAAGTGTTGGCACAATAAGAAGAGTGGAGATAAAAAGTCTTCAGAGCCATCAACATCTCAAGGATGCGTTGTCAGCCACTGAAATTTTATTCAGTAGAGCAACCACTGTTGATGAAGGCAGAAAGAGGTTTGCTGATGTTTGGCTTCTAGATTCAGCAGCCTCTTGGCACATGACCTCTCGGAGAGAATAGTTTCATAAATATGAACCTATCTCAAGAGGATCTGTATTCATGGGGAATGATCACGCCTTGGAGATTTGTGGTATTGGTACTATCAAAATCAAAAATATTTGATGGTACAATACGCACCATTCAAGATGTACGACATGTGAAGGGCTTGAAGAAGAATCTATTATCTTTGGGATAATTAGATGAGCTCGGGTGCAAGATCCATATTGAAAATGGGATCATGAAGATTATTAGAGGGGCGCTTGTGATGATAAAAGGAGAAAAGATACCTGCAAATCTGTACATGCTCAAGGAAAAAATCATGCAGGAAGCTGATTCATGTGTGGCATCAACCAGCCGTGGAGAAGAACAAACCATGATGTGACATCGTAAACTAGGCTACATGTAAGAACGAGGTTTGAAGATTCTTTCCGATCAGAAACTGCTTCCTGAACTTAATTCGATAGCTCTTCCATTCTGCGAGCATTGTGTTACTAGTAAGCAGCATCAGCTAAAGTTCAACACATCGAGTTCTAGAAGCAAGGCTATTCTGGAACTGATTCATTCTGATGTAGGGCAAGCACCAGTTACATCCTTAGGAGGAGCAAAATACTTTGTGTCCTTTATTGATAATTACTCCAGGAGATATTGAGTGTATCTTATCAAGAAAAAGGCGGATGTGTTCTCAGTCTTTAAAGTCTACAAAGCGCGGGTCGAGCTTGAATCTGAGAAAAAGATCAAGTGCTTAAGGTCAGATAATGAAGGAGAATACACAGACGGTGAATTCCTAGCATTCTGCAAGCATGAAGGTATCAAAAGACAATTCAGCACTGTTTATACTCCTCAACAAAATGAAGTGACAGAGCGGATGAACAGAACTCTGTTGGAAAAAACAAGAGCTATGTTGGTAACTGTAAATCTGGAAAACGTCTTTTGGGCGAAAGCAGTAAAAACAGCCTGTTATGTGGTGAATCGATCTCCATCAACTGCAATACAATTGAAGACGCCGATGGAGATATAGACTGGTAAGCCAGCTGATTATTCTAACCTCCATATATTTGAAAGTCCAGTGTACGTAATGTACAATGTCCAAGAAATTACAAAGCTGGATTCAAAATCCAGAAAATACATATTCTTGGGGTATGCTGATGGAGTAAAGGGGTATCGCCTGTGGGATCCCACTGTCCATAAGGTTATCATCAGCAGAGATGTTATCTTTGTAGAAAATCAACTATAAAGTAGTGAAAAAGAAAGCAGTTCGAGGAATGACTCAGTGACTGTAGCTGTTCAGGTAGAAGATGATCCGAATTCTTCTGAAGCAACATCGGAGCATGATGTATAAGAACCAGTCCAGTTCGAGACTCCAGAAGCTCGAAGGTTAACTCGTGAGAGAAGGCCACCGACTTGGCACTCGGAGTATATTACGGAGAGTAATGTTGCATACTGTCTTCTAACAGAAAATGGAGAACCATCAACTTTTCATGAAGCTATAAATAACACAAATGTATCTTTGTGGATGACAGCAATGCAGGAAGAAATTGAAGCTCTCCATAAGAACAAGACTTGGGAACTTGTGTCACTGTCACAAGAAAAAAAGACCATTGGAAACAAATGGGTCTACAAGATCAAGCGAAATGGCGATGATCAAGTGGAGCGATATCGTGCTAGATTGGTGGTAAAAGGATATGCTCAGAAAGAATGTATTGATTTTAATAAAATATTTTCTCCTGTAGTTCGACTTACAACAGTCCGAATAATCCTGGCTATGAGCGTTATATTTGCTTACATCTAGAGTAGCTAGATGTGAAAACAGCATTTCTTCATGGAGATCTTGAAGAAGAAATTTACATGCTCCAACCAGAAGGTTTTGAAGAAAAAGAAATAGAAGACTTGGTTTGCAGATTGAACAAATCTCTGTACGGTCTAAAGCAGGCGCCAAGGTGTTGGTACAAGAGATTTGATTCATTCATCATGAGCCTTGGATACAACAGACTTAATTCAAACCCTTGTGCATATTTTAAGAGGTTTAATGAAAATAACTTCGTTATTCTATTGTTGTATGTTGACGACATGTTGGTTGCAGGTCCCAACAAAGATCGTATCAATGAATTAAAGGCTCAGTTGGCTAGGGAATTTGAAATGAAGGATTTAAGATCTGCAAACAAGATTCTAGGGATGCAAATTTACCGAGACAAAATTAATAGGAAGATTTGGTTTTCTCAGAAGAATTACTTGAACAAAATATTGCGGCGTTTTTAACATGTAAGATTGTAAGTCAATTTCTACCCCACTTCCTGTTAATTTCAAGTTATCCTCTAGTATGAGTCCTAGCAGTGAAGAAGAGAGGATGGAGATGTCTCGAGTGCCGTATGCATCAGCGGTGGGAAGTTTAATGCTCGCGATGATTTGTACAAGACCAGACATTGCACAAGCAGTGGGAGTGGTTAGTCGATACATGACGAATTCTGGTAAAGAGCATTGAAATGCTGTAAAGAGGGTTCTAAGATACATTAAGGAAACCTCAAATGTTGCATTATGTTATGGGGATCTGATTTTATTGTCAGTGGATATGTTGATTCTGATTATGCAGGTGATCGTGATAATAGTAAATCCACAACAGGCTATGTGTTTGCACTTGCTGGCGGAGCTGTAAGCTGGGTTTCAAAACTACAGTCAGTTATGGCTACTTCAACAACAGAAGCAGAATATGTAGCAGCTACACAAGCTAGTAAAGAGGCGATGTGGTTGAAGATGGTGCTGGAGGAACTTGGCTATGAACAAAAGAAGATTTTACTATTTTGTGACAGTCAGAGTGCTTTGCATTTGGTAAGAAATCCAGCCTTTCATTCAAAGACCAAACACATTCAAGTTCAGTACCACTTCGTTCGTGAGAAAGTGGAAGAAGGAACAGTGGATATACAGAAAATTCACACCAAAGACAACACAGCAGATTTTTTAACAAAAGCAGTTCATACCGACAAATTTATTTGGTGTCGATCCTTTTGTAGTCTGACAGAGACGTAAGCAACATGAAGATGGCAAGATAGAAAAAATGATGTGAAGATGTGATTGATACTCAATCAAATCTTTAAGTGGGAGATTGTCAGCAGCAGCCCATGTGAAGCAATTATTTTTGACTTTGGATAAAGGAGCGGGCCCCACTTTATTATTATAATATAAATGTATAGTAAAATATTAATATTTTATTGTGCATAGTGTTTTTCAAAACACTATAAATAGACTTCAAATCCTTAAGACAAATTCATCCCAGAAACAACTTCTCTTATAGAAAAGTGAGAGAAAAAAATAGAGAGAGAGTATCTCCTTGTAAAGAGAGATTGTAACTCCAGAGTTTTCTTCTCATAGTGGATTCTTCTATCCTTGTCCGTGGACGTAGGCAATCAAGTGTCGAACCACGTAAATCTGTGTGTCCAACTTTTTATCTCTACTTTTATTCTATTATTGCTGCGATCCTGCTCTATTAGGCCCCGGGTTTGTCCCAACACTATTTAGAAGGATTAATAGTTAATCCTTCTAATTATAAAGAAAATAGTCAAAATCATTGTTATTCCCAAACACTAAAACTGATCACAATGGCTAAAATAAAACTTATTTAACGGGTTAATAATTTAGTCCTTCAGATTGTCGAATGGGCTAAGTACATTAATCCTTCTCTTTAACCCCTCTTCCTTAACCCTTTGCCAAACGGGGCCTTAATGTTGTATTAGAATTAGTAAAATTGTTTTGTCAGGTAAATGTTTTAGCCTTGTGTATCTGATTCTTCTGTTGATATTCAGAAGCTTATATAATTGATTTTTCCCTAATCCAAGTAAATTTGGCTGAAGCTCTTGTTCTGAGAAGCTACTTTTATGCTACATGATTAAACCAGTGCCTAGTATTACATAATCAATGTAGTTAGTTTATTTAGTTCCTTGCTTGTTGAAGAAGAAACCATTAAGTGAAATCTTGATTTTTCTTGCTAACTTAAATATATCCATATCTTGAACATTCAAACTGATGCAGGAGGTTAGAGGGCACTCTTTCAGGTGGGCGAGAACACTTCGTCGATACTTGTGGTCTACCCATCAGCACCTATTTCAGTGCTCTCAAGATCCTGTGGCTGATGGAAAATGTCGCTGCTGTCAAGGACGCTATAAAATCAGGAGATGCCCTCTTCGGTACGATCGACACGTGGCTCATATGGAACCTCACCGGAGGCTCTGGGGCCGTAGAATCAATCAAGGGATTGCACGTCACTGATTGCTCAAATGCATCCAGAACCATGCTCATGAACCTTCAAACTCTAAACTGGGACCAACCCACATTAGATACGTTAGGAATTCCCATTGAATTATTACCCAGGATAGTCAGCAACTCAGAGCCCATTGGTATTGTTGCAAAGGGATGGCCCCTTGCAGGGATCCCAATTGCTGGCTGCCTCGGTGATCAGCATGCAGCAATGTTAGGCCAGTTATGTCAAAAAGGACAAGCTAAAAGTACCTATGGTACCGGTGCGTTTATCCTCCTCAACACTGGTGAAGAGATAATCCGATCATCTCATGGACTACTTACTACGATGGCGTATAAATTAGGCCCCAATGCAACTGTGAATTACGCGCTTGAAGGGTCAATTGCAATTGCTGGTGCAGCTGTTCAGTGGCTTAGGGATGGGCTTGGACTCATTGGAAGTGCTGCAGAGATTGAGGGGCTTGCTGAGTTGGTGGAAAATACAGGTGGTGTGTATTTTGTACCAGCGTTCAATGGGCTTTTTGCCCCATGGTGGAAGGACGATGCTAGGGGTGTATGTGTTGGGATCACAAGGTTCACTAATAAGGGGCATATAGCACGTGCAGTGCTCGAGAGCATGTGCTTTCAGGTGAAGGATGTGTTAGACTCGATGCAGAAGGATTCTAACGAGGGAGGGGCAGGAGAGAGCAATGGTAGGGAGTTTTTGCTTCGAGTTGATGGGGGTGCCACTGTGAATAACCTTTTGATGCAAATACAGGTATATATACTTCTTCCTTGTCCGCTTAGTTAGTTCTTGTTTATTGCTCCTGGTTTCTTTTGGTTTCTGCTGTATTCTTTTGTTATGCTGATGTTCTGTTGGTGTTGAATACCTGATTCTTTCCTTGTGCTGGTAGTATTCCTTCAGTTATGCATTGTACCTTCATGCATATTACCGTCTTGGTTTAGTTTTGCTTCATGAGGCATTTTCGGTTGAGAAGGTCAGGTTTCCAAATTTCTACCTCGTTAAACTGAAGTCATAGTATAGATGCTTGCCAGGAAGAGAATTGTGCCCATCATGTGTTAGATCTTATAAATTTATAATTCTTCTAATCTTTCATATTTTGCACTTGCAGTTATATGTGATATTCTCCTTTCTATTTCAGTATCTACTTGTTCACGCATGTTAAAATGACCCGAGACCTTTTTGAAAATCCTTCCTTTATTTACACTTCAGTTTCTACTTGTTGTAACATGTTAAAGTTTGTTTGTAGTATGTGCAATTTCCAGTGTTTATCGCAGATTCATGAGCTATAATGTCTTGGGGCATGAAAACCTTAATTCACATGTGCTTAGTTTATCCTAATTATCATATACACCATCAGTCTGCTAGGTATTGCATTATTACTGATCTCAAATTTGACAACTTGCTGAATAAATTCATCATACTTTCGTAAAACATATTTATATAATTGTTCATAAGTGATAATTAGTATGCTCTAATCACTTTGACCCTTACATCTAACCCGCAGAGAGTTGATATAATTTGATTGTAAGTTATAACTATTGCCCATACCCATGGAATATGTTAGCAAGTAAGCTGATATGTGTTGCATATATAATAGAGAAATTTTTACTTGGGTTAATCCAGACTAATTGAGACATTTTCATATTCCTGACATAGAGGGTGTTTGGGGGAGCTTTTCTTTTTTTTGGTTAAACTAGCTTTTAAGTTAGCTTTTTCATATCTACTTGTTTGGTTCAATATCAAATAAGTTAGCTTATTAGTCCCGTTTAAAAAAAGTTGGTGTACCCAACTTTTCAAAAACTAGCTTATAAGCTCATTTAAATAAGCTAGGTTTGATTAAACAAATTGCTATTCTACTAGAAAAGTTTTTATACAATTCTTATCATAAAACTGAAAGCCGAGATAGCTTAAAAGCTTATAAAATAAGACCGGACAAACACCCTCATAAGCTTATTGCTAATGTTCGTGATGTGTTGTTCTTCATAGGCATGAAATCGAAGTAGTTCAATACATAAAAGGATTTTGTTGCGCTCATCCCTCAACATATGCATTTAACTTAGGAGCTGTAGTTATTTTTTAAATCAAAGTTAACGCCAATATGTGGCTTCGTAAAGAAATTGTTAACATGATCAGTGTACACTTGTAATTATAATTATTCTGGAAGTATTGCCTTTACTTGGCTACCTTGTCACCTTTCCTTACGACCATACTCCTTCCTGAATTCTGCTCCATTATCCTATGAGCAGAACTCATGACATTAAAAATTCTTATGATATTAAAAAAAAAAAATTATGGAAGAAATTTTAGAAACGGTAAACAGTAGCAAGTTTAATGCTGTGTATCAACACATGTGAGAAATTCCAAACTTTATCAATGACCAAAATTCTGTTGCCATTCTTCTTATGGGAAGGATCTCATTTTGTAATCGGTTTATCCCATTTAATTTTGGTACTTTGAATGCATTAGTTGTGAATCTTATGGCTTAATTTAGAACACCCTTTTTAAGTGAACTGGATGAATAATTCAACATGCTTATAGAAGGGTACTTTTATATATGTGTTAAAGATACCTCCAAACACACCTCAGTTTCATGACGCTGTTCAAATTTATACGTTTTATCAGCAGAGTTTCAACACATTTTCTGATTGAATTTGGAATTCATGGTATTAAGGTTATAACAATGTCAAATAATTATTTTACTGCTAGAATAATATTATTAAGATTGAGTTCAATACTTCAATTGATAGTTGATGTACAGTTCTATTAGGAATTTATTCTGATATTTCATCCTCCCTTTGTAGTTCACATATCAGCTGTGCTTTCTTCAAATTACATTCAAAATTCTTGTTATTGAGCTGGCTAAATTTAATATTTGCCTATCAAAAGCTCAATTATTTCGTCTTATCCACGGTTTCAATTTTTTCCCCCATCCAATCTTGGTAAAAGTAATATACATCCTACTTTGTTCCATTTGTTTTCTTTTTTCCATGCAAAGCTCTTCATATTACTCTTTATATGGAACATATTCTCAAGTTTTCCTATTTATAGTAACCAATTACCTTATTTCCTGGTTGCAGGCTGATCTCTTGGGCAGCTCGGTGATCAGACCTGCTGATATCGAGACCACAGCTCTCGGTGCAGCATTTGCGGCTGGCTTAGCCACTGGAGTCTGGACCGAGGCACAAATCTTTGCATCAGGGAACAAAGACAAGGCAACCATCTTCAACCCCAAATTGGGTGAAGAACTGAGGAAGAAGAGGTGTGATTCTTGGTTTAAGGCTGTTTCCAGGGCTTTCGATCTCGCTGACTTGTCTTAGCCTCCCTCGTTGTTTCTCTTCTCAAGTGCATATCCTTTGTCTAATTTATTGAATAACTTGTGCATCGTGTACATTCTAAGCATTGGACTTGTGTTATTGTTTCATCTTTTTCTCCTAGCCATAACTCGGCACTTTTGTGAAATTGTGTCAATTATATAATTCAAAGGTCTCATTGTTATTGATATTGTTGTTCTGGCTTGCAATTTTATATTTCTTAGGTAGAACGTTCATTACATGGGTTGAAATCTAGACTCATGCAGCGATATTTATGTAAAATTGGTTTAAAATTTGTGACCGCTGAAGTTTGAACTTGGATTGCGCTAATATCACATGAAAAACGAACCACAAGATTTAAGATGTGATTCACATCGAGTCAAAACACAAGTGAAAGCCATACTGCCAATGCTAAGAGCACACTATCCGTGGGGTTAATTGTGAGTGCGCTCCTTCTTGTACTGTAGCACAATTGCATATGGTCCTTATGTAGTTCTATCTATGCAGATAGACCTCTTGAGTGAACTTTTTCGACTCGTGAAGGAGTCAAAAAGTATCAGAGGGTCTGTCTATCGGCAACTAGATGAAAATACAGGGGGTATATCCGCGATTAACCCTATCCTTATTTCTGGCTGACAGGGCACAGTTCTCTCAAGAAGTAAAAACTGAATGAAGACAGTAGAATGCACAATCGAAATGAATACTACCAGCACCATAGAACTATAAACTGCTCAACCCCAACATAACATCAGTATAATCATAGAGCACCAAGTACGCAGAGGTGGAAGGTTTGTACTTGTACCTGTATTTGCATCATGAGGTAATTCAAAGTGCAGCTTGATGAACAGTATTCGTTGGAGTTAAACGAAAAGATTTTCGTTAAAAAAGCTTGAACAGATAATCAAAGAGTCAAGTAAACTCTTGATTTGACCCTAGCGGTCTATTTATAGACAGCTGGAGCTATCAAATTGGAACAGAATTTGAGGCGAAAATCCAGCCCAAACGCGATCTCCGCGTTCACACTGAGTCGATCCGACTCCTAAAACGCAGGGCTTACCTTTATGTGTCAATTTTCAAGACGCGAGACTCAACTCTACGTTTCAAATTCTAAACGCAAGGTTCACCTCCGCTTTTCAAGTCCTAAACGCACGACTCACCTTCGCATTTCAAATTCCAAATGTGAGACTCATCCTCGTTGTGAGGCTTGAGTTTCCTCTGAGATTAGGGTCTTTCTTTTTCTTCTGAGAAAATCACCATTCAGATGTTAAAGTGGTGAGATCACTCCCCTCCGTCTTGGCCCTCACATCGAGCTATCGCCGCCATCTTAGATAGTTAGAGAGAAGCTAGCAATGGCCATCAATGTGACGAAAGCTAAGAAGAAACTGATCCTGCGTGATTAGTGTTTGCAATCAAGTCCATAACGCCTTCAAAGTGGATGTAATGAACAATCACCCAACCAATCCAAGACCAAAATTGGGATCCAAAGTATTCCGAAAATACGTTCTAGTCAACCGCAAACTTTCAAAAACTTTGGAGGGGTTCTGTTGGTTGTCTAAAAATTATTGCATATAGCTAATTCCCATCAAGCACTGATAATGGAGGTTAGAATTCGATGACTTCCAGAAGTTTACAAATTGAAGAACTTCATAACGATCGACGAAGGTTACAATTCAACAACCTTCACAACAACCAATGAAAGTTCTGATTCGACGACCTTCACAATCATCACCAGGAGTTACAATTGACGATTCTCACATTCCAAGGAGCTGAGATGAAGATCACAATGCTTCCAACGCTCTAACTAAAGGGACTACAAATCAATGGTCTCTTCAACTCAAAACGCAGAGCTCACTTCTGCGTTCCAAGCAACAAAACGCGAAGCTCACCACTGCGTTTTCGATCTCAAATGCAGAACCCAACTCGCGTCCCAAGTCCAAGACGCAGAGTTCATGCCCAGAACGTAAATTTTGTTTGACTTGTTGAAACACGCTCTAAACGGTTCTAAAACGGTTTCCCACGATTTGAGGGGGATTACACCCCACCAGGGAGCGATTTTAGGGGTTAGTTACACCCCTTAATTCCCTATAAATAGCTAAAAATCATCTTAAATCAGATTTTTGTGGCAGATCTTCGGCTGGAGCTTTTGGGGAGATCAGAAATTATCTTGGCTAGGAGGAGAGATCTTGGGATCATCCTGGAGGATCGGCTTTTGAGATCGTCTTGATTTTGGCTTTGAAGGTTGGCTTTTCGAAGCACCTTGATCGGCTCCAGTTTAACCCGCCTAGCAAGTTTATTTTGGTTGAAAGGGATTGAAATTCATTTCTCAAATCAACTCTTTTGCAGAGTTTTTAACTTGCTCATCAAGTTCTTCTAAACTCGTTCAGAGTTCTAAAACTTGCTTTGCAAGTTCCTCCAAGACGTCGAGTCAAGAGGCGAAGACAACGTTCCACGAGTCGAAGCGATCGGATCGTTAACGGGATACAAGATTCAATCTTCCATTGACACAAAGAAGAACCCATGTTTAAACAAAGGGAAAGATCTCCGTCGATTCATTCTCTCTTTTGTAAATCGGGAAACCGATATAGAAGAGTTATAATTTCTTTTTCTAAATCAGCTAGAGAGATATTACAAAGAGAGATTGTATTCATTCTTTTCCTAAGTTAGCTAGGAAGATTAATACAAATTTTGTTCTTATCTCTTCTTTAATTTTCCCACAAACATCGACAACTGGATATGTGTTCACTTTGACCCATGAGCCGGTGTGTTGGAGATGCATCTTACAGTGTACAGTGGCTTTGTTGACGACGGAGGCAGAATATATAGTAATTATGGAGGCAATTAAGGAGGCAATTTGGCTTCGAGGACTTTTGGAAGATCTTGGTGTTTTTCAACAATCTGTCACTATTCATTGTGATAGCATGAGTGCTATCTACTTGGCGAAGAATTCCATGCGAGGATGAAACACATCAATGTTCGCTATCATTTCGTCCGGGATGTTCTTGAAGATGGGGATGTGAAGCTTTTGGATATCCACACAAAAGACAATTCAGCAGATATACTCACAAAGGTGATCCCGAACAACAAGTTCGATCATTGTAGAAGCTGTTGGAAGCTTTGTTCATGAAAAGGCAATTTTGCCTTTGTGAATAGTCTCACATTAGAAAATGAGATAAATAGTAAAGGGTATATAATGGTTCTCTCCTTATTGGGCTTTGAATAGTATTTTGGGTTTTGTGGGCTTTGCATTTCTACCACACACGCGCGCGCACACGCCACGCCTCGCCTCGCCACGCCACGCGCGCCACGCCACACACACACACCTTTTTGCTTCCCAAGCTTTTATTTTTGCACGTTTTACACGTTCTGTAACGACTGCATCCGCGTAACGGAAGCAAGATTCGTGCGTAACGGTCCCTTGGATTCAGCGGTGGTTACACCTCTCCTCACCTATATAAGCAGGCTTGGAGCTCATTCAGAAGTACACCAACGAAGAGAAAAACATCTTCTAAGCTCTCTTCTTTCTCTACTCTTATTCCTCAAAGAAATTTCGGCTACATATTTGTATTAATTTTTTTGGGCAACCGTTTTCGTCTGAGCATAAGCTCTGTGACTCACGCCCGAGTGCAGAGGCCGGCCGATGAGCATAAGCTCTGTGACTCACGCCCGAGTGCAGAGGCCGGCCGATTCCGGGGGTTTTTACCACTAGGAGAGAGAGGACAAATTGGGTCAGGGCGATAGGCGGGTCCTTAATCTTCTAGGGCAGTGACATCACGACTGCTCCCGATCAGGCCTGAATTTTTCTAACTCTTTAATTTGTATTTTATATCATTATATTCCTATTTTGACAGCAGAAGCTTGTTACGGATTTGCGCTTGTTGAGGCCTTTCGAGACCATTTGGATGAACTGCGGGCAGCTTGATCCCTTGGGAGAGGGGGTACGTAGGCAACCACATTGGTGCAGCCAGATTTGGAGAGACGACGCATTGGTGTTCTTGTTGGTGTCGGCTCAGTTTTGGGAACACTTCGCCGAGGTGGAGAATTGTTGGATAGTAGGTTATTGGGACATTCAGGATTCCTAGTATGTTTTGGTTTTGGTTTTAGAATTATTGGATTCCTAGTCTGTTTTGGTTTTAGGGTTTCTATATATATAGAACATTTTAGAAGAGATTTGTAGAGAGAAAAAGAGGTTGTTTTGAGCACTTTGAGAGGGAGATTATTGTGAAGGAGTGAGATCTATTGCTTAGGGTTATTTTGTGATAGTTTGAGTGATTGTAACCCGTTGTTTTCTTCTCCATATAGTGAAATCTCCCCTATCCTCTCCCCGTGGACGTAGGCAATTGCCGAACCGCGTAAATCCATGTGCTTGTGTGTTGATTTCGTGTCATTCTTTGGTGAATTGCACTCGTTGGTTGTTCTTCTCTCTTGTTCGCCGACTCGTGTGGGTGTTTGATTCGCGAACACGCTTCCGCTGACGCGCAACATGGAATGAATATTGCCAGCACCATAAAACTATAAACTGCTCAACCCCAACATAACATCAGTATAATCATAGAGCACCAAGTACGCAGAGGTGCAAGGTTTGTACTTGTACCTGTATTTGCATCATGAGGTTATTCAAAGTGCAGCTTCATGAACTCAGAGCAAAAACTTCATATCATCATCCTCCCTCTTTTGTCCTCCTTCCTTGTGAGAGTTACTTGTGCATGTATACAGGTATATATACTTCTTCCTCTGCTATAATTGGTGTCTTATTGATTGCCCCTCTCTTCTTTTTGTTATGCTGATGTTTTGTGGGGGTTGAGTAGTTGTTTTCTTGTGCTGCACAATTTATGTATTGTTGAGCATTTTGGTAGTATTCATTCAATTATGCACTCTTGAGCCTTCATTCTTAGTGTTGGCACTCCAATTTTAGTTTACTTCATGAGGATTTTAAAATAAAAAAAATTAAAAGTTTATAAACTTTTACTAGACAATACTGAACGGTAGTATAAATACCTAGCTATAGCAAAAAAATAATAATAAAATAAAATAAAATAAAAATAAAAAGAAAGAAAAGAAAGTTGTGCCCCCGTCAGGTAGAAGGACTATGGATAGAATTATGTTAGGCTTTGTTGCACATGCGTAACCTAACTTGTTTTTTGCAGCATTTACATACGCTGAACTTTTTTAAAATTTGCATTTTAATATCCTCGGTTATGCAAATATAAGAGTTTTCCTCCTGAAAATCCCCACGTCGTATTCACATGCTAATTTTATTGTTTAGAATTTAACGCCTAAATCCCTAAGGCAACAGAAACGCAGAGTAGAAAAAGTACATCAAGATTTACGAAGTTCGACAACTGCCTACGTCCTCAGGAGCCACACAGTCAATTTCTTATTAATCAAACAAGAAATTACAAATCAAGAGCAGATCCCAAACTGAGATCTCTCAAATGAACACTGTAGATACAGTGTTAATAATTAAAGAGAATAATCCCTTTCAAATCTCTCTCTCTCTCTCTCTAAATCCTTTTTTAATCTCCCCTCAAGATTCTGTTGAGAGCTGGAGATTAAAACCAAAATCACTGCTGCGATTTCAAGGTTGGAGAAGAGGAACGCTGCTGCGTTATTGTGCCGCCGCCAGAGAAAGATTAGGGGAGAAGAAAAAGCACAAACCCTAGGGCATCGGGGTTTGCTTTTATAGGCGAACATGACAGGCTGGCGGCGAGGGTCGGAGCGCCTGGACGCGATCGTCGGAGCTTGGACGCTAGGGTCGGTGTCCCAAATGCGAGGGTCGATGTCCCAAACGCGAGGGTCGGATCCAAAAACGCCAAGGTCGCGTTGCCCACACGCCGAGGTCGGGAATCGCCAAAATTCGAGCTCGCCTGCTCGAGCTTCACCTGGAGCTTTCGCCATCGACTTCGCCTGAGTCGACGCCCACGCTCGCCTGCGTGGTTCTCAAGCTCGTCGGAGCTTCGCCAGAGCTCCTCGTCGGAACTGAGGTTTGATCTACACCCCATTCTAACAATCTCCTACTTGGAGATCAAATCGTCGTCAACAGGCTATCTCATCAAGCTCCTCTCATGTGTGGCTCCGCCCTCATCATCTATGCATGAAGGCTAATTGAAGTTGCGCACAACTCCAGTTTCTGAACGGTCACCGTCTTTGTTAACATGTCTGCTGGATTCTTACTTCCTGGAATCTTTTCCAGATTCAACACGTCATCTTCCAACAAGGATCTGATGAAGTGATACCGAAGCCTAATATGCTTCGTTCTAGAATAAAATGCTGAATTCTTCGCCAAGTGTATCGCACTATGGCTATCACTTTGCAAAACATTCTTCTCCTGTTTGAATCCCAGCTCTGTCAATAAGCCCTGAAGCCATATCATCTCTTTACTGGCTTCAGTCACTGCAACATATACTCAGCTTCTGTAGTGGATAGGGTAACGATCTTCTGTACCTGTGACATCCAACTAACAGCTGTAGTTCTGATGGTGAATACATAGCCGGTGGTGCTTCTTCGGTGATCAACTTCACTGCCGAAGTCTGCATCTACGTACCCTTGCCCTTCCACTTCTCCCTTACCAAAGTGCAAACACTTCTGTGTGGTGCCTCGTAGATATCTCAGAATCCACTTGACCGCTTCCCAATGAGCTTTTCCTGGATTCGACATAAACCGGCTGACCACTCCCACTGCATGGCCAATATCTGGTCTCGTACAGACCATTGCGTACATCAAACTTTTGATAGCTGAGGCGTAAGGAACCTGAGCCATACTCTCTTTCTCTTCTTCTGATTGAGGAGACTGATCCTTCGATAGACGAAAATGGATGGCCAAGGGTATGCTCACAGGCTTGGCGTCGCCCATGTTGAATCTCTGCAAAACACGGTTGATGTACTCCGTCTGAGATAACTACAAGAGACCTCTCTTCTTATCTCTCGTGATTTGCATTCCAAGGATCTTTTTCGCTGGACCCAAGTCCTTCATGTCAAACTCCTTTGACAGTTGCTGCTTCAAACTCTTGATATCATTCATATCTGCTCCTGTAACCAACATATCATCAACATACATCAGTAGGATGATATAACTGGACTGATATCTTTTGAAGTAGCAACAGTGGTCGGCGTTGCACTTCTGGAAACCTTCCTTATGCATAAAGCCGTCAAACTTTCTGTACCACTGTCTTGGGGCTTGTTTCAGGCCATACAAGCTCTTCTTGAGTCTGCACACCAGGTTCTTCTTCTTTTCTTCTGAGAAACCTTCTGGCTGGTGCATGTATATCTCCTCTTCTAGATCTCCGTGAAGAAACGCCGTCTTCACGTCTAACTGCTCGAGATGAAGATCTTCAATTGCTACAATACTCATCACGGTCCTGATAGTATTTAGCTTCACCACGGGAGCGAAAATATCGGTGTAGTCAATTCCTTCCTTCTGCTGGAAGCCTTTGACAACTAGCCGGGCCTTATATCTTCTGGAACCATTTTGCTCCTCTTTCACCCGGTACACCCATTTGTTGTGGAGTGCCTTCTTACCCGTGGGCAACTCAGCTAGTTCCCACGTCTGGTTTGATATGAGAGACTTCATCTCATCTTTCATGGCAAGCTCCCACTTGCTCGCATCTCCACACTGACAAGCTTCATCATAGCTTTCAGGCTCCCCACCATCTGTCAACAACAGATAGTTCATGTATCTCCTATTGGGTACAGGAGGACGAGAAGATCTTCTTAATATCGGAGCTGGTGTGACGGGCTCCTGCACACCATCTTGTCCAACATGCTCTTCTGGCTGAGGACCTTCTGCATTGGGTTCTTCCGAGAGGTTACTCGGGACATCATCTGCATCTACAAATATTGACTGGCTCTCTGAGTCATCTGTCTTGTGCATGTCCTTGTACATCACCTTCTCGTTGAATATCACATCTCTGCTCCTGATCACTTTCTTGTTTTCGTTGTCCCAAATGCGGTAGCCGAACTCATCTTCACCATAGCCGATGAAAGTGCATTTCTTTGACTTGGGATCAAGCTTATTCCTGCCTTGATCACTAATATGCACGTAAGCTACACAACCGAAAACTTTAAGATGTGAGAGTTTTACCTCCTTTCCGCACCATACCTCCTCTGGTATTCTGTGCTCCAATGGAACCGATGGACCTCGGTTGATCAAGTAAGCTGCTGTGTTGACCGCTTCTGCCCAGAACTGCTTCGGTAGGCCTGACTGTACTCGAATGCTTCTGGCTCTCTCCGTCAACGTTCGGTTCATTCGCTCAGCTACTCCATTTTGCTGAGGCGTGCCGGGCACGGTTCTCTCCATTCTGATCCCGTGCTCATAGCAGAACTTCTTGAATCCGGTGTCTTCATACTCACCGCCATTGTCGGTCCTGAGCTTCTTTATTCTCAGACCGGTCTCATTCTCGACCATGGCTTTCCATCTTCTGAAAGCCTCAAACACTTCTGACTTATGTTTCAGAAAGTAGACCCATACTTTCCGAGTGTGATCATCGATAAAAGTCACGAAGTAGTGTTTCCCACCAATCGACGCAGTGGTGGTTGGTCCCCAAACATCTGAGTGAACGAGCTCTAGCTTCTGCCTCCTGGGGGTTCTGCCACTTGTCTGAAAGCTGACTCTCTTCTGCTTTCCGAGTATGCATTCTTCACACATATCCATCTCCACTGACTTTAGTCCTGGGAGTTTTCCCTTCGTGTGCATGATTTTCATCCCCTTTTCACTCATATGACCGAGTCTCTGGTGCCATAACTTTGAAGTCTCATTGCCTGCTGCAACTGAGATCAAACAACGTGCACCTGCTATCATATACAGGGTATTAGTCTTCTTGCCTCGGGCAATCGTCATTGCGCTCTTTGAGATCTTCCAATCATCTCCATGGAAGGTCGTAGTGTATCCTTCGCCAGCCAACTGGCCTACGGATATTAAGTTCTTTCTCAGGTCGGGAATATGCCTGACATCCTTCAGCTCCCATACTGAACACATCTGAGTGAACGAGCTCTAGCTTCTGCTTCCTGGGGGTTCTGCCACTTGTCTGAAAGCTGACTCTCTTCTGCTTTCCAAGTATACATTCTTCACATATATCCATCTCCACTGACTGCAGTCCTGGGAGTTTTCCCTTTGTGTGCATGATCTTCATTCCCTTTTCACTCATATGACCGAGTCTCTGGTGCCACAGCTTTGAAGTCTCATTGCCTGCTGCAACTGAGATCAAACAACGTGCACCTGCTGTCATATACAGGGTACCAGTCTTCTTGCCTCCGGTAATTGTCATTGCGCCCTTTGAGATCTTCCAATCATCTCCATGGAAGGTTGTGGTGTATCCTTCGCCAGCCAACTGGCCTACGGATATTAAGTTCTTTCTCAGGTCGGGAATATGCCTGACATCCTTCAGCTCCCA
The DNA here is from genome assembly GCF_001876935.1 of Asparagus officinalis. NCBI lineage: Eukaryota > Viridiplantae > Streptophyta > Magnoliopsida > Asparagales > Asparagaceae > Asparagus > Asparagus officinalis. The sequence continues at coordinate 110,349,240 of NC_033796.1, forward strand.
TACTGACCCGTTCAACTTAATTTTTACCACGCCTTTGCCCACAATAGCACATGGTTGATCATCACCAAGATATACTTATCCAAGATTTCCGAGAACATACTTCTCGAAGAATTCTTTCTGAGAGGTAGCATGGAACAACGCTCCTGAATCTAACACCCAAGATTCCTCCTTGCTCTCCAAAGAGCATATCAATGCGTCGTCTCCTCCTGAAGTGGAAGTGACATTCACCTCTGCCTTCGCCTCCTTCTCCTTCTGTGCACTCTTGCACTGATTCTTGTAATGCCCGGTCTTTCCACAATTCCAACACTCGATAGCCTTCGAGCTGTTGCTTGGATTCCTTGATTTGGACCTCCTGTCCTTTGATCTACCTCTGAAGTTTGATTTTCCTCGTCCGTTTCCTCTGGTTGAATTTCTACCTCTTGACTCTGTATGCAATACTGAAGAGGTTGTAGCTTCACCAGTCTCTCGCCGTCGGATCTCCTCACTGAGAACCAAATCACGAACGTCGTCGAACTTCAACTTACTGTTTCCCGACGAGCTACTCACAGCTGTGACTGTAGCATTCCAACTCTCTGGTAGGGAAGACAAAAGTATCAACGCCCGAACTTCCTCATCAAACTCAATCTCAACTGAACTCAATTGGGTTGTAACCGTATTAAGTTCATTGAGGTGTTGTGCTACTGACGCGCCTTCCGCCATTTTCAGATTGAATAACCACCGCATCAAATGAACTTTGTTCGCGGCTGATGGCTTCTCATACATATTTGAGAGAGCTGGCATAAGACCTGCCGTGGTCTTCTCCTTCGCTATGTTGAACGCAACATTGCGAGTCAACGTCAATCTGATAACTCCGAGGGCTTGTCTATCTAGAAGGTTCCACTCTTCTTCCTTCATAGAATCTGGCTTCTTCCCCGATAGTGGTTGATACAGATTTTTCTGATACAGATAATCCTCTATCTGCATTTTCCAGAATCCGAAATCTGTTCCATCAAATTTCTCAAGTCTCATTTTTGCCTCATCTGTGGCCATGGCTCCCACTTGAATCTGACTTGTTCTAGATCGTTTCACGCTCTGATACCAGTTGTTGGGAATTTAACGCCTAAACCCCTAATGCAACAGAAACGCAGAATAGAGAACAGTACACAAGATTTAACGAGGTTCGGCAACTGCCTACGTCCTCGGGAGCCACACAGATAATTTCTTATTAATTAAACAAGAAATTACAATTTAGGAGCAGATCTCAAAACTGAGATTTCTCAAATAAACACTGTAGCTACAGTGTTAATAATTAAAGGGTATGAACCCTTTCAATTCTCACTTGAGAAGCGAGGGTCGGTGTCCCAAACGCGAGTGTCGGTGTCCCAAACGCGAGGGTCGGATCCAAAAACGCCAAGGTCGTGTTGCCCACACGCCGAGGTCGGGAATCGCCAAAATTCGAGCTCGCCTGCTCGAGCTTCACCTGGAGCTTTCGCCGTCGACTTCGCCTGCCCACGCTCGCCTGAGTGGTTCTCAAGCTCGTCGGAGCTTCGCCGGAGCTCCTCGTCGGAATTGAGGTTTGATCTACACCCCATTCTAACATTTATAACGTGCTAACTCTTAATATTTGTAAATTTTATAGTTAAACCTATCTAAATCATATTTTACTATAGAACTATGGTAGGTTTAGAATAGAATTACAGTGGTTTTTAACTATAAACTCTTAATATATTAAGTGCTGCTAAAAACCAAGTGAGGGTATATAAGCGCAAAGTAGAGTAAACTATAGGGTATTTAAGTGCCATCAAGCCATTATTTTTATACTATATATGACTTCGATATTACGAGTACTGTGACGGACACTTGTATCATCGACGAAGGGTTAAATGTCCACAAACAGCCCAATAGAAGGCCCGGGCCCAAAACTATATACCTGCTTCTTTCTCTTCGCCTTTCTCTTTACCCTCTGGAAAAATCTTGGGCTAAACCCGCCGACGAGCTCGCGCAACCTCAAACTCAGCCTCCTCTCTAAAATTATCAAATTAATCAACCAGTAAATTCTAAAATCAAAAGATAATGGGGGGCAAAAAAAAAAAAATCTGACCTTTTTCTTCTCTTCTCAATCTCCTGCAATCTGATGCATTAGTTAATGTAATATAAGTATACTCCTATTAACCTACTCCCCTCTCCAAAAAAAAATCCGATCTTTTTTTTTTCATAAAAATCCTGTCTTTTTTATTTTTATTTTTATTTTTTTTAAAAAAAAACCGATCTTGATCTTCGATCGATGAGTCAAACCCTAATCGATCTCCACGGCCTCCTCCTCCTCCAATGCCATCATCAGACTCTCCCTGCTCTCACCTCCTCCCCAAAAGAACTAAACATAGACAGGAAGTAGAAATAACCAAATCCATAAAACAGGTTACTTTAAGTATGACAGCTTAGAAGAAACAAGAAGAACAATAAGGCAAAGCAAAATCCCCAGCAAAAAAAAATCCGGATAAGAAGGCGAAGATGGATCTGAAGGAACCGAAGGCGGTGAAGAAACCGTCGGAGAAGAACCCGACGACGGATCTGAAGGAGCCGAGTGCGGAGAAGAAGACGAAGAAGGCCCCGGTGGAGGCGCAGGCAGGCGAGGGCTTGATTATCGACCGTGGACGCCTTATCTGAAGGAGAAAGAAGCGATCTTTTACGGATCCAGGCTGCTGATGGAGTCCGCCTTGTCGAATTCGTCGGGGATCGAGGACCTGATGCCGAGGGGATTGAGGGGGATGAACAATTTGGGGAACACTTGCTTCATGAGCTCGGTGCTGCAGGTGTTGCTGCATACGCCGCCGTTGAGGAATTACTTCCTGAGTGATCTGCACAATAGGTTTGTTTGTCAGCAGAAATGGAGGAAGAAGAAGGTCGGAAATGGCGGGAACGGGAATGCGAGGGTTTGTTTGGCTTGCGATCTTGATGCGATTTACTCGGCGGTGTTTTCTGGTGATCGGGCGCCTTATAGCCCTGCCAAGTTTCTCTATAGGTAAAAAAAAATTCGGCATTTGGATTGGTTAGAGGCTTGGAGATAGTTTTTATTTTTATTTTTTAAAAAAATAATTTTGATGGAATTTTTGGTTATGGGTGATGGAGACACTAGTATTAGTTAGGGAGTGAAGAAGAGTGTGGGGGTGGATTGATGGATAGAAGAAAGTTAGATTCTTTTTGTTAGCTTATTTGTGTTTCTCATATCTAAAATATTGTATGGTGAAAAGTTCAATTCATTTTAGTACAGACATGACTAGTAAGAGAGAACTAATTAGGTAATCAGTTATCCGATCGGTATATATCAAGGGGCATAAAATGCTAAACTCGTGTGAAGTTAAATAGTTTATGTGGCCCATAAAAAGTTCTTCGTCTTCCTAATGTTTGTGTTTGATTAGCTATTTTGAGTTCATTGTATGTTAAGTAATTGCCATGCATCTTAATCTAGCTATTGTCATGCATCTTAATCTTCTTATCAGATAAACTAACTCAGTTTAGGTTCATTACAGTATGTATTGTACTTTCTTCTTTTTTTCTTTTCTTTTTATTTATTTATTTATTTTTGGTCAGCATAGTAATATATATATAAATATGAGTAATTCAAAAATACCCTTTCAAATCTTTTTATTTGCATAACTTCCTGCAAATTATCAATTTTGGAAAAAATTACCCTAAACTCGATCAATCATCTACTTTGAAGGGCTAATTTGTAACTGCAATGTAAAAGTTATCAAATAAATAGTCAAAATTTACTCAAAAAGTTAATGATTTGTTGATTTTAGGGGTAATTTTTTTCCAAAGTTGATGATTTAGGGGGTAGTTTTGTAAATACCCATAATTTAAGGGGTATATATGCAAACAACCGTATATGTTATCAGCGTACCATACTATTGAAAGTCGTCGATTGTTTATGGTGATATGGATTTCTATAGCAAAATGATTGATGTACCTAACTTGGGTCAGATGAGACGGCAATATAGGTTATGTATATATATGATAAACATATTTCTCTTCCTTCTAAGGTTTCTTGTCAAGAGAACCACACAAGCGATATAAACTTGTTTTTTCCTCTTTGTTGTAAGAAGAACCAGCTGAGTTTTAAAGCAAGCATTTTACTCTATCTCTTGTTTTAGGTTTGTGCTATATAATTCTTTAATCTTTATTCACTGTATTTCTAATATTTAATTAGGTCAGGTAGTTGCAGTTCGTCGTAATGGGCCCAGCTATTAGCTATAACTTTCCTGTTAAGCTGCAGGCCTGCAGGCATGTTTTCATTGCCTATTTTCATTTTTGTGCTTAGTGAATGCCACTCTTTGCTTTTATGTGGTACCTCTACTTGCCAATTTGCCTTAGCTAAATACTTCAGCAAAAAAATTGGACATGTAAAATGAGTTACAAAGATGGAAATCCTGGTGTGTCCTAACGTGCAGCCCCTCTTTTCTAATAATGAGCATTATGGCTTCTCAGTTGGTGGCAACATGCATCGAACCTTGCAAGTTATGAACAACAGGATGCACATGAATTTTTCATCTCTATGCTTGATGCGATCCATGAGAAGGTGGAGGGAGACCAAATTCGACCTCCAACGCAGAGTAATATGTTGATTGCTTTTAAACTTCACCTTTTTTATTTTTACACATTATTTCCACTTCACAGATTCATCTGAATAAATATCTTGCTTCACTTGCTACAATATTCTAGAGTTTATATTCCAATATATATCTGATTAAAACTTGCTTTTTATGATAGATTCTTTAATACTGCTGCTAGTTTCCCCCAAAAGAAAAGACTGCTTCTAGCTAATCATCTGCTTTATCTGATGTGTCTATGCCTAATATCTCCAGTTCATGTTATCGTCTCCAGCTTGTGCAACTTGATTATGATGGAACTGCATAGTAAGAGTTTCAGATGTGTGATAAAGATAAATGCTAGAAAAAAGATGTAAATCCTCTAATAGTGATTAGTACATTTTACCTGATGAAGTTGATAATTGTAAGGTAGGTGAATTGTGATCATCTCTCTTTTCAGTAATATTGAATAATACCAACATCTTGTTAGCTTTTGCTTGAGCATGTGTTTTTTTAATGAACTGACTCTTTGGTTAAGGAGGATAAAATCTTTGCATGAACCTTTGGCTGTACCATGAAGCTTTCGTAATCTCATTTTCTAATTATTTTTATTATTCTTGTTGTTTCCCCCCTATACATATTTGATAATTCCCTCGTGTTCCCAGTGCATAGTATAAGCATTACATTACATACATTTTGGTATTAGTTCAAATTGGAGCTTCTCTTTTTCTTTTTAAAGAATTTCAGGCCAGAGTTTCTAATAAGATTCTTTTACAGGCAATGGAGAATGTTGCATTGCACACAGAGTATTCTCTGGCATCTTGAGATCAGATGTGATGTGTACTGCATGTGGTTTCGCATCTACAACATATGATCCATGTGTCGACATCTCTTTGGACTTGGACTCAATCCAGAATCCACCAAAGGTGGCGGCTCGCTCAAAATTTCATGCGCGAAATGGAAATTTAGACTCAAACACATCCAGCCAAACTTGCGAGATGTCTACTCTCATGGGATGCTTAGAACGGTTCACAAGACCTGAAAGGTTAGGCTCTGACCAGAAATTCTTCTGCCAAAATTGTCAAACGAGACAAGACTCCCTAAAACAGATGTCCATCAGAAAACTCCCTTTAGTTACTTGCTTCCACATCAAAAGATTCGAGCATTCCCCTGTCAAAAGGATGTCACGAAAGATTGACCGCTACTTGCAATTCCCATTATCCCTCAATATGGCACCTTATCTTTCGTCTTCTATACTTAGAACTAGGTATGGGAATCGAATATATTCCTGTGATGCAGATGATTCAGATGTGGCATCTGAGTTAGCTTCAGAGTTTGAATTGTTTGCAATGATCTCCCACAGCGGTAAGTTAGAAGCTGGGCACTATATAACGTACTTGAGGCTCAATAACCAATGGTTTAAGTGTGACGATGCTTGGATCGTTCATGTCACTGAGAACACAGTGAGGGCTTCTCAAGCTTATATGTTGTTCTATGTACAGAAAACGCTTTACTATAAAGCAAGTGAAAATGTGGTTTCCCCGCGATCAGATTAGTGGGATAATGGTCGAAAATGCTTCAATTGAACGAAGAGATTTCCAATGTTTTCGATCTCCGTATCATGGGCAATTTTCAAATTTATGGATGAATGCTCAATGTTGTGTGTCGGTGATTACCAAAAAACAAAGAAAGAGAGAGAACAAAGAGAATATAGAAGGATAAAGGGAGCCTAAATTTTTTGTGGTGTACCTTTTGGCAATATTGAAGGTATAATAGCCTAATTTTATGAGGTTGGTTTTGTTGGTTAATAGCCTGTATTTGTTGGTTTTATTTGGTTTTTTGACTTTGTTATTATTGATCGTTTTAATGATCACAAGAAGATCAAACGAATGCGGCTCGTGTAGAAGTATATTCCAACTTAGTTACTGCTTCGGAAATTTTGGCTATTTTGTATAATGTTATTTCTAATTGATCTGCTTCTTGAATGCCTTCTCATTTGAGTGTATTTTACTTGTGTTTTCTGGAATGATCTTTGTGGGATTTAGTTATTCGCATGTAAAAGATAAGAAATTTGTTCTTATATACTCTATATTGTAATTCTGACTGAATCTATATACATCTTATAGCAAGATATAACAAAGTAGGAGCATGTATTTCCTTCTGAATGAAATATCAGATTGGCTTGACTCTTGCCAGTGCTGTTGGCCTACTCCAATGAAAATAATAATAAGTATATGAAGCATTTCCAAAATTACTTGAACCAGTTACAAAATAGTCAGCATGCCCTGCAGCTGAGCAATAAACGCCACATTAGCTCAGAAATTAATAACTCGGAACTCTATTACTCAAAATGTAACTTGAAAAATATTTTTAAGATATACATCAGAGAACATAGCTTACACAAATTTGGATCAGAAACCATGTTCCTAAAGCCAGTTTCACATAGCTCTAAAGAAAACAAAGAGACAACATGAAGTAAAGATGTAACAAAAGAGGAAGCACAAACAAATGAAATGATTTAACTTACACTCCAACCAGAAGATTCCAAAGGGATTGAAGAATCACATATACACAAGAAATATCGTACAACAACAGATTTGTGACGAAGAAAAACTCACAAAAATTTTGCAACCTGCACACAGAGCACCTCGAGATACAAAACAGAGTTCCATCGTGGATAAAAAGAATAAATGAAACTGGCTAAAGCACCACACCCTGAAGGGGAATTCACAACATTTCAGCGAAAAGGCCCAACAGGCTCCCACTAGCGACCGCAGCACGAGCTTGAAAATGCTACAATCCTAGCAACTTCGAAAATCTATCTGAAACATTTGCTATTACAAAGCCAGCAAATACCTGCAAGAACACACAAGCGGCCACAACTAGGTAAGTTTATAAGCAGTCTGGCTGTTATTAATATCCAATCAGATAAAAACCTGAATTTGGAGATAGTTGCCATTGCGATATTCGCAGATACATCGCCTATACTGTGGTGGCATAGCGCTTATACCGCTTATACTATTTTATTTATACCCCCTAAAACTTAGACGTCGTTATTTTATTGCCCTCAATTCAGGGAGCANCTGCGCCGGGTATCAGTCCCACGGTTAGCGAGGCTGTCAGACTTGTGACAGTGACCCGCATCCGTTCGACCGCCAAACGTAAAGACGCGTAGACTTTCCCAAAAATGGCACTATCGGCACCCCGCCACACTGAGTGACCCACCACTGACCGGACTGGAGGTTCAGCGACCTTTGATAGAACCCAGCGGCTGGAGGGTCGATCAATTGAGTGACTAAAACGGCGTATTGGTACTTCAACTTAGAGTGGGTGAGGCGCACAAATAGCTGGAGGGTCCAACTCTGCGGTGAACCGGGCGGGCTGGAGGCGTCAGGATTGTGGTGATCCCGCTGCTTGAAGGGGGGTCAGACTCTGAGTGACTCGCCGGACCTATAGCGATCAGACTTGAGTGACCTCAACGGCTTGGCGAGTCGGTAACCTTGATGATCTCCGCGCTTGTGTGGGTCAGATTGAAGTGACCCACGGACTTGGAGGGTCAGATGAAGTGGACCCATGATGGTGAGGTGCAGATTGAATGATCCGTAAACATTTCTAATCTTTTCGGTCCGCCACCGTCCTTGAACACTTTGGCTTCCAGTTTGATTCGCGTAGTATTTTATTATTCTTATGTGTTCCACCGGCTACCTACATATCTGAGAAGTGCCCCTCTTAACATTCATTGTTCCCAGTGCACTAGTAATATACCAAGCCATTACACTATATACATTTGGTATTAGTTCAAAATTGAGAGCCTTTCTCTTTTCTTTTCAAGATATTTCGCGCAGAGTTTACGATATAAAGAGTTCTTTTTGACAAGCAATGGAGAAAGTTTGCGACATTGCACACGAGAAGTACTCTTAAACCCTGGCATCTTCAGGAGCATAAAGATGGTGATGTGTCTGAGCTATGATGGGTTTCGCGATAGTACAAAACCATATGATTCCATGTTCGACACCATCTTTGGACTTGCAGACTCAAATCCAGAAATCCACCAACAAAGGTGGCGGCTAGGCGGTCTCAAAAATTCATGAGGACGGCGAGAAATGGAAATTTAGACTCAAACGACATCCAGGCCCCTGCCAAACTTGCGAGATGTCTACTGCTAATGTGATGCTTAGAAGCGGGCAGGCTTAACGACCCTGAACAGGTTAGCGCTCTGAGACCAGAAATTCTTCGAAGTCTGCTAAAATTGTTCTAAGACGAGACAATACTCCAAATAGCCAGCGAAGAGAAATTCTATGATTCGTCATCCTTTCAGAAACTCCTCTGAAGGTTACTTTGCTTCCACATCCAAACAGATCTCGAGCTATTCCCAAACATGTCAAAAAGGGATGTCCACGAAAGAGACGAGCGGGGACTTATACCATCTTCCAATTATCCTCAATATGCAGGGGTAGTTGCATCTTTCGTCTTCTATAACTTCAGACTGACCTATGGGAAATATAGAATATCGAGTGTACCTGTGTTGATGCAGATGATTCAGGAGATGTGGCGAGGCCTCTGAGTTAGCTTCAGACCAGTTGAAAACTTGTTTTCGCAATGATTCCCACAGCGGTAAGTTAGAAGCTTGCGGCACTGATAAATAAACTATACTTGAGGTCTCTAATAAACCTCGCCCGTATTGGGAGGCTTTTCCGGACAAACCCGCGGCCTCACTGAACATACATTCACAGCATGCGTTTAGTGTGACGATGCTTGGATCGTTATGCTCACTCGAGTAAACAGAGCAAGTGAGAGCTTCTGCAACTTATAATGTTGTTCTATTGTAATCAGAAACGCTTACTATTATAAGCAAGCTGAAAACTCGTGGTTTCCCCCGCCGATCAGCAATTATGGGATACATGGTCGAAAAATGCTTCAATTGAGACTTTTAGGGAGGATATTACCAATGTTTTGCGATCTCCGTAATCAATCGGGTCAAATTTTCAAATTTATGGATAATTGACTGCTTAACTGTTGTGTGTCCGTGATTACCAACACAAAACAAAAGAAGAGAGAGAACAAGACGAACTAACCGAAGGATACATGGGATGCCTAAGTTTTTTAGTATGGTGTGACAGACCTTTCGGCCAATATTGAAGTATAATAACCTAATTTTATGAGGTTGGTTATTTGTTCGGCTCATTAAATAGCACTGAGTATATGTTGCGTTTTATTTGGGTTTTTTTGATCGCCTTTAGTTAGTTATCTGATGGCGTTTTAAAAATGAGCGCAAAGAAGATAAAAAGCGAATGGCCGCGGGATTCGTGTAGAAGTTATACAACATCCACGTTAGTTACTGGCTACGCTGGAATTTTTGGCCTGATTTATTATAATGTTGAGTTTCTACATTCATCTGGCTTATGAATCTTCTCATTTGAGCGTGTATTTACTTCGTTGTTTTCTGAATGGAATCTTTTTGTGCGGCATGTCTAGTGCTATGCTCGCCATGTTAAATAATGATAAGAATATCTTCGTATCTTATCACACTACTCATAGCTTTGAATTTCGCACATGATATCCTATATAGATACTTATACTCAACGAAATTTATCAAATCAAAGTCAGGAGCATATATTTCCTCTGAATGAAATATAGACTGTGAGCTTTGACGTCTTCGCCATGCTGATGTAGGCCTATCACTCCAATGAAAGATAATAATAAGTATATTCTAAAGCATTTCCAAAAATTACTTGAACACCATTTACAGAGAGTGAGCCAGCCGCAGGCTGCAGCTGAGGTCGAAATAGAGATCGACCACACTTTAGCTCAGAAATTAATAACTCGGGCAACCTCTAATTAGGGTCTTCTCGCAAAAATGTAACTATCGAAAATATTTTTCAGGATATACATTTATAACAACAGAGGATAACAGGTCAGTCTTAACATTGGTACAATTGGATCGAGAACCTATGTTCCTAAACGCAGTTTTCGACATAGACTCTACTAAGAAAAACAAAGAGAGAACATCAAGTAAAAATGTAAGCTCTCCAAATAGAGCAAGCACAAACAAATTTAAATGACTTTAACCTTACACTCCAACCACCCAGAAGACTTGCCAAAGGACTTAGAAATCAGCATATCACACATAAATATCGTAGCAACAACAGATTTGTGACCGAAGAAAACTCCACGGAGAGGAATTTTGCAAGCCTCCACACAGAGCCACGGGCTCGAGATACAAAATTCTATGGAGTTCAATTTCGTGGATATAAAGCTAAGAAACTGCTAAACAGCACACCCCTCGAGGGGAATTCCACCAACATTTCAGCGAAAAAGAACAGGGCTCCCCACTAGCGACCCGGCACCAACGACGCTTGGAGAGAGGGCTACAAATATCTAAGGAGAGCTTCGAAGAAATCTATCTAAGAAACATTTGCTAAACAGCAAGCCCAGCAATATATTCAGAACACACACCAACCGGGCAGCGAGAACCGCACAACATAGGTAAGTTCTATAAGCAGTTCCTGCTGTTATTATATCCAATCTAAGAAACTCTGAAATTGGAGATAATTCTGTTGCCATTTCGCGATTAATCTCGCCAGATTACATCGCCTATACTGTGGTGGCTATGGCGCTACTCATGCACCGCTTTATATCCACATTTACTTTATACCTTTTCCATTAACCAACTTATTGTCCGTCGTTATTTTTATTGCCCTCCAATTCTAGGGAGAGCAAGTTAGCCCCCCCCTCCCGGCGCCAGAAAGCTAACCTGAAGCAAAAAGGTAATTCATAGTCATGATTCTCACATGACATCTCGACTTAACAAGAAAATAATTTCGTCCAGATGTCAAGGGGTGTAGGTGCCAAATAAATTTGTTTAGAGCGTACAAGTGGCTACACCCTCATAGAAAGGTAAGGGGACGTATTTCTGATTAAACCTTCATTATCTGTGCAAGATTGAGGTGCAACAAGAAAATGAATGAAAGAAATATCGTCAACCATGAAGGATTGATGTGTATGTTTGTGTATTTGTATGCATGCATATGTGAGCTAACAGCTAACATAAAATGGGATATAGAATCAAGAGAAGGGGAAAAAAGAAAAAGAAAAACAAGATATGAAGCATTGGAACCAAATTTAGAGCAAATTTTGTGGACATTGAACAGAAAGGTTTTCTTTTGGGCTGGAAGTTCATAATGGTTGGAACGGTGAATATGACATGGAACATATCACTCGTAAATCGTAATCATATGCATGATCTGTAATTATCTTCTTATCATGAAGAACCTTCAGGGAACAAGTTCAAAAATAGTAAAACAAGTAACTACTGCATGCGAAAATTTAGACATGCACTTCTGGCAAATTGTTAACTGCAATCAACTTGCACATGTGGCAATAATTTATATTTACATGTCCTGGCAAGAAGAAACAGCCATTGTGGAATACTGATTGCCATTTATAGGTTCATGAATCATGACCTGTTTCTTATTCGGTGTGCAAAGAAATATCCTTAAACATGCATACTTATGTGTACAGTGTAAAATAACATGATTAACAGTCCTGTGCTCAACACACCAAAAAAATACCTGAGCTGAACCAAGAATATACACTGCTGAATAATGACGGCCATGGATCAACATATCTGCAACCATTGCGAGTGGTATTGTTAGGGACATGCCCAGAGTGGCCACTAAAGGAGTAGTCCATACCACACATAAAGCCCTGCAAGGACAATTAATATGAATCAGAATAACTAATATCATGCTTAAATATAGTCATAGTTGTAACCTACCAAAAGTAGTCTGAGAGTACACTTCCAATAAGACCATTAGCAAGGACAACTTCATCCATTTTAAGTGAGTGTGGTATTGTGAACTTGGGTTCAATCCCCAATGCAGTCAAGGGCCAAACTGAAAAAGGAAAGGAAATAGTAGCTTAAAAACACAAACATAAAGTAGTTGATTATCAGGTGTTAATCTAGAAAGCTCAGACATTGAACCAGAAAAAAAGATAACAACTTTTACATATCTGCTGCACTGTAAAATTTAAGTCCTTCACAGTTACTAGATTGCACAACAAAGTAAGATGATAACAAACTGCAGAAGAAGTCAGCATAAATAATCTCCAAAAAGAGGGTTCAGAAAGAAGGCGATTTCCATGTTAATGTTAATACCTAGACCAAAGATGCGAGAAGTCTGCACATCAATACAGTTGTCTACATGCAAATGCACATTAGCAAATACCAAAAGTGGCGGAGCTAGGATTTTCGGTAAGGGGGGTCCAACCTAAAAGAGGGGAAAACGTGGACAACGTACCAGAATAAGGACTGATTGAGTATGAGAGATGGATGTAGAGGAATGCAAACAGGCAGATGCACGTGAAGTGACGCTTGAGAGAAATCCAAATGACTCGAGATCTGTTCGCAATTTGTTTGCAACTCAAGAGAGGAACAAAAGAATTTTCAGAAAATTTGGGGGTTTACTCATTTTACTGCTTATGATTTATGAAGTTATTATTAACCAGGTTCCTTTTTGGGTTATTGTATACATACCCCTTAAAGTATGCGTTTGCACTTCCCCTCAATTCTCAATATTTTCAAAATTATCATCAATCATCAAGTACTTTGGAAGAGAGAAAAAAAACTTCCAAAATCAATAAATCATTAACTTCGATAGGTTAATTTGTAGCTTCAATGTGAAAATATCAGCAAAATAGTCAAATATATACTCATCATGTCCAACAAAGTTGAGGAGAATAATCTTTTGCCAAAGTTGATTATTAGAATTTAGTTTGCAATATTTATTTTTGGGATAGATTTTTCAAGTGTGTTGTTTGTGAGAAAATTGGATGAATAATTGCGAGAAATGTATTTGATTTTATTCTCTCTAACTGATTTAGAAAAAGAATGGTTTACAATTCTCTCAAAGTAATCTCTCTCTAACAGGCTTAGAAAAAGAAATTACAAATATTCTCAATCGGAATCCCGGTTTATAAAAGAGAAGAAGATCGACGGAGATTTTCCCCCTTGTTTAAAACTGGGTTCTTCACGGTAGCGATGAGATGCCTCCCTCGATGTTCGTAACAAGTTTGTTTCTCGTTGATGATCCGAACGTCTCACTTCACTGGAACGGTTGATGGAACTTGTGTGGTATGTATGAAAAGAACTCTTAACGAGTTTTATAATTCAGTGCGAGTTTTTTTAAACTCTGTGAAAGAGTTGATTTGAAACCAAAAATTCAGTTAGTAAGCCAAGATCTAAGCTCCAAGATCTCTGTTGCTGATGATGAAAACTCTCTAATGATGAATGTCGATTTCCTTTTAGATTTTTCGATTTCTAAAAAAATTTCGAACTCAGCAGAGTTTTTCGCCATTTATAAGGGTTTTAGGGGTGTAACCGCCCCTAATATCTCTCCTTAATAGGGTGTAACCGCCCTCATTTCGTGGAAAACGGTTTTGAAACCGTTCAAGGGTTTATAAGGGGTGTAATCGCCCCCTAAAATCTCTTCATAATGGGTGTAACTTACCCTATTAAGTGGAGATACGGTTTTGAAACCCTTCAGGTTCTGTTTGAACCAGTCAAACGCTAAAAGTGACGTTCTAGGCCCGCTCTGCGTTTTAGACCTGAAACACAGAGTTGGGCATATGCTTGAGGCTGAAAACGCCGTGTTCGCATAGCGTTATGAATCTGAAACACAGAAATGACCTCTGCCTTTTGGAATTTAAAGAGATAGTTGACTTCTAATCCCTTTCATTAGAGCATTAGCAGAGATCGTTATTTTATAATCTCCACATTAGCTCTTTAAAATGTGGGAGTCATCAGATTGTAACTCCCGCAGTTGTTTATGAAGACTGCTGAATCAGTATTTCCATCGATTGTCGTGAAGATCGTCGAATTATAACTTTCTCGATCTACATGAAAATCTTCTAATTGTAGCCTTTATTTGTTGATTTGATTGTGGAATTGTTATTATGGAAGTCGACAAATTGTAATTGCCATTATTGGTGTTTGATAGGGATCAGCTATCTTTAGTGATTTTTAGACAGCCTACATATGCGTGATGTTTTTTGAGAGAAGTGTGCATGACGTTGGGGTATATTTTGCAAATATGGAAAAGTCAAGTGGGGTCCAAGGCCCCTTTGAGCCTTAGCTAGCTCCGCCCATGAATACTAATGTTTAGTTACCTAACCCACTAGTTGACACATAAACAATAAATAATTTAATGTTTAGTACTCAGTTATACATTAATAAGAACATTATGTAGCAGAACGATATAGACCTATTACTTGATATGTAACTAAACAATAAAAAAGAATGTAAAATTTTCATATTATTTAGGAAAATGTATTAGTATGCATTAGCATGTTGCATATGAAGTATTAAAAATATATAACTCATCAATTTAAGAAAACGCCAATCAACACACTCTGGCCATTGCATTCATCTCCTAACACGTGAAGCATTAATTCAGGTCTCCTTGAGTGATTCATAACCTTGAAAGTGTGTGCGCGTGTATATCTGTGGGTATGTGTCGGGTAGGTACGGTGGTGCCGGTGCAGTGGGTGGAGGGAAGAAGAGTACTTATTTCAATTATTATTTTGGGCTTAAATTTTCTTTTTCACATTTCTATTTTTTGTTTGAAAAGAAAACTGCCTTTTTCTAATTTTTAGTTTTCAATGCGTCCATTCTCTTTCTCATTAACATTGTAATTAGATAAATTATTGGAATAATGACGCAAGGAAGGGGGGGGGGGGGGGTAAAGAAGCGGGGGAAAAAGGCTTTAAAGTCAAATGTTAAGCAGTAGACTGGGGGAGGTTCAGTTTAATTTCACTTGGTTGCAAATCGATTTATGTAATGGGTTGCAAGTTATTTCTTAATCTATAATGGTTATTAAGACGTTAATACAACTCAAACTAGTTCTCTCTAAATCTCTGAAACTATTTTTTCTACCCAACTTTATAAACCAAAAACTATCAGTTTAAGATTTTGTTTGTAGCAAAGAAACAATAACATAGTATATCACCTTATTTGCATCAGGAAAATCTTATATACTTCACAGATATGTAAAAATCAAGAGTGGTGATATAAATATTCTTAGTATAAGGAATATTTCATATTAAAATAATGACATTTCTACAACAATGTAACAAGTTATTAGAAAGAAATTTAGATCAATTTCTTCTCAAATTTTTATCTACGTATTTCATCAATTCCAGTTAGACTGATGAGATAATATTGTAAGCTTCAAAAACAAAAAGGAGAAAGTGATTTAATAGTAATCTGTTCACCAATCAAAGAGATGGTTCCTTAAAGAAACAACAAGAGAAGACTATGCATAATAAGCAAACGAAAACACCAAACTAAAATTAAAGATAATTGACGTAGGAGGCAGAAACTATTTTGAAGTAAGCTCAGACTTACCAAGCCACCAAAGAGCCACTAGAGTGAAAAGTCCAACGTATCCAAACAATTTTTGGACATCAGCCTTTTCACCTTCCTCTCCGGAGAACTTTTTAAGTAGTACTGTGATTAAATATTACTATAATCAGAGGTAGCAAAGAGAATAATGTTAAAATCATGCAACATGCATAAGTGCACATGCAGACAAAAACAAGAGGAGGCAGGGAGAGAAGGAAATATCTAACCGGTAAATAGACCATATGACATAGCAGAAAGAAGACCAAAAAGATCTCCTACAAGAGACCGCTCGTCGTTCCTACACAATGGAAACTTTTAAAGCCCAGGAATGACGAATGAAAGCAAATATTTTATATTACAGTTTGAATGGGGAAAGTGAAGGAAATTATCAGTTGTTAGGAACCATACGCACAAACCTAGCAGTCAGATTCTTTAAAGATATGAAACACGTGGATCACAAAATAAAATCTATTTTATATCTTGGAAGGTTTTCTTCATCCCAAATCAAAGTGACATATGAATGAAAGAACTTACCCAGAAGAGCTCAACTGAGAATCGTCTCTTGCCCAAGTCTTTCCTAAAGTTGTCATTGCGACTCCAGCCATGCTGACAAAAACAGCAACTATTTTCGCTACGCTCAAGGTGTCTTGACCAAGAAGCGCACCAATAAAAAGAGTAAAAAGCCCTGAAGTTGAAGAAAGTACTGTAGTACTCGCCACACTGGTCCGTGCAAGCGCAGCATTTGATAAATACTGTCTCCATCGATATCAGATATAAAGTAAGTACCCAAGTCTGGCTTGATCTAATGTAAGCAAATAAACAACATATTTATTTGTACTATTTGTTGGGTCTGATGGATGTAACTTCTTTAATCTAAAAAGAAAGAGTTGTATACATAACTTGCAGAGCATTAAAGAACCAAATCACTTTCAAGTTTCTACTAATGATGTAAGGATGTTGAGAACAATACATTTGCTAGTTTTACAAATTATGTTGTTAAAAACTTTAGATCATAAGCAATATTAACTAAATCAGAATCCATGGGTAGTCCATCAGTTCTGGCAACCAATATTCTCATAGCTGTTAAGTTTAGAATATACAACCAACATATAGGAGATATATGGCTCAAGCTGCCGCGGGGTAAATTTAAACTAGCAAATAAGGCTTATTTGTTTGGAGGAAAAAAAATTACCTCTGTTACAAACCAAATGGGAGCAAGATACAATGAGTATAAAGCAATTTCCCTTGTAGTAAGCTCTTTGTTCTCCTTCAACGCTATAACGTTAGATTCATCTTGGAGTTCAGCAATAAAAGGATTTTCTTCCTCGGATGAAGAAAGGACTATGGTGCTATCTTTCTTAGTCAAATGTGCTTGCACTCCCATTTCCAAGATTTTTTGCATTGTACCAAAGTTTAGTGGTGAATCAAGTCCTGCAGATATTTTAACAGCACTGGGAAGTATGTTGTTCTTGCGCTTTTTCAGTGAATTACACAACCAATCCTTGAAAAATGCTATTGGAAGATATACAACCATAAGGGAGGCCCCCAGATAAGTAACTGCGAATGGTTGCTTGTAGTCTGTAAATATACCCTGTATAATGAACAGTAGCAAGTTCAAAAGCTAGCTTTGATGAAAGTCAGAGCAGCAAGTTAAATCACTGGAATGCAGAAGTATATAAGTGCATAAGTATGAAACTATGTACACCAATGCATAAATGCATCAAGGAATAACTCCTACTACTCACTAGATACAGCAAAAACTGAGCAAATGAAACCTAATACCTTAACTACTAAAATTATTTATCCCGAAAAGATCTGTTCTCATATTTATTCTCAAATATCAACAATCAATCAGTAATCACCACAACTTTATTTTATATTTTGAAACCAGTGACATTGACGACGAAGGAACATTTACAAAGAATAAATCAGTAGGGACGAGGCCGTTGACAAAAGACTGGAACCCATAGGATATTGACAGAGAAAAGCTATGTTACAAGGAGATCAAATGAAGAAGGATAGGCATCCAAGAACATAGACAGGGAAAAAAATTCAGTGATCAATAACCACAGACATAAAAAGGAGGGCCTAGTCATGAAGAAAATCTCATGGGTCAAAGTTGTAGCCATGGAGAAGAGGAACATGCCACAAAGGGCCATGTTGTAGAAGAAGCCAGGAACGTGGTACAAAGACTTTAGTAAGTATTGTGATATCCAAGTATCAGATATGCACCGGATACAAGTACAAAGACTTTAGTAAGTATCCATCCAAGATAGCTCCAAATTCATGTTGCTAGTTGCAAATCTCCATAAATAGCAAACATTACTAGCCTTTTCCTAGTGTTTCTTTGAAAAGGCATTAGTCCATTCCTCTATAATTTTCATATTAACCACTATTCCATTCTTCATAAACCCTTTTTCTTCTAATAGCCTCAAGGTCCTCTCTGTACCCTACACCAAAAGCCTATGCTAACTTAATTTTCATTAAAGTTGCGGATAGTTTCAAAGGTAGAGGCAACGAAAAGAACTGTTTATTTGCTGCTTTGTCTAGTTTGCTTACAAGACTATAATCCACATCAGAAAGTTTGCTTTTTATTGTCTTCCAAGAAAAATCACCGCACAGACCAAGTCAGAACGTAAAATTACAAATTCATTCATTGTCATTTTCCTTTTCCTGAAATGCCACCAAGTATTCCATTCGCCTAAGACGAAGTGAAGCTTTTACACACACCGTCTGCACGAGGGTAGGCGAATGGTGATCCATTGCTAACGAGGAGCGAATCAACATGAGATGCTCTTCCCAGAGGTGGTATGAATATAGTGTCAAGTGATTCACTTAGTATTAGGTCACGGTTGTTATTACAATCATTTTACCCCTTTTCTTGTAAGTTTCACACGAGGAATCAAACAATTTACCTACTTGCTAATCTCCTTCCTATCTAATGAAACTTTGTGTTCATGATGATTCTTCATAAGTACTTCAAAGCTAAAATTACACAGAAATACCTCAAAAGAGCTAAAACTAAAGAAGAAGAGCGGAAAAAAAATTGAACCTGGGTGACTTCAGCTGAGGAAACCCAGATAACAACAACAGCCCCAATCAGAAACAACCCAGCTCTATATCTCCAGCTCATCTTCTTGTTCAAAAAAAAAACAAAAATTTCGAATCAAAGAAGCCCTAGAATCGAATACTAGAGAAAAACCCAGAGAATCTCCAGGATCTCGCCTTGCTGGAGACAAACCCTAGATTCAACCCCAGCGAACCCCATTAGCCAGCAGAGATCTCGGGAGCTCAAACGTTACAAAAAAAAAAAAAATTCTCTCTCTCTCTCTCTCTTCTTTTTTTTTTTTTTTTTTTAACTCTTTTTTTTTTTTTTTTTTTTGAACTCCTTTTTTTGGATTGGTTGCTGGTATGAGATAGTGAAGTTTTGGTAATAAGGGAAGCAGAGATCTAAATGGAGTCCTTGTTTATGTCTAGTTTAAGGCATGGCGCGGGATTTTACAAGAAACCCCTTCACTTGTACCCTGTTTTCCAAATAACGCCCTCATTTGAAAAATTGAACAGATTATCTTTTTCAAGCTCCAACCGTAAGCAAAATGGACAAATTTTCAAAACCAACCTATTTGGAGTTTTATTCCCCAAAAACGACCCCATTCAAAAATAATTAATAAAACTGAATGGGGTCGTTTTTTGGGAATAAAAATCCAAATAGGTTGGTTTTGAAAATTTGTCCTAAGCAAAATCTATTTCTCCGTACGAATGAGAGAACTTGAGATTCAATATTTATATTACGAGTGGTACTACAGGCACACCCCCAACCACATATTGGGGTACACCCCCTCTCTCAGCTACAGTACACGGGGCCCACTTTAGATTTTTTTAAAAATCTAAAGTGGGCCTCGTTCACTGTAGCTGAGAGAGGGGGTGTGCCCCAAGGTGTGGTTGGGAGTGTGTCTGTAGTGTTTTCCTTATATTACAGTAATGCTACAGTTGTATTTTACTGTAGTGTTATTACTGTAGCAAATTAGGAAGAGAATATAATTTTTTTTAAAATACTGTAGCATTTTAAAAACGATAGCAGGGACGGGAGTTGTCGCAGTCTAAAATTTTTTTTTAAAATACTGTAACATTTAAAATCGTTATTAACTATAACGGGAAAAAGTCTTGTGTGCTTTGTACGGTATTCACGGCTAGTAGAATACAATACAACAATACTTAGACATAAATGTATGAAAGTATGTTGATATATGATATAAGATGCATGCATCGCTATGTCATGGATAATATTTTAATAAGCACATGGACATTATCAGTGTTCCACACAATTAGCCAAACTTTCTCTGTATCATTCCAATTTTATTAGATATATATGACTAGATAAAAGAGTGGATTGGTTTGCAATGAAGTACACTTTCTAGATTAGATTTTTATTTTGACCAAAAACCTTACGGCTTCTCTCTTTTTAAACGCTCCTTTCAGCTCCTAAATTTTGTGAATTTCGTTTGAAGAGCAAACCTTGTTGTAAAACTGCAATTTCATTAATAGCCGTGAACGAAGGGGTATTTGGATTGGGAAACT
The DNA here is from genome assembly GCF_001876935.1 of Asparagus officinalis. Lineage (NCBI taxonomy): Eukaryota > Viridiplantae > Streptophyta > Magnoliopsida > Asparagales > Asparagaceae > Asparagus > Asparagus officinalis. Next base: position 110,369,787 of record NC_033796.1, read on the forward strand.
TTTTAGGTGAGGGGTTTATTGAAATAATTTCTTGTTATTTACCCTTTAAGAAAGCTTGGAGGTTTGACGCCAGGTGAGCTGCAGCTGTCTTTGCTTAGTTCGTCCGTAAGTCACTTTCCCCTTCTATAAGTTTACGTCACTCGTAAGGGGCTGTTTGTTTGCAAGGGAAAACCTGTCAAAATTGTTAGTTTTAGCAGGCTTTCTTGTAAAAACGTCTTTAAAAGATGTGTTTTTGCAAGAAAGCCTGTCAAAACTGACACTTTTAATAGACTTTCAACTCATTTCTCCTTCTAAAAGAGACAACCAAACGCGCTCTAAGGAGTCGTTATTTATGCAAAAAGAATTGAAAGTTTACGAGCTTCAACCCCCTGTGACAAGTCAATGAGTCCGTGTACGAGTTTGAGGCCAAAGTGGGCCGGTAAAATGAACTGGGCCGGGTTAGTGGATCAATTAGATGATTTTCGAATTGATAGTAATTATTGGTTCAAAATGGTTATTCAAGAGAAGTGATTGTTTTCTTGTCGAAATAAGTCACACAAAATGCAAAGTTTAAACGTTTTCTTCTTGAGTCAAAACAATGGGGAAATTTTTTTTTTTTAATAAGCTTTGATCCTAGATGCAAAGTTTACCCGTTTTCTTCCTGACGGGAAACAAGAAAAAAAAAAAGTTTATAAGTTTTGATTCTAGGAAAGTATGCCGAGAGAGACTACATTCCTTGCTCTATTGACCATAAAAATAGCATTATTGCTGATTCTTGCTCTTTATTCGAGTTTGGAGTTGAAGGTGTTGGATTTAAATCTAATATATGGACCAATATATTAAATAGACGTGTATTATGTGCTATCAATTATGGTTAGCCCATTAAAGTGAATTGATAATTATGAATAACTGATTCAGTTATAAATAGGGTTATTGTTCCCCAAATCTCTACCTATAATCTATTTTTGATTTCCCATCTTCAGAAGGATTAGAGTTTCTCTAAAAAAGATATATACATACAATATTTGAAAGATCTACATCTCAAAAACTCAAGAATGACATCATACTCTATGGATTCAAGTATGGTGCCATCTTCTTAATTATCTCAATAGTTTGACATGAACAATCTTGGGATTGATTAGGGTTTTATTTATTAAAGTAAAAGTTTATCTGTTCTTGATCTAACAATTGGTATCAAAGCGGTGTTCATGTTAATCTATTGAGAGTCAATTTTAATTTGTGATGTGATTTTCTTGTTTGTTCTCAAATCTAACAATATTTTCTTTTGCATTGTTTAATTTGAGAATAATATTTGGTAGTTCTTCCTCTTATATATAATCTTCATGATTTCGGATTCAAAAGGGTTATTATATTTTAAATTTTATGTATCCGATTTAGAAAAATTCATGTTTAATTGTTGTTTAATTTTGGATCAAAGTTTAAAAGATTTCAGGTTAGAAATCCTTAATTTAAAAAGATTTTGGAGATTCCTTGCTGGAGGCGGCCAACCTCCACCTTCAACCGAGCCAACTCGCTTTGGAGCTTCTCAATGGAAGCCGCTTGCTTGGCGTTGTGAGATTTGAACCCCTAAAGGAGTTTTTCCTTCGCATCCACTTCCCGACACCAACTAGCCTCGTTGTTGTTCAGCTCAGCCTCCAAGGTGACGACCATGTTCTCTACTTCCTCCCTGGTCGACTTCTCCTTGGCCAAGTCCGCTTGCACCTCCGAAGGGAAGTGTTACATGTGGGAGAACAGGGAGAACAACTCTGCCCCCACCAATGCCCCCCGAATCAGATAACTCTTGAGGGCCAAGTGCAAGCGGTCGCTTAGCATATCCCACAAGAACGCCTCGTCCTTCGGGAGGGCTAACTGACGGAAAGCTCGGACTTGGGAAGTCGTTGACGCCAAGACCAATCTCTCCATGTCGAGACACCTCCGCGACGAACCTGTCACCCTATGGGACCTCCCTGCGGGGCGAGCAGGGTAACGGAGGCACTCCGATCAGCAGGCCCTTGGATTTCTCCTAGAATTAGGGGTCAAGCTCCCCAATCCAGTGGCAGAAAGGTCTTATGTTTAAAACTATGTGGTTGTTATTATGTTTAAAACTATGTGGTTATGTTGCTTTTATGTCAAGTTTGCTACAATATAACTGTGTGTTAAGCCTGCTATTATGAAAAGTTTGCTATTATATGTGTTAAGTTTGCTACTATTTTGTTCGTTAATATAACTGCTATATATTTTAAACAGATAATGGTGATGAACATTATGGAACTTGTGGTCTTTATGGCAAGTCTTTGCCTACCAATATGGATGGGTGAAGTTATGGACTATGTTCATAACCTTGATGATTTGTTTGAAGTGTTAACTCATGTTGACGAAATTATGTTATGTTTAGGTTCTTCTTCTTTTTGTTGATAACAAAGGGGGAGAAATAGTTAAGTTTTATATTTTTTATTATGAATGTTAAAAACTTTGCATATATGCAGGGGGAGTAAGTATTACATGTTTTAAAATTTAATATGATGCATAAATTATTTGTTATCATCAAAAAGGGGGAGAATGTTGAATATCATTTCTCCATGATAATGTTTTGATGATAACAATTTATATTGTGTGTGCACTAACTTTCATATGCAGATTTCAATATCAGAATATGTACAAGTGCAAGTGAATATCAAGGCATTTTGAAGTGAAGAAAATGAAGAACAAAAGATAATGTATTTGAATTTTTCTTTACTTAGAATATTTGTACAAGCCTTGATCACACACACACGCACACACACACAATTTTAGAACACACTAACACAGGCTTAGTGTGTTGGTTAACTATAGAAATCCCCTATGTTAACCATTAGAATAGTAGTTAAAACTTAATTATAAAAACTCATTATTTCTGAATATTTGATCTTAATAGTCGACTAATTAGGATAGTAGTCGACTACTCATGTATATAACTCAAATACAAGTTTCTGTCTGTTTACAGTATAGTCGACTAATTAACATTATAGTCGACTACTGAAGAAAATGTTATTTTTCAAGTTTCTGTCAAATTACAGTATAGTCGACTAATGATCATTATAGTCGACTACTGAGAACATTTTCCGAAAACACAGAGTCTGTCTGAACTCAGTGTAGTCGACTAAGGACTACAGTAGTTGACTACAAGAGACAGTTTTTCAGTTTTCAGAATTTGAATATCTGACAGTTTTTGGCCGTTTTTAAACGTTTTTAAACTTTAAAAACTTGTCTTTTCAAGGGCTATATATAGGTTATTTGTTCAGAAAAATTGCACATGCTTACATACCCATAAGCTTTGATTCTTGAGCAATTTCCTAAGTGAAAAACATTCTGATTTTCTGAAAAAGAAGAGTTTCTGAAATTGCCTATATACTTTCATCAAAAACAAATCAATTAGGTAATTTTACAGAGATTAAAAGAATCCTAAGCCACTGCTGCACATTATTACACATTCAAGGCTTATAGGATCATTGTGTTCTTCTTCAACAAGTTTTCTCTCGGTTGTGAGAGGGTTAATCTCTTGGCTTAGAGATTGGGGTTCAAATTGGCAAGGAGTTTGTCAATTGGTGTTGCAATTTGCAGGGACTTGCAAATTGGTCAGGTTTACGTTTGATTTTGTAAGTTTATTCAATCTCTTATTGGTCTTGGAAAAACATATACTCAAGTGGAGATGGTAAGAAAGATACTTCGTTCACTTACTCCACAATGGGAAAAGAAAGTTACCGCTATTGAAGAAGCCAATGATTTGTCAACTCTTACGGTTGAAAATCTTATTGGTAATCTTATGGCATATGAAGTACAACTTGAAGATAGGAAGAATGATGAAGAATCTAAGAACAAGAAAGTTCTTGCATTTAATACTACTTCAGATAAAGAAGATTCAGATGATAATGATGAAGAAATGGGCATGTTTGCACGAAAATTTCGAAAATTCATCAAAAGAGGTAATTTTAAATTTAAGAATTCAAATTCAACTAACCCTCTTTGTTTTAAGTGTAATAAACCAGGGCATATGAAGAAAGATTGTCCAATGTTGAAGAATAAACAAAAATCAAGTTATTTCAACAACTTCAACAATATTCAAAATAACAAGAAGAGGAAAGCAATGGCGGTCACTTGGGATGATAGTGATGAATCATCCTCAGATGAAGAAATTGAAGAAAAGGAAAGTGCTCACATGTGTTTCATGGCACAAGATGATGTAAGTGAAAATGAAGAGCTTTTAGATGCTTTTAATGAATTATATGAAACTTTTATAAGATTAAAAATTTCACATAATTTTCTTAAAGGTGAGAATAAAAGGTTACGTGAAGAAATTTCAGATTTAAATTCCTCTACTTATACTAATTCTCAATTAGTTGAATTAAAAGAAGAAAATTTTTCTTTACTAAAAGAAAATGATAATTTATCTAATGAAAATAAATATTTAAAATCAGAATGTAATAAGTTAAATATTCGAATTAATAGTTTAGATAAAGATATTTCTTCTTTTAAATCAAGATATGAAGATATATGTTTAAATGTAAGCAAATTTAATAAAGGAAAAGAAAATCTTAATAATATTCTTTCTTTTCAAAGAGAATCACAAAAGACAAAAGGATTAGGTTTTCAAATTAATAAAAACAAATCAAAGAATACAATTTTTGTAAAACCTTCTTGTGATTTGCATGATTATAAATATGAAAATTTGTATAAAAAGAAATCAAAATTCTTTTCTATTTGGGTTCCAAAAGAATTATCTTCTTTTAATAAGAATTTTTATATTTCTGATTTTATTAAAAATATTTGTTTATCATCTAATTATTTAAGTAAATCAAACTCTTCATGGGTTTGGTTTCCTAAAGGCTAATTTAAAGGACCCAACATAGTATGGGTACCAAAATGTAAATGTTTATTTTTTCAGGTACCCAAGAAAGATAGGTGGATTTTAGATAGTGGTTGCTCTAAACATATGACTGGAAATATTCAATTGTTGTCATCTTTTCAAAACAAGGATGGAGGTACCGTTACTTTTGGAGATAACAACAAAGGAAAAGTCATCGGTATTGGTTCCGTAGGTAATCCAAACAAACCTATCATTGATAATGTTTTATTAGTTAATGGTCTTAAACATAATTTACTAAGTATTAGTCAACTTTGTGATAAAGGTTATAAAATTGTTTTTGAAAAAGAATCATGCTTAATTTATGATATTGATTTAATAACCATTATTTTTAAAGGTTATAGAAAAAATAACATATATGTGTTATCAATGAATAATATTTCAAATGAACATTGTCTTATTGCATCATCTAATGATTCTATTTTATGGCATAAACGTTTTGGACATGTTAACTTTAAACATATGTCTAAGATTTCTAAAAATGATTCAGTAAATGGTTTGCCTAAGATGTCATTTAAAAATAATTTTTGTGATGCATGTCAACAAGGAAAAATGCACAAATCTTCTTTTAAATCTAAAAACATAATATCTACAAATAGACCATTAGAATTAATTCATATAGATCTTTTTGGTCCATCTAGAGTAGCATCTTTAAATGGAAGTAGATATGCATTTGTTCTTGTTGATGATTTTTCTAGATTCACTTGGGTAATTTTTCTTAAACATAAAAATGATGCTTTTAATGAGTTTTCTATATTTTGCAAGAAAATTCAAAATCAAAAATCAACTTCTATTATCTCTATACGTAGTGATCATGGAGGTGAATTTGAAAATGAATTATTTGCAAATTATTGTGATCAACATGGTATATCACACACATTCTCTTTTCCTCGAGCTGCTCCACAAAATGGAGTTGTAGAAAGGAAAAATAGAACCTTACAAGAATGTGCTAGAACCATGTTATGTGATAGTAATTTACCTAAATATTTTTGGGCAGAAGCCGTATCAACAGCATGTTATGTATTAAATAGAGTTTTATTACGACCTATTTTAAAGAAAACATCTTATGAATTATTTTATAACAAAATTCCTAAAGTATCTTACTTTAAAGTTTTTGGTTGTAAATGTTTTATCTTAAATACAAAGGATAACTTAGATAAATTTGATTCAAAATCCGATGAAGGAATTTTTGTTGGATATTCTAATCACAGTAAAGCATATAGAATTTATAACAAAAGAACACAAGTTATTGAAGAATCTTTACATGTTTCTTTTAATGAAAGTTTTTCAAAAATACCTATTATACTAAATAATGATGATGATGTAATTGATACCATACAAGATACTCCTATGATAGATATTACAAAAGATGATAATCTACAAAATGATTTACCTAAAGATTTTGTAGAAGTTAAAAATCATCCACATGATTTAGTTATAGGAAATATATCTGACAAAGTAACTACTAGATCACATTTTAATTTGATTGCTCATAATGCTTTTATTTCAACTATTGAACCTAAAAATATAAAAGAAGCACTTCTTGATGATTCATGGATAATTGCTATGCAAGATGAACTTAATCAATTTACTAGAAATAATGTTTGGGATCTTATACCTAGACCTCAAAATAAATCCATTATTGGAACAAAATGGATTTTTAGAAACAAATTAGATGAATTTGGTCAAGTTGTTAGAAACAAAGCTAGATTAGTTGCTCAAGGTTATAATCAAGAAGAAGGAATTGATTATGATGAAACTTATGCACCAGTTGCACGATTAGAATCAATTAGGATTTTACTTGCATTTGCATGTTTTATGAATTTTAAATTATTTCAAATGGATGTTAAAAGTGCTTTTTTAAATGGTTTTATAAATGAAGAAGTTTTTGTAGAACAACCTCCAGGTTTTGAACATGAAAGTTTTCCAAATCATGTTTTTAAACTTAAGAAAGCATTATATGGTCTTAAACAAGCACCTCGTGCATGGTATGATAGATTAAAGAAATTTCTTTTAACTTCAGGTTTTGATATTGGAAAAGTTGATTCAACATTGTTTATTAAGAAAATAAATAAAGATATTTTACTAATTCAAATATATGTAGATGATATTATTTTTGGTTCTACTAACAATAATCTTTGTCAAGAATTTGCTAAGAATATGCAGGATGAATTTGAAATGAGTCACATGGGTGAACTAAATTTCTTTCTTGGACTTCAAATTAAACAATTGAAAGAAGGAATTTTCATCAATCAAAGCAAGTACGCAAAAGATTTACTTAAAAGATTCGGATTGGAAAATTCAACAAGCAAACCAACACCTATGAGCACTACAACATCTCTTGACAAAGATGAAAATGGTAAGAATGTTGATCAAAAGCTCTATCGAGGTATGATTGGATCACTTCTTTACATTACTGCTAGTAGACCTGATATTATGTTTAGTGTATGTTTATGTGCAAGATTTCAATCAAATCCTAAAGTTTCACATCTTAAAGCAGTAAAAAGAATATTTAGATATATTAAAGATACTACAAATTATGGTTTATTTTATCCAAAACATAGTTCTTTTGATTTAATATCATATAGTGATGCTGATTTTGCCGGATGTAAATCTGATAGAAAAAGTACAAGTGGAACATGTCATTTCTTAGGACATTCACTTGTATCTTGGTTTAGTAAGAAACAAAATTCAGTATCATTATCAACAACTGAAGCTGAATATATTGCTGCAAGTCTTGCATGTGCACAAATATTATGGATGAAACAAACTTTAACTGATTATGGCATAAATTGTCCCATATCATCTATTATGTGTGATAATTCTAGTGCAATTAATTTATCTAAAAATCCTATTCAACACTCACGTACAAAACACATTGATATTAGACATCATTTTTTACGTGATCATGTTCTTAAAGGTGACATATCATTAGAGTTTATACCTACAGATAAACAAATTGCAGATATATTAACAAAACCACTAAAAGAAGAAGTTTATGTTAAATTAAGAAGGGAATTAGGTATATGTTCAATTGAAGATTTAAATTAATTTTTAAAACAAAAATACATAAATTTAAACCTTAAGTAGTCGATTAATCTAACTTATAGTCGACTACATGCACAATTCTTACAAACTATTTTTCTGAAAAATCAGATTATAGTCGACTACTTACCTTTATAGTCGACTACTCAATGTAAAATCTTAAAAATACTCTCTGTTGATTACAGTGTAGTCGACTAATTCACATATTGGTCGACTACTCAGAGTTAAAAACTAAAACTTAACCTTCTATCTTTTACAGTATAGTCGACTATTTTGACTATTAGTCGACTACTAATTCTGAACCTTTAGTTTATTAAGAAAAGTGGATTTTTTATGTTTTAAACCCAATATCCAATAACCCTACCCGTTTTACTTTAGTAAAAATCATCTAAACCATTCATTTTTAACTGCACCAATCCTAACCATTCATCTAAAATTTAATCTTGACCCTACATTCTATTTACCATCTAATCTAAACCTTACATTATTAAAAGATAAATTAAAAAGCAAAAATAACCCACTAACTCTACCCAAAACCGAAAACCCATCTTCCCCATCTTCTCCTCTTCAGTTTCACCGATTCCAGGTTAGGGCTTTTCTTGTTTCTAAAATTTCCTCATCAATTTCTTTATTTGTCTTTCAAACTTGTCAAGCAATCAGGCTCAATAGTCGACTAATCCAGGCTATAGTCGGCTAATCTAGGGTTTCTACAGTTTGGGGTATAATTCTAAACTTGATCTTTCATTCTCTTGTTATTAAACTAGTTCATCATGTCTAGATCTAAGAAAGCCAAGCAAACTCACAGTTCTGTTAATGATGAAATCATTGTTTATTTAAGAAGTCCTGAATTATTGGAAGAATTTAACAGACTTTCAACTTTAGAAATTCTTACAGGACGATTTGTGAAGTTCGATGATTTCATTCCATGGAACTTTAGTACTTATTTTGAAAATGTGGGCTTGCTTGAGTTATTTTCTGCTGAAAATAAAAAACCATCATACCCATTTCTTGTGCAACTGTTTTATACCAATATAGAACGTGTGGGTACAATTGGTGGTTCTGAAAAAATTAAAACCCTTGTTAAAGGAATGGAGATTGAATTAACTACTAAAACAATTGGTAAAATATTCAATATTCCTTATCAAGGAGTTTCTCTTAGCTCTGTTAGGATGAATGATTCAGACTTGTTATCCAATCACATATTTCTTCCTGGACATGGAAAACCTTTGAATAATTCAAACAAACTTCGTCCATTTCCTAGGTTCATTGCTCGTATCCTAGCCTATAACTTATTTCCAAAAACTGGAAGTTTTCATTTCATTTCCCTAGAATTAGCAAAAGCTATATATGCTATTATGGGAAATATTCAAGTTAATTGGGCTGAGGTTTATTTTGATAATTTTCTGACCATTCCTAGAGGATTTCTTCCTTATGGTGCATTCCTGACTAAGATCTTTGACAAATTCCATGTCGATCTCAAATCTGAAAAATCTGTTGTTCGTTCAATTGAATTTTTTGATTCAAATGCCCTAACTAGGATAAAATTGACAAATTTTGAAATCCAAGATCACAATCCTCAAAATGAACCAGTTCAAAATGAACCTGAACTTCAACAAGAAGAAATTCCACAAACCACACCTTAAGCTGGAGCCTCCTCAAGTCAACCACCACCATTTCCTACTGAACCCTCGTGCTTTTCAGACGTGCAATACAACACCTTGAGTGCACGTATCCTAGAACTGGAAACTGGTCAAAGAGCTATATATGCACAGAACAGATATATCATCAGTAATCAAGAAGACCTAATCAAAAAGTTTGAAGACTTGGACTCAAAGCTTAATTCGTATTTTCAAGGCCAACAACCTCCTCCAGCACCCTAGGATTTCTTTCTGTTATTTGTCAAAACAATTATGTAATTATGTTTAAAACTATGTCCTTGTGTTGCTATTATGTCAAGTTTGCTACAATATGACTGTGTGTTAAGTTTGTTATTATATTAAGTTTGCTATTTGTGTTGCTACTATTTGGTTAGATAATACAAGTGCTATATATTTTAAACAGATCATGGTGATGAACATTGTGGAACTTGTGGTCTTTATGGCAAGTCTTTGCCTACCAATATGGATGTATTTGAAGTATTAGCTCATGTTGAAGAAATTATGTTATGTTTAGGTTCCTCTTTTTGTTGATAACAAAGGGGGAGAAATAGTTAAGTTTTATATTTTTTATTATGAATGTTAAATTTTTTATTATGAATGTTAAAAACTTTGCATATATGCAGGGGGAGTAAGTATTCCATGTTTTTAAGCTTTAATTTGATGCGAAAATTATTTGTTATCATCAAAAAGGGGGAGAATGTTGAATATCATATCTCCATGATAGTGTTTTGATGATAACAATTTATATTGTGTGTGCACTAACTTTCATATGCAGATTTCAATATCAGAATATGTACAAGTGCAAGTGGATATCAAGACATTTTGAAGTGAAGAAAATGAAGAACAAAAGATAATGTATTTGAATTTTTCTTTGCTTAGAATATTTGTACAAGCCTTGATCACACACACACGCACACACACACAATTTTAGAACACACTAACACAGGCTTAGTGTGTTGGTTAACTATAGAAATCCCCTATGTTAACCATTAGAATAGTAGTTAAAACTTAATTATAAAAACTCATTATTTCTGAATATTTGATCTTAATAGTCGACTAATTAGGATAGTAGTCGACTACTCATGTATATAACTCAAATACAAGTTTCTGTCTGTTTACAGTATAGTCGACTAATTAACATTATAGTCGACTACTGAAGAAAATGTCAGTTTTCAAGTTTCTGTCAAATTACAGTATAGTCGACTAATGATCATTATAGTCGACTACTGAGAACATTTTCCGAAAACACAGAGTCTGTCTGAACTCAGTGTAGTCGACTAATGACTACAGTAGTCGACTACAAAAGACAGTTTTCCAGTTTTCAGATTTTGAATTTCTGACAGTTTTTAGCCGTTTTTAAACGTTTTTAAACTTTAAAAACTTGTCTTTTCAAGGGCTATATATAGGTTATTTGTTCAGAAAAATTGAAGACATATACATACCCATAAGCTTTGATCTTTGTGCAATTTTTCAAGTGAAAAACATTCTGATTTTCTGAAAAAGAAGAGTTTCTGAAATTGCCTATATACCTTCATCAAAAACAAATCAATTAGGCAATTTTACAGAGATTAAAAGAATCCTAAGCCACTGCTGCACATTATTACACATTCAAGGCTTATAGGATCATTGTGTTCTTCTTCAACAAGTTTTCTCTCGGTTGTGAGAGGGTTAGTCTCTTGGGTTAGAGATTGGTGTTCAAATTGACAAGGAGTTTGTCAATTGGTGTTGCAATTTGCAGGGACTTGCAAATTGGTCAGGTTTGCGTTTGATTTTGTAAGTTTATTCAAAATCATAGTGAAAACTCTCAAGCGGGATTTGCTTGGGGACTGGATGTACACCAGATTGGTGGAACCAGTATAAAATCCTTGTGTTTGTGTTTGCAAATTTCTGAGATTGCCATTTTTCTTTACAATTTATTATCTACTTTGCAATAATTTTAAAAGAACACTATTCCCCCCCCCCCCCTCTAGTGTTCTAGTGTATCTATTTCAGATCCTACACTTATCTGGCCGACCAACTGGGACAGCCGACTGCTGCTCTTCAGCCGAATCGACCCGGACTTGCCCAGTCGGCCTACTGGGCCCTTGGTCCTTCTTAGCCTTCACCCTCTACCTCACCAGTTGGGTAGTGATCTCGAACACCTGTGACCTCAAGTCGCCAACCTCCTCGGGGTCAATATTCCCTCTCAACGTCTTCTGGCCGGGAAATGAGCCGCTGAGCTCCATTCTCCCCCCCCCCCCTCAAAATTCCTCTTACAGCCTTTTTCAAGGGAGAGGGCCAATAGATTCGCCCTCACCTTGTCGGTCTCAGTGGGGAGGATCATCAAGACACGTGCCACCCGGAGAGATGTTGTCTCGAAGATATTCCCTCTCTCCTGAGACCCAACATAAGAGCGGATCTTCTCCACCTACCACCTCTCCTTAGTGGTAAGGACGCATGGCTCCAATGCGTCCTTGTTGATCTCGAGCTAGTTAAGGTAGGAGAGGACGTCGTTCGCGTCGAAGACGCACACGAACCGCTCCTTCTAGTCTCGGTTTGACTCTAGAACGTACGAAATAAATTTATAGCCCCCAGTGTAATGGAGGAAGTAGTGAGGGTCCCTCCTCAATGACTTGATGCCGACCGGGTTCCCCAGCAGACGCATGCTTGGCAGGACGCCATCCCGGTGGCAAATCACGATGAAGCCCACCAAAACCCCAATTGCACTTTGTGGTGAACTGAGAGGGGGAAACCCCCAAAGCGATGCACACATCCCTAATAAAAGGATTGAGCAGTAGTCGAAGCCCATATCGAGATGGACGAGGTACAAGGGCGCCCTATTCTGGTTGTGACGATACACCGGCTCATCCCTGCTAGGCGATGCAAGTGTAAAGGTCTCGGGGATATCATAGATCTCGTAGTATCTCTCGATCTCCTGTATGTAGACCTTTGAGTGGATCGGTCGGAGAAGAGCGATCTTCTCCTCATTGGGGCCAGTGGTGGAAGTCTGAGCAGCCATTGGAGAATAGTGATTGTAAGATGATTCAGGGAAATTACGAGAGACAAGCACTAGAAATTTAGAGAGAGAGTTTGTAAAGAAAACCCCTCTTCGCTTCCAGTGGGATATTTATAGCACCCAAGAGGGACACGTGGAATAATTTGGATGGCTAGCTCATTTTAAAATGAACGGATGAGATATACCTCAAAACCCCAAAATAGTTCACGCGAAACTCGAAGCGCTGTCCCCCTTTATTCCACACCTCTTCGCTCGAAAATCGAAGCGATGCAATAACTCTCCAGTTTTTAACAACGTCATCATGTCATTTCAAACAGTGACGTTTCACCTGCCCAATCCTAGTCGACTCTCAATAGCCGACAATGGACTTCAAAGAAAATTCTCAGGCACTCGCCCTAAGGAGTTCAGACACCAATTAGCAAAGGCCATCAACTCAACTGGCTTCAAATTAAGACAAAAACAAGGACAACAGAAACAACTGCTCGAGTTTGAGATGTATCTTCTCAACAAAGGACGAGTCCCCTCGATTCAGCAGTCAAGTTCAAGTCTATGATAGAGCTAATTCATCCAGAAGACAGAAATTAAGATTACACAACATAAGAAAAGTAATTCTGGCTTAAAAATCTCTCTTTATTCATTTATAAGGAATATTTACAAGGTACATGTATACAAATATACAACACACAAAAGCGAGAAATAGGAAAGTCCAGGAGACTAAGAGAGGTCTATTCCCGCTCCTGGAGTCATAGGCAGGGAGCTGCTGGGAGCAGCCGAGTCCAGCAGTCTCCTCCTTCGTCCGACTCCCCCTCTTCCTCACCAAGATCGAGTCCCCCTCCAAGTGCTTCCACCTCCACTAACTCATCTAGACATTTGGCTGAGGATATTGGAAGCGATCGGGTGAGTTTCTCATCTTGACTAAAAGCTACATAGAGAGGTAGTCGTACCCGGCCTTACAGGCTATTGCCACTTTTGATTTTCTAGTTAGGCCTTAGAAATATCCCTCTATGATCTCATGGCGGTAAGGCTCAGACTTGACGAGCAACCTCCCCCTGAAGCTTGACGAGCTCTGCATTCTCCTTGTCCATCTAACACTTTGCATGTATCTCTGCCTGCTTCTTGGCCTTGACCTGCACCATAGTGCAGTCCCTCTCCTTGAGAGTCTCATCCAGTCTCCTGACCTTCCTGTTGCTCTCGTTCAGCTCCCGCCTAAGCATGTCGACCTTGAAAGTTAGGGCTGGCATCTCCGCACCCTGTTTTGAGTCAACCCCTTTGCCGGCCCTCAGGGAAGAAACCTCCCCTAAAAGCTTGAGATATAAAGTCCAGACTTGTTCCATCCGGCCGTATATCTCCTACTCACCAAAGCACCTCAAACCAAGTAGCTGTGAAGGCTTAGGTGGAGACTGGTATTAGGAACCCCCTGCAAAAACTCATCATCTCGAGGAAGCCAGAACTGTTCGACCACCCTCGACTGATTCAGGCAGGAACCAAGGACCATTCCCCTGACATCGAGGTGGTGAGCATGCTAGTAGCGACGCTCTGGATCAGGCTCCTATCCATATCGAGGGCCGACCCCGAAGTCCTGATGAGGTACTGTCTCATCCTCCCCCACTCTTCCTCCCCGATTTTAGCAACACGATAAGGAAAGGGGTACTCCAGCCCTGTGAGAGGCGTCGCTTCCTCCTAAACCATCTCTTTCCCCTGACGAGTTGACCCGCTGTGGCGAACGGATGATCCTCCCTCATCAACAGGAGCTCTAGCCTCAGCTCTCTCTTCCTGATCCTCCCTCATCAACGGATGATCCCTCCCTCATCAACTGGCTCTTCTAGGGCCGACTCGCCCAAATGGATGATGTCGGTCTTAGCGATCTCGGTCGCCGCCTGACTTTCTTGTTAGTCATTCCTTCTGGGCCCCCTCCTCTATCTATAGACGAGGGTAGCAGTAGGCTCCTCCTCGGTCGTCTCGACCTCCATAGGGGGAGTCACGGTGGGATGCTTCTCGGGCCTAGCAGATGGCCCTTCATGGGGTCAGCCAGGGGAACAGTCGGCACCATCGTAGCTTCCACTATCCCTAAGATAAGGGTTGAAGCCCTCTTCTGGTCCTTGGCAGAAGGAGGTACAACCAACACATTGGCAACCCGCAAGACCGAGTTGTCAAGCAGATGCTCTACTCGACGAGAGCCGGCATACGCCTTGATCTGATCTAGTGCATCCCTCTCGGCGTCGAGCAAGTCACCCTCCATGAGCGCCTCCCTCCCTATTTTGAGCAAGTTCGAGCAACCTAACTCCAGGTCGGCCCCCATGATCTAGAAAAACTTTTTTTCCTATCCTTGTTCGAGTCAGGAAGGCTGGTGATAAGTTTATACGTCCCTACCATTTGGAAGTGGAAGTGGGATTCAGTCTTGTTCGCCTTCACAGTCACTAAATAGTCCAAGACTCTTAAGGATGGCTTTATTGTCAGCCAATGGCAGATTACGATGAGCCCCACTAAGGTGGCGATGGCGTTAGGCTTTATTTGGGCATGTGATACCCCTAGCACCGTGAAAACTTACTGGAGGAAGGGGTGCAGGGACAGTCTCAGACCAAGCTCCAAATGCTTCAAGTAGAGCAAGACCCGATCTGGCCTATGATCATAGACGGTCTCCGATCTCGTCGGGGTCATTAGCTCATACTCACGAGGGATATCAAATCTCTTGTGGAGCGTCCTCTTCTGTGCTAGGGTCACCTTTAAGTGGAACTCCACCAGAAGAGTACGTCGATCTAATGGATCTGATGCCATCGTAGAAAGAAGAAATGATCGTTGGAAAGAGATGAGAGGGAAAAGTTTTGAGTTCTCAGAAGGGAATTTTAAAAGACAATCTCCTTGGCTCTAATTCTATATATAGGTAGTTGGACCCACAACCGTCAGAATCTAAACTGCTGGATCAAGCTCTGGCCAACAGCTAAGATTAACTCTCAGAATCTGAAGCGACACTTTAAGGATCGAGGAGCAGCCCACTCACCTTGAATAGCCCATAATCAACCACGAAAAGCGGAGTTGTGGTAGTTAAAAAGAATGTGTAGTGATGTCAGCCACGTAAAATCTGACATGACTTTTCAGTTCCCTCATTTAATACACACCCACGTCCATCCAAAGCTTCTCTCGTTTCACTCAGACTCAGTCCAAGCCAACTCTAAGTGAAAGGGGTTAACTGTTATGGTATTTTTAGTAGTCAAAGTACGACCCTTTGCCAGCAACGGATAGGTGTCGCCCTACATGCACTGCTCAAACTAGATTGATGGTCAAAACAACCAAGGATCCCAATGTAGCTGACCCGTCAAGTTGACATCTCCTTGGGTCGACTCAAATGATGGTATTTATCGGTCCTCTTGTTGAAGATAACTAGCTACGAGCTCACTCGACCAGTTACTCGACACCTCGTGAGGTCGACTCGAAAGGTGTTACTTCTCAGCTAAGCTAAAGGACGTCTTCACTCTTCAGCCTCGAGCATCTCCCGCTAACAGCATATCGGCGTCACATTTAATGCTTGGCAGGCGCATCATACCTCTAGCCCCTATAGTCTTCATGATTTATCGGACCACGTCAACACTGTCATGTCTCTAATCACTTCTCATTTAATGCTGAGGTGAACTCTCCCTACTTGCCGACCGGTACGTGTAAAGTAGGTGCTGACGTAGCCGCCAGCCCATGCCTACTTATCGCCATCCTGTGCTCAACCGAAGTGACGATTCTACCATTTTAGCACCACTACAAATAAAGGTACTATTCTTCCTTTTGAGGGATCTTCTCCTTCTTTTGGAAGAGGCTATTTTTCTAAGCAATATCTGCATATTACACTGTACTACACATAAGAACTCTCATAGTTCTTCATTTTCTCCACTCAAGTTCATCAGTTGACTTGATCGTCGGAGGTACAATGGGGAAACTAAGCCCCGTCTTCTCATGGGTTGTTATTGTTGGCTTTTTTGTTTTGATGATGTTTTAACAAATAATTTACAACTAATATTGTTTGTTTAGTATTTGTATTTTCTTATTTATTCTAGGCAAACAATGAGTTAGAGGTTGGATGGATTTGGTCATATCGATCATATCAAATGGAGGTTAGCGGGAATACCGGAGTGAAGTTATGCGCAATTCAAGTCAAAAATTCAAGTCCAAGCTTCATCCATGTTACCAAGATCGAGCGTCATGAAGATCATTGCTTGGTATATTAGTTTAGGTGTTTATACTTGTGTGTTAATACTTCAAGCTCAATTATACACACACACACACACGTATTTATTGATTTTATCAAAATATAGGTGTTTTTATGAAAATATTAAGTTATTGATTTATGGACTTAATAATCATTATATACATATTTTATTAAGTCTATATAATCATTTTATAAAATTTTAAAATATAGTTTAGTCAAAATATCAAATTTCAAGCATGTTCATTTTCATGTTTTGGACTAGTTTTGAAAAATAATGAGTTTTCACATATGTAAAATGCAATTCTAAAAATTCTTTTTGAAACATATTTATTATCATATTTATAATTATTTTCAAAGTTTTATAATTTTTAGAATTTATTTGATATTTTTAAAGGCACTTCAAAAATCAGATTTACTATTCATTATAGACTGATTATGTATTATTAGTCGACTGATGCAAGGGATCAGTCGATTGAAGAAATCGCCTGGAAAATACAAATATTTTTGTTTTTATGACCGATGAACTATCAGTCGACTGATGAGTTTATCTGTCGACTGATAAGTTTATCGGTCGACTGATGAGTTTATCAGTCGACTGATGAGTTTATCAGTCGACCGATGATGTCTTCAGTCAACTGATGAGCTGCTAGTTGCCTGTAATGGTCAGCTCATCAGTAGACTGATAATGTTCATCAGTCGACCGACGACCTTCTAATGGCTAGTTTTCCAGATTTTCTAATTTTTGTTATTTTATCTTTTTGCTTGGTTTTTCTTGATTTTTGGGCTTTGTCTTATGATCCTATATATATCCTTTGCCCTCTAATTATTCTGAAGCAATTAACAAGTGTTTAAAAACAAATTTACAAGAGTTTAATATCTGTTTAAGTTTGTTTTAGTGTTTGTTTAGTTTGTGAAGAAATTTTCACAAGAGCTAGAAGAGATCATCCTTTGGTGTTTAAACTTCAACTCATCTCTCTCTCGCTCTCTCTTGTTATTCATTGGAGAAGTTTTCTAAACCCAAACTCTAGCTTTACATTTATATAATTGTTTGATTATCATTGTTCTTAAGCTAGATTTCATATTTGAGTTTAGTATTGATTTCACTCATTATTTACACACACCCAATTGAGCTTTAGTATTTTCATACATAGTATATTTGGGTTGTGGGGTTGTGCCTTGAGAGTGAGCTTATTTGTGTTCGCATCCATATTAGAGAACAAATTATTATATTGAGCTTTCATTGTGAGGATACACTTTGTAATACACTTGTACACCGAGAGGAGTGTGTGGTGAAAGACGGGGTCGTCCTAAGAGGAGTGGCATCAGTAGTAAAATCTAGGGAGAGGTTGTCAATCCGAGCACTTGAGGGAGACACAGGTTAGAGACCAACACTTAGATGGTGTAGAGTGAGATTGTAAGAGTGTTGATTATAAAGTTTTTGGTGAGCTAGAAAACCGAGTGTAAGGTGTAAACGTTATTCCGGTGAGCGTCGAAAACCCGGTGTGATAGTGGATTTCTCCTCGGAAGTGGGGAGCAGAGACGTAGGATGGAAGGTCCGAACACCGTGATTATTTAATTATGTTTGAGTTTGTTATTAGCGTATTTATTTTTGTGTTTATCTTATATCTCCATTATCTATTACTCTTTGTGTATATTGCCCTATCATATTTGTAGTTTGTTTATTTTAATCCTTGTTTATATTGTTTATCCTTGCATATAATTATTGCATATCTTATTTGCTAGGATATTTGTTAATTAGTTTTAATTAGTATTAAATCGGATTAGATTAGCATAAACTCTATTCACCCCCCCCCCCCTCTAGGCTTATTTCCTAGTAGCATTAGGGTCTAACAGTTATTTGTGCAGGCGGAAAGCTACTACGCTCAAGACCAGATATTCGGAGAAGTGAGCGTCCCCTAATCAATCTCACCCCGATATATATTGAATGTTTGGTTTCCCATCATCAATAACATTGGATGTGGAAAGATAATTTTTCAAGAAGATGCAGATGCGATAATTAGAGATATCCATAATGGGTGGAGCTATTCTCGATTTTCGAACACTATGTGGATGATATTCAATGATGTTGCATATGACTCGAGGAATGAGGTTTTCAGATAGTTCGTCAAACGGAATATATAACAACTCATGTGTTGGTCTGAAGAGCTAACAAAATTAATGATTTTGTGGTAATGCTCGAAGACTCACCATCATTTTTACACAATATTTTACAGCCTGATAAGGAGCAGTGTTAATCCTCATTCTTTTATTGTGCTTCTGGGTTTTCAGTTTAGTTTTGGTGCATCTTAATATTTTTTCATAAAAAACTATTTACAATACAATAATTGAATCCTAGCTAATAAAGTAATTTATGATATATCACCTTCTAAACCCACAAATAATACGTTTAATATGAATTTTAGTGAGAAAATGAACCTATAATTAAAGGATTCATGTGAATTCTATTACTGACTAGTCCAATTCTCTTCATTAATTATGCACTAATAATTTCATGACTTATCTACTTTCATAAACATTCCACTTAGACAAAAGTTGCGTAAAATTATGCTATATATAGATGCTCAAATGCACAAAAGAAAACACTAAAAGAGTCAAAAGAAAAAAAATGGAGGAAGTGAGAATTTTAACAGCGGAGTCAGTCACTCGATTATAGTAACCAGGAAACCTTGTACTCAACAAGATTCCACAGGCGATAATTAAGTGAGAAAACTATATTGCTTTCTTTTAAGGAAACGAACAGATCTGCGACCGGTTTCACCTCTAAGTTTAGAAAAAAAATATCAATCTATTAGTTATACAAGTACGCAATTTCGTAGAGAGAAAAACTAATATAAATATCAATAAATTCATGGCGAGTGGGTGGTTGGGGGCTCTGTTTGAGTCATCTTCGTTGTTCTAAAAAAAAGACATGGACAAGTGCAATGTGAGATGACCTTCAAATATTTTAGTCTCGCATCATTACTTAACATATATGCATCACGTACAAAGCACGTGTTAAATACTAGTTATTAATTAAATATGAATTTAAATGACATCTACAAAGCCAAATTCTCGGATGAGTTGGAACTATTCTCTCAAATAAAATAGTTGGGCATATGTAAATTATAAATAATAAATGAAACTACGTACTAAATTTTAGTATTTGATATATAGTGAGAGGTCAACTTTGGGAAAATTCTTTGGGGAGATTGAATTCCATTTGAATTCTAAAATGTACACAAAGTACACACGGTAAAAAGATTAATAGAATGATAGTCCTAAAGACTTTTTGAAAATGGGGCCAAGTAAGTGACTGAGAATATAAATCTCAGTGCCAAGTCAAAGTCTCGGTCTGAGTCCAATAAAGAACCGGGGTGACGCTACACCCTCTGTCACACATCCGGTCACACCCCCTTTTCTTCTACAGTATAGAGGGTCCCATCTGAGATCTCAGGTGAGATCCCCTATACTATAGAGGGAGAGGATGTGCTGTAATGTTTTTCTAAAGAACCAAACGCTGCCTTGGAGATAAAATGTAATCTATATGGATTTCATTAAAATAAACATAAACATATGTCTTTTCATGTAACTCCGCGGAATACGTGTCACATTTACTAAAGCTATCTAATAAATGTCTTTTTCCTTTTAATTTCTCTCTTAATAGGTAATGTGCGTACACGTAACACACCATATTTCAATTTAATAATTAAAATGAAGCGAGGATCAAAAGTTTCATTGTTGTAATATTTTGTAGTGACGTGTGAGACGAGTCTTACCCCTTTTTTCTAAGCTCGGATAAGTAATGGTGGCTATAATATTTAAGTATTAAATGGAGAGCTTTGCAAGTCGCACTTGATTGTGTGCGAGGGCGTCCCGAAGAATTTTATCCATATTAAACACTAATAAATTAAACAAGTTTATTTAAAAGAAATATATATATATTTTATTTTTAATATAAGGGCTTGTTTAGCAAACTTAT
>NC_033796.1:110391936-110398537 GCF_001876935.1 Asparagus officinalis
CCAAAGCTTGAAATAGAACTAATTTGCTTTGGACTATAAAAAATCATTAGGAAAGGGGAAAATGTGCTAAGGGCCCCCGTTTGGATAATGAAAGTATTGGAAGTAAGAAGTATGTTACAGAAGTAACTTTCAAAACTATGAAATAGAAAGTAGCTGAAATAGCATTTTTTGTTTGTTTCATATATTTTTAAAGTAATGGAAGTAGAACTTCTTCCTCTTAACGTACTTTTTGTTTGGATAATATTTGGAAATATTACTAGGAAGTAATTAATACATGTTGCTTCCATTTTATTCTTGTTTGGATTGTCATTGAAATAGAAATAGAATTGTTGTTGGGTTCAAATTGAGCGGTCCTATTGAAACAGCATGACATTGCAAATATACGTAATATTCCAAATATTGTTTAGTAAACATACTCCTGAAACTAAATTCTCTTCCATTTTGATTTGGGTTTGAAAATAGTAACAATATAAAGCCATTCACTATGAGCTTAGCTCCACTTATTCCTGAAAAAATGATGCCTGGTCAAACAAAGGACAAACTGAAGCATTACAAACTGAAGCAACATCTATTATTGCTGGGATTATGTAACTGTCAATCACAATTGTGATGGTACTATTTACTATCATTAGTAGTTGCGATGGTGTTATCCACTATCATTAATGTATCACGACGGTTCAAAATGCCCTTCGTTGATGTTTTGATGCTAGTTAACTAATAACACATTCACGGTGATTTTTCCTTTCGTTGATGGCACGTGTATACATATACACTTCAAAATCTATTGTCTATATACTCATTCATATTCACAATAATAATGGACATGAATACCAATGACAGAGAGTTGGAAAGTACTCCAAACATGCACAAATGTACATCTTCACAGATTATTCACTTTATGATTTATATTTCAGTAATCTCAAAACTATCTATCACATGTACATGATATTGTTTGGATTAATACAGGGTTGATAATAGTATACATCAAAAGTTACATGGAAGTTAATATTGGCTCCTTGCTTTCCAGAAAATTAAATCTGGGGGCAATCTGGAGCTTCACACTTAACCCAATGATGATGCTTTATTGATATATTCTAGACATCAGTAAGAAATAGAATAGTGTCAACTTCTCTCTAGATTCTCCACTAATAGAGACTCAAAACTAAGGGAATTAACTTAGATGTACCTCTGATGAGCTTAGAATTTCATCTATTAGATCCATCTTGCACTTCCTATAGCAAAGGCAAAAGTATGTTTATTACAAAATGATTTGAAAAGGCAATATAAGTAGTGACTTGATAACCTAAGTAAAGCTTGGCAACCTCATAACAAAAGATTCAAATTGCATAATAGTTGGATATAAGAACAGACCAATAAAAACAAATCATCTGAGCTTATTGAAGGTGTAACCAAATGCACACAAGTTCAGCTAAACATTCTATAACCTTGATGCACTACGTAGGAGTTTGTTTTATTCAAGCCTTATGTATATAACTTTTCTAGTCAATAAAAATGGTAGAACGGTACCTCTACAAAATAGAACAATATGGGAGTTTAAATTTACAATTCTAGAAATAAAACTAAAGAGGAAAAATTTAACCTTGATATTCTGCAAATCATCTCCAATTGTAATTGAAGTCTTTCCTGGAGTATAGCTTGTCCCCTAATTCTGTCAGATAGCACTTAAGCAAATACTAAAAGATACAATCTAATTGAAATTTGTGTCCCTTGCCACTCCATGCAAAATCTTATGACAAGCAAAAATGAGGTACACACATTCAATTAATCCAGATACGTTGTACAAGTAAGCAGCTCAAATGCTAAATAGAAGACAATTGTTAGCCAAGACAACTGATGGGTTAACGAATATGTAAAATATTAAAGAGGCTCGCCCATATTAATTAGAGAGCTTATGAGGTACAGTACATATTTTCACAACTGAATAAGACTATAAACAAGGTGCAAGAGGTGGAACCATTATCTAGATAAGTAATACTTTTCCTTGATCTTGTTGCATGACTTATCTCATCCCAGTGACATATTTCCTACGCGATGCATACACCTAAATTTTTTTATATATAATGATGCAAAGCCTCAGGTTAAGGAAATGTTTCCACAACAGATCAACGAACACTACGTGTGTCGGAAACTTTATAATTAGTGATTTGAAACGACAAAGCAACACTGCCTTAATAAGAAAGATATTTGTCATTTCTGATTTATTGTGAATATAAGAACCTACAATACCTATATTTAAACGAAAGATTACAAATCTCCACTGATCTTCTCAAATGAAAACCATTTATCCAACAGCAGCATTCAAACTCTAATAGGATCAAGAATGAACATCTACCACTACCAATAAAATTTGAAAAATACTAAATGGATGATTTCCGACACTCTGCTTTCATGTTTTCCTCAGATGGATCAAAGCTATACACCAGACAGCTACATTTGCATTATCATTTTATGAACATCCAATACTTATCCAATTTGCCTAGAGCATTTATTTGACTTTGAATCCATGCCACAAAAATGACTTCGATAAACCAACAATTAGGCACCACAAAGAAAAAAGAGAAGAAAGAATGAGAAAAAGAAAAAGGAAAAAAGCAACAACATCCACGAAAAATATATTGAGCTGAGAAAAAGAAAGTGCTATTAAAAATTAGCTGAAATAAATAAGCATCATAGTCTTATTATAAGCTCAATTCATATCAAAGTCCAACACGCATAATTGACAATAAACTAGTATCATTAAGTTTAAAATAAAATAATAAAGTGCAATCTCTAAGAAGACTATCTCTACTAGAAAAATAGTTTAAACTGAGAACCATTTATTAAGGGCCCATGTTTCTAAAACTAATAGTTCCTCTCTGAGCGTTGTCCAAAGTTAGTCGCCTACCTATCCTCTCCAACACGTTAAGAATCCTCTTTCTCTGTATTGGTTCAGGCAATACCATAAAAGCCTTCGCTTCAACTTCATTCTTGTAGTATTCATCGTAAACCAGTTTAAGTTAGGGCTAAGTAGGATAATTGATCCAATGGATTAATTTTATCCTTTTGGGATATTCGGATATTCTGAGTGAGGTAAAGTGGGACAAGTTAGGGTAATAAGATAATTTAACGTTTTAATTTGACAATTCGTATGAGATAATTGATGATGCAGCACCATATTAAAATAAAATATTTATTTACCAGTTAAGCCTAATAGGGGTGAGCACGATTCGGTTCGGGTCGGTTTTTACCAAAATTTGAACAACCGAACCGAACCACCTATAATTCAAAACCGAACCGAACCGTTGCAAATCGGTTCGGTGCGGTTCGGTTCGGTTTGTTTGGTTCTAACTTCATCAAGTATAACAATCAAATGCACAAATATTGCTTGTCCCAAGAGATAATTGTATATATTTGTTTTCATATGCGCCCAAATGCAAATCATTTGAGCCACGGCTAAGATACTTAAGCGTCGTGCACACTTGAATCAACAACTTAACCCAAGGGACAACATACACAGAAGTGCTGAATGAGTGATTAAATGGGGGAAATCCAACTCAAAGGGCACTAACATACTCAACAAGAAGCGCCATTCCACCTACTTCATGTTCAATTCAAAGACAACAACAGAGAATTGAAGAAAAATTAATACTACGTACCTGAGAGGAGGAGCGGAGGAAAAGAGGAGACTGGAATGCTCGAAGCAAGAATTGAAGCTTCTCAGAGGGGCTCCACAGCTTGAAGTGAGGGCCGGGTGGAGGTGGGGTGGGGGTCGGACAGGAGGGCGCGCGCGCAGATGGAGAGCGACGATGGTGGGGGGTCGGCTGGGGCCCGCCGCTGGCGTTAGCGTTCGAGGTCAAGTTCGAGTTCGAGTTCGAGTCCTCCTCTGAGTCGTCGGAGGACTTGGACTTCTTGATGGAGTTGAAGGAGAACTCCTGGCGCTCGTGCCGAAGGGCCGCCACGCTTGCGGGAGGGGGAGGGGGAGAGGGGCATTTCGGGAAGAGGAGGGGAGAGTAAGGGGTCTTGGAAGAAGAGAGAGAGCGAGAGAGAGGATTGAGGCCGAACGAAATGGGAAATTGGGAATGAGTAGCGGCGGTTGGGATTTGGAATGAGAGGAAATGAAGTTAGGGTTGAGGGTTTGGGACGGTCGGCGTAAACGCGAATGGGTTTGAAAGTTTGAGAATATATTCGGTCGGTTCAGGTCGGGTCGCGTTTGAAAAGTTGTCAACCCGACCCGAACCGCCTTACTGTTAAAACCGCTTTTTTCGGGTCGGTTCGGGTCGGTTCGGTCGGTTTTTTCGGTTTGAACCGAACCATGCTCAGCCCTAAAGCCTAAAGTAATTTATCCAATTGGTTTAGCTATATTATTTAGTATGTTATTATAAAATAATACATTATTTTATTTTATATTAAAATATAATATATTATATAATAATTATCAATTAATTATAACTATGTTTAGTGTTATTAATTAACATATTATATTATATTATAATAATATGATATGTTATATAATAGTTGATATAATATAATTAATATAATATTTCAATAATATAATATTAAATTTAATATAAATATAATGTAAAACCCCATAATTTTTTAAAATACTATGGTAAATAGTAATAAATGAGTTATATTATGATAAATATCATTCATTGATGAATGAGTACGTTAGTGATTGATTTGAGATCAATTAAGTGTATATATGAGAGCATACAAGTGTTAAACATGCACAAAACAAGTGAAAACATGCACACACATGCAAAACCTGTAGGCTGGAAAATGCCTCGGGTAAGTCGACTTATGCTTGCTTATAAGTCGACTGATAGGAGATCATCAGTCGGCTGATGGCAAGCCATCAGTTGACTGATGGGTGCACTGACTGAGAGTTGGTTTCGGATCTGTTTTGTGCAATTCGGCCTGTTTGCGTATATAAGTGTATAAATACGATGTTTCTCTTGTTTTCCTTCATCTTTCACATGAATAAAAAACCATCCTCTCCCCTTAAAATCCTAGAACCTATTTTTGATAATTTTGAAGAGCTTTGTGAAGCAAATATCGAGAAGAGGGTGAGATCATCGGTGTTTAGACGAAGGAGGATCATGATTCTTACACTTTTGGGGAGTCCAGCACATTTTGAGGTGAGTTTCATCTCCTCCAAACTCATCCCCCTGTTTTATTTGGTTTTTATTTGGTTTTACTTGGATTTGTTGGACTTTAAAACCTAGTTTAAGTATAAGAACCACTCTTCTAATTATATGATACAAAAATTCGATCTTTTGGATTTAAAGGTTATAAATAAATTCTCTGATTTGGATTTAAGACCTAAAATAAAATTTAACATGATATTTTGTCAATATTTATGATTTTCATGATGATTCTTACGAACATTACTATGTTAGGGTTAATACAATCCTCTTAAATATATTATTTGAGTTTCATGTAGTTAATTGAACCCTAATCACATTAAACAAATTTAATTATACATTTTTCATGTAAAAATATCAATTTGATGATTCATAAATCAAAACCTGAACCTATAATTCACTTTCTTTTCTGCTCTGGTCAATCGACCGAAGCGAAGGAGTCGGTCGATTGATCCCTGCTGTGTGTGCATGTGCACAATGTGCATGACGCTGATCGGTCGACCAGTTGCATCATTCAGTCGACTGATGTATTGCTGACTTGGAAGTTTGTGTTTATCATGTTTGTTTGATCGCAACCACAGAGTACGAGATGCACGTAGATCTATGTACGTGATCATGAGAGTGTACATGTAGTTGTTTTAAGCATGCACGAACATTCGAAGGTGCGTAACATATATTTTGATCTAGTCATAATAGATAGTGACATATATATTGCATTTCATGATTATGGATGCTTGAGTGGGTTAGTTGGCACTCAGCAATGAGACTACGGGGGACTACACTCAGGGTGGTTAGTTGATATACTACAATGAGACCACAGTAGACTATACTCCGTTGTGCATCATTATTTTGTGGAATAGAGTGATATGCCTATTTCTGCAGGGCGATTGAGCAAGGTGATGATGCCACATGATATTGTGAGCATCTTACAAAAGAATCATTGTTCCAGGTAGAGGATAGTACTGATTGCATTTATGCTCCCATGTTAGGTGCCCAAGAGTAGGGTATAATACTAAGGTTGTCAAACATGACATATTCGATGCGAGTCCCTTTTACCAGATTGTTATATTAGTGATTGTGCCACCTACCCGAGGGTAGTGTGATATGTTTTACATGTTTGGCATTGGATGAAGTTTGGTATTGTTTTGTTTTTCATTTATTGTTTTATTCTTAGGTTTTGGGGTTGGTATTTAGCGATTCACAATTTGAGATACGAGGTATATACATTAGGGTTTCCTTGTTTGGATTATTTCGCTTGACGTACCCATTCTCGTGTTATGGATTTCTAAATATCAATTTCCACTTAGTTTAGGATAGATAACTTTATATAGATCTGTATGTACTAACATGTATTTTTATATACTCCCAACCCCCTCCCCTGGGGGCAGTGAATATGATCTTGCTAGCGGTTTAACGCTTGTTATTTTCTCTCTTTTCAGGCAATGAGTCAGGCGCAT
>NC_033796.1:110399537-110442037 GCF_001876935.1 Asparagus officinalis
CGAAACTGCATTGATCGTGTTTGAACAGGTCAGAACTTTGACATGCGTTCTGGCATAGATTCTATGTTTAAACGCAGCATCTGGAGGTGCGTTCTGCAGCGATATTGAGCTGCGTTCTTCTATGTTTGCAGGTGCGTTTGGCAGCAGTATAGAACCGCGTTCGACGTCAGCTGGAGCTGCGTCTAGCAGCGGTTGAAGCTGTGTTCAGTTGCTGATCTGAGCTGCGTTCAGAGGCTGATTTGAGCTGCGTTCAGAGCTGATTTGAGCTGTGTTCAGAGCTGATTTGAGCTGCGTTCAGAGCTGATTTGAGTTGCGTTCAGAGCCGTGCTTGGCAGCGATTGGAGCTGCGTTTGAGCTGCGTTCAGAGCTGATTTGAGTTGCGTTCAGAGCCGTGCTTGGTAGCGATTGGAGCTGCGTTTGAGCTGTGCTTGGTAGTGATTGGAGCTATGTTTGAGCTGTGCTTGGCAGCGATTGGAGCTGCGTTTGAGCTGCTCTGTCTTTATATATGGATGACACCAATGGCCATTCGAGAAGGTCCTATTCAGGCCATTTGTGACAATTGAGGCATCTCAATAATCGCTCTATTTCGTTGCACGGCTTTGCACTTCTCAGCATGTCGAATATTTGCCCACAGTTCTCTAGGTCTTCCTGCTTTTTTCTAAAATCATTACACTGCTCATCAGCATCTATAATATTAGTCATGTTGTTGTCGCAGCAATCAAGATCAATCATCTCACACAAGAAGCTGCATTCGTATTTGTAACGGTTGAAGCTGCGTAGGTGATTGAATTGGTGTTGTGTCTTGACGATGGTACGTAGGGAGGGCTTCTACGTCTTGGTTTGAAGAGATCGTCGATTTGTAATCTCTTTCTGTCAGAGTGTTGCTAAAGATCGTCGTTTTGTAATCTTTGCTTTAGCTCTTCGATATGTGAAAGTCTTCAAATTGTAGCCTTCTGGAAGTCGTCAGATTGTAACTTCCATCATCGGTGTTTGATAGAGAATCAGCTATCTATTATTATTTTTAGACAGCCTACAGAACTCCCTCCAAAGTTTTCGAAAGTTCGCGGTTGACTGGGACGAATTTTCGAAACACTTTGGAACCCAAAAACTTTGTTGATCAAATGCGCCTCATCATAGATTGAGTGGAGCACCTTCGTTGACCTCCTCATTCTTTTTTGGTTCATCCGTAATGACTTGGGCTTTAGCTTGTTTGACTAAGTTCGTCATCTTCAGGGAAGCTGGGCATTTCTGGGTTTATGAAAAATTTATCATCATGGATGGAGAGAACCACAAGCCTGTATAAGAAGGACTTTATCCCCAGCTTAGTTAGGAAGACGGCCTCAGAGGGATTTATCTTCTCTCCTGATCATATCGCCATTACTTGGAATATTAACCCCTTTGAAAGGGTTATTTTTGTGATAGGCTAAGGTCGGTCATTAGAACGCATGTCTAAATCATGTGTTTGACTGTTTGAACATGAGGGTGCGTTCGGAATTTGAAACCCCCCCTTTTTTTGAAAACGCGAGAATCACGTTTCAGGTGAGATTTTGCCTAAAATCCCGCTTCGATTTGATAGCTACAACTGTTTATAAATGGGCCACTGAGGTCAAATCAAAAAGTCATTCGACTTTTCCCTTTTTTACTCGATTTTTGAACAGGGCTCCTGTTCATCTTCTCCAGCACTTCAACGGAAGAAAGGATCCGTTCCTAAATACTTCGCCCATCTTCGTCTTCCTCGCCGCGGTTGCTATGGGGCCTAAGAAGAAAATGGCTTCTAAATCGAAGACCGCCCAAGCTCAGGACGTTCCTTCGGCTAGAACCTCTGGGGATGATCAAATTCTCACGTCTTCGTCGCTGGTTTCTTCAACTAATGGTAAAATTGAACCATTGGAAGTTGGTTTGACAGATCTCACGTCCCCGACCCCTGATTGATGATCTGTATTTAAGCTCAAGAGATAATTCTGAGCTGGTAATCAATTTCAAGAAAACGCATGGCTAGCTCCATCGTTCATAAAATTTCAACGCAGGTTTAGACCCTGCGTTTAAAATCTTGGAGGTAGGTTGAGACCCCGTGTTCAAGACTCCGAACGCAGGTCTGAACCTTTCATTCAAAATTTTAGATGTGGGTTGAGACCCTGCGTTCGAGAATCTGAACGCAGGTCTAAACTTTGCGTTCAAAAATTTAGATGTAGGTTGAGACCCTGCGTTCGAGAATCCGAACGCAAGTCTAAACCTTGCGTCCAAAAATTTAGCTGCAGGTTAAGGCTCTGCATTAAATGATCTGGACGCAGGTCTGAGACTTCTTCTGACTAACTTTTCTATTTGCAGTATGCTACTCCAACGAGCCCCTTTCCTTCAACCATTACTTCGGTCATGTGGGAGGTGCGGAGAAAAATACGGTCTTCAGCTTTGCCTTCGAGTATCCAGTATTTCAGAATACCCACAAAGAACAGGCGAAACTCATCACTCAGGCTTTTCCTGAGACTCTCAGGTCTTTGGTTACGAATGCCAAATTTGAAACCGCAGAGCGTGAGATTTTAAAGAAGTCATCCTTCCTTTTCGGGGATTCTGTTAAGATGGACCCCAAGCGGGTGTCGGAAGGGAACTACAAATGGCTGAGGACTGTCAATAATCGTCACCTTTTCCTTCCAAATTTGGAGCGGATGTGGCCGCTTTCTTATTATCAGTGCGCTTCTATCCCACGGTCGATGAATTGGGAACTCGTTCAAGACCAAGGAGGTGTCGCCACAGGGCACATCACTCATCGGGGCACACATCCGGCCGGTTTCAATAATTTTATGGCTTTGAAGCCAGGTTTATTCCAAAAAGAGCATCATGTCGGAGATCCTGCTAAATTGGCGGAGGTGTTCATTAGAACATTTATTTCTATCAAAGGAGAGTTCCCTGCTCGGGATTTCAGGGCCCCTACTTGGGTTCACTCCAGTGATACGGATTGGTGGGACCGGATGATAAATTTCGTCTTGGAGGAACTAGAAGAACCTTTGAGGATTTCGGATTTGAAGTTCCAATAATGGCCACTCGATATGGCATTTCTCCGAATTACAGCGGACTCTTTGCTATGCTGGAATTCTACAATCCTCATACCGGCACCTTTTTTACCCCAGTTGGTGAACTGGGCTTCGCTCTCCACGAAATGTTTGAAATTTCTGGATTATCCTTTGGAGAATTGCCTTATGAGGAGTTTGTTCCCGGAAGCAGGGAATTAGAGATCCTAAAAAATGGTGCTCCCGAAATCTACGACACTTACTAGGAATTGATGTGCCATTTCCAGATATGTGCGCAAATTACCGGGAAAAGAGCAAGCGGCGTAAAACAAGGACAGTGGGCGGAGTATCTTTTCCGCAATCTGTGGGACAAAGAAACTGAGGTGACTCGCTTGGCGGCCAGTACTCTCGAGGAAATCATGAAACGCATCAATGATGCAACCTCCCAATATACTTGCGAGGCCGAGGAGGATGTCTTCCCAGCGTTTACCACGTTCGAAAGCTTCCACTATCAGGCAGAAGTCCCTATCTCTGACATGGCTTTGTTCGCTGGTTTTCTGACTCTTTGGTTGAAGCGTTGTGTAGTACCCACAAAACCGGTGGACGCTATTACAGTAGAGGTCTTATACCCTGCTGTTCTATTGGCTTATGGACGACCCTTGAATCTTCTTTCAGCCATGGTATGCTGCTTACAAAGTGGCCTGCGGGAACTATCTTCCGAGTTTATTGCTGTCAAGAAGTTGGATTCCGACGAGAAGACTGTCATTCATACCCCAACCCCTCGGGTGCCGATGCCGTATATTTATTTGGTATCTTGGTTCGTGTTGCACTGCCCTCCGATAATGACGACTCCTGAATCAAGTGGCACTTCAACTCCTCTTGTTCAGCAATTAGAAACCTCTGAATGGGCCGGTTGGTATCAAGTTAAATTCCATGAAATATTGAGACGGGATTATAATTACGAGATTGCTTGCAAGTTTCCCGCTTTCGAGGGCGGCGCGTATGGAGAACTTCATCAAGACACTCCGGGACCGAATTCTTTCACCATGCTTAGCAGGGGTGCCTTTTGGTGGCTCATAAACATTCGTCCGGGCTATCTTATTTTTCGACAAGGGAGAAAATGCTTTATTGAACCATATCAGCCTTATCGTTTTTCTCGGCAATTTGGCTATGATCAGCTCTATGTTGGGAACCCAAACCCTACTCTTGCATACACAGGTAATGTGTATGAAGGAGCAAGAGCTTGGTACTACTCAGTAGCTGGTTGTACCGGAGCAAAATTCCGACTACCACATAAGACGCCCAATGCTCGTACTTCTTTGAGCTTCTGTACATGGTACTTTTAGCTTACAACATGAATACCTCTTGCTTGAAAGCCATCCGCAAATG
Source organism: Asparagus officinalis (assembly GCF_001876935.1). Classification (NCBI taxonomy): domain Eukaryota; kingdom Viridiplantae; phylum Streptophyta; class Magnoliopsida; order Asparagales; family Asparagaceae; genus Asparagus; species Asparagus officinalis. The sequence continues at coordinate 110,403,932 of NC_033796.1, forward strand.
GTACGCCTCAAAGAAGAGTGCCAAAAGGTTTCGCGCCCGTAGTGCTAGCGAATATTTATCATATGAGAAGTCGATTCCTGAGGATGAACGACAACAATCACCAGAGCAAGTTCAGGGAGAGGTCAGGATGCCGGATACTCGTGAGGTAGAACCTTCAAGAGTTCAGACTCAGAGTAAGAGTGCCACTGGAAAACGGGCGCTGGGGCCGGTTGAAGAAGCCAAGTATGACAAAAGAGCTCGTCGGAAGTTAACGCTCGAACCCCCTGCTTCCAAACTTATGTCGGATGCTCAGAAAGCATGGCGTACCGAAGAGGAAGAACAAGAATCGACTGCTATGGAACTCTCGCCTCAGCCTGGTCTCCCCACAGTTGGTCCTGCTTTAGGAGGCCAGGATTCTTCTGCTCATTCATTGCATGAAGAAGAGTGTGGAGATGAATCTTTTGCAGGGGGTGCGGAGTTTGTCCCCGAAGACTCGCTTCATGATACTGCCTCCACTGCTTCTCATGTTGCAGAAGATATACCTCCTGTCCAGGAACTTACTGTGACTGCCCAGCAAGACCCAGTAGCGGACAAGTCTCCTTCTGCTTCTGTGTTATTACCGCCTGCGGGAAGTACGGAGTTAAGCCCTACGACTGGGGTCATGTCAAAACCTACCATCGCCGAGGATCCACCAGCATTTTCTTCCGTAGGCGAAGATGAGCCCATGGACCATAGCGATGGCGATGATGATATGGATGATGATGGCGACCAAAGTGGGGGTAATGAAAATGATGACAACTTGGGTGATGACAGTGATGATCCTGATGACTGGGATATTCCACCACCGTCTTCTGCTGACAAAGCGTCAGCCTACATTCCTTTACCTCTCACTGGTCAGTGTCGTTTGTTTCTACTCGCGACTAATCTTGCTCTGTATTTAAACAGTTTTCTCCTACAGATCCTATGATACATGAGGCGAGTACTGTCACCCCACCTCCGGCGCAACAGCTTATGCCACCACTAGCTCAGGTGTCAGAACCACCTCATTTGGAGATTGCAACGACGGCCCTCCCTCCGACGACTTTATTGACAATTTCTCTAGCTTCTACAGAAGTCGTAGATGTGCCAAGGTCATCTCAAATGGGGGAACTGATGGCTTTGCAATCGAGTCCCTCTCAACTGGATATCAGCATTCCTTCTCAAGCCAATACGTCGAAGTCACCTGCTGGTCTTTTACTTGGCTTTGTGTCTTCAGAAGTTTCTGTGCCGTCTCCCATAGCTGTTTCGAGTCCCACGGACATGCCAGTTTTTCTCAAGATTTCCCTTGACTATTTAAAAAGTCTTACTAAGAAAGTGATTGAGGTTGTATTGGCCGGCCGAGATACTTTTGAAACCTTCAAGCCTATGCTTACAAATAGTTTAAACAACCTCAAGTTCGTGGGTGATGCCGATACTATTCAGCGTTGCTCAGAAGTCATCTCGCGCTTAGAGGCACAACTAAGGTTCTTGGAGGCTTTAGATCGCGCTGATATCCAGGCGCAGATTGCATCCACATTTGAGGATATTCGGGCCGAAGAAATTAATAAGTATGAAGCTGCTCGACATCATATAGCAGAGCAAGAGGTCGAAGTGGAACATCTGCAACAACTGCATGCTCAAAAACAAGCTGAGCTAGCACTCTCCAACACTTCTTTGGAGAATTTACGAGAGAAGATCATCGCCGCTGAAGCAGAGTTGGCTAGGATGAAGGCTCAGTTCAAACGAGAAGAAGCCATCGTCACTGAGCTCAACGTCAAAAATGCTACCTCTCTGGTAAATTACCACACAAAAGCTAATGCCCTGGAGGGGGCTAAGAAGGAGGTGGAGGCGATACTGTCTAGCGAGGACGAGCTTCGGAAACGGGCGGAGGTGGAGGCGATACTGTCTAGCGAGGACGAGCTTCGGAAACGGGCCGAGATGCTGGTTCGGGCCGATCATGAAGAAAAACTTTCTAACATTAAGTCTCAATTAGCCTCATTTAGTTTGATGAATTGATGAACTTGCTTTTGTATTTTTCTTTTGGTAGGAGCAACGCTCATCTTAGGTCACCTTGTTTTCCTTTGAATAAAGGTAGTGTTGCCTTTTGGTTTTTCATTGTTTCTTTATCATATCATGTTCTGACATGGAACGATGAAATACCAGTTTGATATTGCGACAACAACTATTTATTCCTCCTGTATTATATTTTTGCCTTAAATACTGGAAGAATCCTGTAAGTGCCAGGAATGTAATATTAACGTGGCACACTTTGTGGTCCCATTGCTCTATTGACGAGAGTCGATAAGTTAGAGGCGTTACGTTTGGAGCAACTTTGAGGACTCATCGCTCTATTGGTGAGAGTCGATAAGTTAGAAGTGTTACGTTTGGAGCAACTTTGAGGACCTATCGCTCTATTGGTGAGAGTCGATAAGTTGGAGGCGTTGCGTTTGAAGCAACTTTGAGGACCCATCGCTCTATTGGTGAGAGTCGATAAGTTAGAAGTGTTGCGTTTGGAGCAACTTTGAGGACCCATCGCTCTATTGGTGAGAGTCGATAAGTTAGAAGTGTTGCGTTTGGAGCAACTTTGAGGACCCATCGCTCTATTGGTGAGAGTCGATAAGTTAGAAGTGTTGCGTTTGGAGTAACTTTGAGGACCTATCGCTCTATTGGTGAGAGTCGATAAGTTAGAAGTGTTGCGTTTGGAGCAACTTTGAGGACTTATCGCTCTATTGGTGAGAGTCGATAAGTTAGAAGTATTGCGTTTGGAGCAACTTTGAGGACTTATCGCTCTATTGGTGAGAGTCGATAAGTTAGAAGTATTGCGTTTGGAGCAATAAGTTAGAAGTGTTGCGTTTGGAGCAACTTTGAGGACTTATCGCTCTATTGGTGAGAGTCGATAAGTTAGAAGTGTTGCGTTTGGAGCAACTTTGAGGACTTATCGCTCTATTGACGAGAGTCGATAAGTTAGAAGTGTTGCGTTTGGAGCAACTTTGAGGACTTATCGCTCTATTAGTGAGAGTCGATAAGTTAGAAGTATTGCGTTTGGAGCAACTTTGAGGACTTATCGCTCTATTGGTGAGAGTCGATAAGTTAGAAGTGTTGCGTTTGGAGCAACTTTAAGGACTCATCGCTCTATTGGTGAGAGTCGATAAGTTAGAAATGTTGCGATCGGAGCAACTTCGGGGAAGGTAGGGTTTAAATTCTTGTGGAAATGAAACCCATCTCAAGCAGCATATTTTCCAAAAATCTGATTTTAGGAATAGGGGTACCCACTGCGTTCATGCTCTTGAATTGGGCTGCGTATTTTTGAAAGAACGCATCCCTAAACCATTGCGTTTGGTCTGACTTTATGGACGCAGGGTTTTGTCCCGCGTCTAATAGGAAGTTGAAGCGGCTGTAATGATGAAGAGACCATACCCGTCGGGAGTCTTGGAACTCTACCTCATTTAATTATTCATAAATAGGCTTGATTAGTCTTGTCACAAGCCTTAACGCTTAAACTTCTCCTCTTGAACTTCATAAACGAGTTTCTTCTTCTCGTTTATTTTGTCTTACCTTCTGGCCATGGTTTCCGAGAAGTCTCGCTCGAGCGGAGGCAAAAAGAGGGTGTGCCCTACGCCGCCATCGGAGCATGCTTTTGGGTCCACCTCCGGACCGTCATCGGTGCCTCCGACGCCTGGACATCGAAGTAAGTCTCGCTGTCTTCTTCGTTTTAAGCATTTTTCGTCAATGGGTTTTCTTAAAATTCTATAGATGATTTCTGGTTGATGATGACGAATAAAATTCGTCTTTTCAATCTTGGATGTGCACAGAATTTGCATTTCTCTTATTGCAAACTGTTCATCTTCTTGACTTTGGATCCTGAAAGAACTTCCTGTGTCCATTGTAATGATAAAGAATCTAACTCTTGACGTTGAACACACGGAGAAGTTTCTGTGTTTGTTGATAAGATTTGTTCGTTTTAGATACGAACAACCATTCATGCGTTCTTTGATCTTGAATGCGGAAGAAAACTTCCGTGTTTATTGGTAAGATGAAGGTTGATCCCTTAATCTTGAACACAGGAAGAAGCCTTGCGTTCATAGCTGTTCAACGCAGGTTTAGCTTCCTTGCGTTCAGGCTGATCTCTACGCATGCTTAGATCACTGCGTTTGCATTTATCTGCATTCCTGATTTAACTTTTTATTTGGCTGTAAGGTGGGGCTTCTGCTGCTGAACCTATTGTCGTATCTGACGATGAAGGGGAAGGATTGTTTCAAGAAGACGCTCCTCTTATTCCACCCATATCCGTGATCTTTCCGCACGAGGACTTCGAGCGGGTGTGTAATGAGACTGTTCGTCTGTCGCCTAATTGTGTTCTTTTCCTCTCTAGGCGTTTAGAAAATCTGGTAAGGCATGCTTTCTCCATTGTGATGCATAGGTGGGGCTCTTTCCTTGAGTTTCGAGCGCCTATCGTGGAAGGGTTGAAGGTTCTTACGGAAGTCAACCCCCTCTACGCTAAACGTTTTGACGAGAAGATATATCGATACTCGGGGGCCGCTCGTTATCTAGAGGAGTTGCAGCACACAGACTTAGAGTCTAAAATCCAACATGCCATCGGCGACGCTATGCTGAAGGAGGGAATTGCCGCTAGGGTCCGAGTTTTGGATATTTCAGAGAAGAAGGCTCATATCTGGAGCTTGCAGAAGCAACGTCGCCAAGCCAGGGCCAGACTGAATGCAGGGGAGATAACTCAGGAAGAGTTCAGCCTTGAGGATGCCACTTTCGCACCAGAAGTTCAAGCTGAGAAGGAGGCTGTCAAAGTGCTAAAACAGGAGGCCTCTGCTGCTGCTGCGGTTTCTGATGCTGAGCTTCATAAGAGAGTTAGAGAAGAGGTGCTGGCGAAGCACGAAAAATCCATATCGATTACAGAAGCTCATCTTATGAGTTTCTCTTTACTTTAAATCCCATCAACTCTTACTTTTTTGTTTTGGATTTTGTAGTAACTCCATGTTATTTCTCCAAACACTTGCTATCTGTCTAAGATAAACTACTGCTGTCTTTCTTGCATTTTCTGTGTTTGTCTGGAATGCTGCAGCTTTATTGTGATGTTGGAATTTCTAAAAATTCGTTCCTTTGTATTTGAATGATCTGAACGCAGGCTTATAAAAAAAAATGTATATAGTTGCGTCCAAACAGATTTGAACGCAACTCTGAAATTTGAGGACTTGCGTTTAGAGAGGTCTGACGCATCCCAACTTGTTGAGGATCCCCTTTGTTGCTGCTTGGGTAATCTCTGGAAGTTCCCACATTGTGGTTAATATTCTGTGTGGATCTTCCCCTTTATAGGAACCAAGAACGCAGGATTGAGACTTGCGTTCGAGAGACTTGAAACGCAGTTATAGAACTTGCATTTGGGGAAGCTAGATACATCTTAAGTTGCTAAGACTTTTTCATTGAATCAATCCAATCTTAGGAAATTTTCTTTATTATAATACTTCTCGACAACTTAAATCGTCAGAGGTGTAGTGTTAACTTGACGATATACAAAGTAGGAGAATTATCTATTCATACAAACATTTGATGAGCAACCCTCAGCTAAGCTCCAGAGACTTGCAAATTATGGGTAATATTTCTTAAGAAATTTCCCGTTAATTGGCATCATAAGTCTGTCGCCTTTCTTGTTGATGAGACGGTAAGCTCCGTTGGAATAGACTGTTTCAACGACAAAAGGCCCTTCCCATTTGGGATTAAACTTCCCTTTGGTTTTATGAGTCATCACCATAGGTCGTCGATTAGCCAGAATCAAATCGCCTTTCTTGAAAATCCGTTCCTTAACCTTTTTGTTGTAGGCTTTAGCAATACGGGCTTGATATAGTTCGATCTGTTGCTGAGCTTGAAGTCTCTTGTCGTCTAAAGCTTCGAGTTCTTGCAAGCGTCGTTCATGTTTCTCTTCATCTGTCAGTCCGGTTGTGATAGCGACTCTTAAAGATGTAATTTGGATTTCTAATGGCAGTACGGTCTCGCAGCCATATACCAAAGAGAACGGCGTAGCTCTTGTAGGGGTCCTCACTGTTGTGCGGTAAGCCCACAAATATTCGCCGAGTCTTTCGTCCCAATCTCGTCGGCTCTTAGAGACAAACTTTTTGAGGAGCTTCACAATGGTTTTGTTAAAAGCTTCTGCAAGACCATTCGCTGGCGGATAATATGTCGTGGATGCAACACTTTGGATGCGAAATTTATCACAGAACCTCTGAAATCCAAAGCTAACAAATTGTGTCCCGTTGTCGTGAACTATCCGTCTCGGGACTCCAAAACGATAGATGACGTGATGCTTGATGAACCTGATCACATTCGAAGTCTTGACTTTTTTCAACGGGATTGCCTCCGCCCATTTGGAGAAATAGTCGGTCACGGCCAGAATGAATCGGTGTCCTTTAGAAGTTAGAGGAGAAATCGGTCCTACTATATCCATCCCCCACATTTCAAATGGCCAAGTTGCTGATGTGGGGTGTAAGTTTCCTGGTGCTTGGTGGATGAAGTCCCTATGAATTTGGCACGCATGATAGTGTCTAGCGTAGTCGACTGCGTCTGAAAACATCTTTGGCCAATAATAGCCGATTCATCGAAGACGATCTCCTAATTTAGCTCCGGGCTGATGAGCCCCGCATATTCCGTCATGAGCTTCTTTGAGGGCCTCTTTTGCTTCTTTCCGGGAAAGACATCGAAGCAAAACTCCGTCATGTGATTTACGGTATAGGGTTTGAGAAACCGCATCATAATAGAACTGGAGGACCTTTCGTTTGATAGTGGCCGCTTCCTTAGGGTCATCAGGCAATATTTCGTATATGGCATAGTCGATATACGGGAATCGCCAATCTCTAACTTCAAATTCCATCGAGGTTGTACAGACTTCCCCCGTCGGTGTCTTATCGGAGCTTTTCTCCATAGGAATCTTGAAATAGTATAACTCGCGTCCTGTAACCGAGATTGTAGTTTCAGCCCCTGGAGGTAGCGCTAACGAAGTTGCCAGCGAGGCTAAAGCATCTGCATAAGCATTCTGAGCTTGCGAAATGTATTCAATAAAGAAACCTTCAAACTTCTCAGCTTGCTTTAGCACTGCGATATGATACGGGATGAGATCCTCATGCCGCACTTCGTATTCCCCTCGGACTTGATTAACAATGAGCTGAGAGTCACCATAGGCCTCGAGGTGCGGAACATTAAGTTCTTCGGCAAATTGCATTCCTAATAGCAGAGCATTATACTCGGCTACGTTGTTGGTGCAGGGTTCGATTAGGGAAAACCCCCTTGGGATCACGTGACTATTCGGAGAAACGAGTACGACTCCCACCCCTGCGGTGATTGCTCCGTGAGGGTTTGCTCTAGATGCCCCGTCGAAGAATAACTTCCACACCTGCGTAGTTTCTTGAGTAACGCAAGTTTCAGCGACTTCGTCAGGTAACTCTTCATACAACTTAGATGTTCCTGACACCGGGTGATCAGCTAAGAAATCTGCCAATGCTTGACCATTGACTGCCTTTTGGGGCATAAACTGTATATCATATTGTAACAAGAGAATGGCCCACTTTGCGAGCCGGCAATTTAGAGATGATGGTTACGTCATCAAAACCCTCAAGGGATTCACCTTAGAAATGACGTGAATTGTCTGTCCCACTAGGTAGTGTCGCATCTTTTGAACCGCGAATACCAAAGCGAGACATTCTTTTTCAACTGGATTGTATCGGTGTTCGGCTCCCATCATAGTCCTGCTTAGGTAATAAATGGCTTGCTCTTGTCCCCGATCATTATTTTGGGCCAACAAAGCTCCAAGAGAATGTTTCATGGCTTTCACATATAACAGGAATGGCTTTCCTGATTTTGGGGCCACAAGAACCGGTGGTTGAGTAAGATACTCCTTAATCTCCTCAAATGCTTTTTGGCATTCTTCATCCCAAACAAAGGATACTCCTTTCTTCATAAGCTTAGAGAAAGGTTGACAACGCCCTAAAAAATTTGATATGAATCTTCGAATGTAGGCTAGCCTGCCTTGCAAACCTCGGAGCTCTTTGAGATTCTTCGGAGGTGGCATGTCTTGGATGGCACGCACTTTCTCTGGATCAAGAGAAATTCCTTTGGAAGTAACGATAAATCCCAGGAATTTTCCGCTCGAAACTCCGAGAAATGATTTTGTTGGGTTCATCTTCAGCTGATGTGCTCGCATGATCTCGAACATTGTCTTTAGATCTGCCAGATGATCATCTTTACGTTGGCTCTTCACTGCTATATCATCAACATAGCACTCGATCTTCTTTCGTAGGTGTTCGTGAAAGATTGTGTTCATCGCACGTTGATAAGTTGCACCCGCATTTTTTAGGCCGAAGGGCATCACTGTGTAGCAATACACCCCCAGTGGTGTTCTAAAGACGGTATGCTTTTCGTCTTCTGGGTGTATCTTGATTTGATTATACCCAGAGAATCCATCCATAAAAGACATTCTTTCATACCCGCAGGTGTTGTCGATCATGACGTCGGTGATAGGAAGCGGAAACTCATCTTTTAGACAAGCTGCATTAAGGTTACGGAAGTCAATACAGATCCGGACTTTACCGTTCTTCTTGGGAACTGGAACAATATTGGCTACCCAGTCTGGGTGTTGTTCTTCCCTAACAAAACCTGAGTCTATAAGCTTTTTAACTTCTGACTCAATTGATTCCATGATCTCTGGACGAAACCGGCGTTGTTGTTGCTTGACAGGTTTAGCATCCGCATCGATGTTGAGACGGTGCATGGCAACCTTCGGGTCAAGACCAGGCATATCCTCATAATTCCAAGCGAAGACATCTATATACTCTCGGATGAGAGATATAAGGTCCTCTTTTTCGGATGATGATAAGTCTTCAGCTATAAAGATAGGCTTGGGGTTAGACTCATCTCCCATGTTGACCTGGATCACTTTATCTTCAGTGGGTGGTTCGCGTTGTTCAAAGCACATATCCCACAAGATGTTGAGGCGTTTGATCCAAGGATCGTCGATGAATTCGATTAATTCTTCATCACCCCCTGCGTCTTCACCTGGATGACTAGTTGAAACCATGTTCACAGTTAGGCTTTTGAAGAAAGGCCCAACACTAACGTCGGACTCCCAGGAAGATGTCTCGGACGAGTGGTATTGACGCAGATAATTACTGATTTCATTTTCCGAGGCTGACGGAGTTGTGACGTAGCCTACGCCCCTTCCTGTTTTTTTATAGTAGTCTGGAGGTTTTCCTTCGGGGGTGAGAGACATTCGGATCGGTGTTCGCCTTCCTTTCCTAAAGTTTAAACCCTGCTTTTCATTAAAGTTATACCCCATTTGTTTCATTAAGTGTACAGAATTGGGTTCATGGTAATGAAATTGAGGAACTCCGCCATCTTCTTCCGAGCTTCCCCGCCGGAGTGGTGTGGGTTTAACTTTACCGAGACAGATTGGCTTTTGCCCTTTCTTTTTGGACGGGACTTCGAAGAACGATTTTTGTGCATCTTCTACTTCTTCACCAGAAGTGAATGATGACTTAATTGGCAATGCGAGGCATGCCTCTGCACACAATGTGTGTCACGAGTTGGTACCTGCGTTATGATCATTCTTTATTTGTCTAACTTTAAAAGATTCATCCGACAAGTACGCCAAAATAAAATCTTCATTAATGCACCACTCGCCCTCACTCGGTACATTATTATTGTTCTCGACTGGACCAATTACATTAAAGTTCAGCTCCCATGGACAATTCCCTTCCGGGTCTGGTTCGACATCTGCCTCATTACCACTGTCGATATCTTCTGTCTCCTATGACTCCGAATAGAAGACAGAATCCGTATGGAAGTTTTCCACTCCCTTGAAGGGGTATTTCTCCGCAATCAGGGTTTGAACTTCATCTTCATCATTGACATACTTCATAACTTGATGCAATGTGGATGGGACAATGCGATTTGCGTGAATCCATGGTCGTCCTAATAACAAATTGTAGGACGTGTCCGCATCTATAATGTAACAAGCCACTTCGGATCTGAGATCTCCAATCTGACATCTGAGTTTGATCTTTCCCATAGGCCGAGTGTTGTTAGCATTGAATCCGAAGATGGTAGTTTGGGTAGCATGCAACCGATGTAAGGGAATCCCTAAAACTTGCATAACTCTGTATGTCATGATGCTAAGTGCCGAGCCTGGGTCGACCTGAACGCGGCTGATTTCTGATGACCCGATGTATCCTGTGTAGTACAGGGGTCTGTCATGTTTATGTTTCACTTGCATATCTTCCTGAGTGAATGATATGCAAGGTAGGCTTCTGGCTGCTTGTAAACACTGCAGACAGGACTGATCTTCAGAAATTGGAGTAACCTGAGTGATGAAACTCTCCGTGTTCTTCAAGGCTTCAATTAGAGCTTCTCTGGTGGTTTTGGACAACTTCAAGAGCTCATAAAGGGTGATCCTGGTATGTATGTTGGCTAACTGCGCCATTACATTAAATTGGTAAGGGGCGCTCGTTTCGCCAAGATCTTGGTGAAGGTTTTTATTGAACCGGAGATCTTTTTGCTTCCCTTTGTCGGCCGGCTTCTTTGGTACAGAACCCCCAGCATCTTGGGGCTGTTCTCCGGCTTCTTGAGCATTCTGACCATAGTCTCTCAAGTAAGCTTTCCCTGACCGAGTGCCGGGGTTGCCTTCCGGGTACGCCGCTAGGACGATTCTCTCTTCTTCTGAGTCGGTGAGAGGTTTAAGATGGTCATTATTCTCACTAACAGAGGGGCTAATCATGTTGGATGACTTAGCCTTGCCTCTTTTCTGCTTGAACGAGGTGTTTGTCCATTGCTGATCTTCAATTAGGTCAGGATGGACCCACATGATTTCTCCCTTTGGAATAGTGAGGGGTACCAACCCCCTGCCCTTCTGATTGTGTAAGTCAGTGTTCTTCAAGTGCATTTCCCCTTTATGGATGGGAATGACACCATCTGCAGTAGCTACAGGAGGGAAGTCACCGAACTGGACCGCAATCAGGTTAGTAGATACAGTCTTCTGTTCTGGCTTCAGAGTGAGTACGTTAGCGTTCACCAAATTTTGCAAGATGTCCTTGAAGACATAGCACTTTCTAGTAGGATGTCCCAAGAACCTATGATAGCGACAGTAATTGGGGTCATCTACCTTTCCTGCTTCATCTGGTTTTCTGATTTCAGGGAGTTGTAATTTATTGTTCTTCCGAAGTAGTTGGAACAGAGTGTCCACATGTTCTTCCTTGAACGAATACTGCTTAGGCGCTCTTTGCTGATTCGAGGTCTTGCCTTGTTTAGCTGGTGGTGGTACTTGCGTGTAGTCAGCTGCTAAAGTATCTTTTCCCTTAGACCGCTGGGCGTTGTTCTGATTGCGTTGCTACTGCGGCTTGGGTTGTGGCTCTTCTTCAGCTTTGACCCGAGCGATAATCTCTTCAGCTTGCTCCCCTTGCGAAACTAACTGTCTCCAGGAGCGACATTCTGCTACTCCCATCTGAGCGAGGAGCTGAGTCTGCAGGTTGTGCCTGCAAGTTTCAACTAGAGTTGATTGAGTCATACCTGATGGGCATCGCAATGCCATGCTGTGGAACCTCTCCACATAAGCCTTAATAGATTCTCCTTCTTTTGCTTTGTGGCGAGAAGGGTAGGGACTGAGACTTCTGTGTCATCTTCGAATAATCTGGCCAAGAAAAGCCTTTCCAGATCTACCCATTTCTGGATAGATCCAGCAGGCAGTTTCATAAACCATTCAAAGGCCACTCCTTTAAGAGTGCCGATGAACAAGCGCGTCAGGATGGCATCATTGGCTACCACATCTCCGGTCTGTGACTTGAAGTAGTAGATATGCTGATTTGGTGATCCTGTACCGTCAAAAGGTTGTAGCGTTGGAGCCTTAAACTTTGGTGAATAGGGAGCTGTATCCCATTCTGCAGGGTAAGGCCGTATCACTCCTTCCTCGCGAAGCTCGCTTCTGTTGGCCATTGCGTTAAGGCGGGCTTCTAGCTCATCTACTTTGGTTGACTGAGGATATAGCTCTTTTTCCATCTCCTTCTCATTGTCAGAAGAAGAATCCAAATTGTGAGTCTCACGATCTGAATGTTCGTGTGCTTTTTGCTTTCCCTTTGACGTTGTCCTCCGGGAAGACTCGGGTTTTTGGCCTTTTTCTGCCAAAAACTGGGCCAACATGTCTTTCAATTGGAGAAGTGTCTCATGTTGTGCCTGGAGCATGACATGATGTTCGTCCACTCTTTTGGCTATGTCCTCGGAGTTTCCTGCCATGCAAACAGAAACTTTTTGTGCTCCGATAGAGCTTGAAGATTGAGATTCAGCTATTGCCGAATGTTCATCACTTGTCGTAATCCCTTTGGCCAACTTTTGATAATCTTCTGGGCGAATAGCTCCGGTCCGTGACCGGGTATGTCGATATACTCCTTCGAACTCATCGCAAATTTCTCGAACAGTCGGAGAATGGCTTCTTTCTGATTCATCAAAACTAGGACACGAGGCCTTTCCTCTGCTGGTCATGTTGATGGTAACCTGAGGGTATTCGGCTTTAGAACTTTCTTCTTTTGACGTCGTCGTTAGGTAGGTCTTGCGACGTTAGACAGTCTGTCGAATACAGACCTGCGAGGCTCAGGCATACAACAATGACATTCGGAAAGGACTATTGAAATAAGCCGCTCACAATGACATGAATGAGCCGCTCGTTGCATTGGCTTTTCTCTGGAGAGTAACTCTCGCAAATCAGAGACTTGAGGATAATTCTTCGTCGGGGGTGAGACCCCCTGTCCTTGAGTGGGCAAAACTGGTTCTTGTTGGACGTGAATTTTAAACCCACGCTGATTCCCTTGAACTTGGCGGACCACATCGCATTCGAGAGTCGAAATGCGAGGGCCTCATTGTGATCTATAAACACCAGGCCTTGGCCTGCGTTTGTTTTCGTCAAAAGTTGACTTTGTCATGGAATTCATTATATCTTCAGTCGATTACAATAAATTCAAAAGAGATAGTCTTTTTATAAGACTCCTTTTACACAACAAATAGAAAATTATAACTTTTTAGAAACAAACGCAGGATCGTTGTTTGGATCGCTGCTTGCGTGGGATCTTTGCCTGTGCCGGGAGCGCTTTGACTCGTGGACCACCAAATCACAGATTCTGATTGAATCGTGAGGGGTTTAATGATTCTTCCTTCGTTTATCGAAGTAAGAATTTGAAGCGAATATCTTATCGATGTAAGATGTTCACTCTTCTAAAGATCAAGTCAGAGCTTAGATCTCTAGGAATCGCCAAAAGCTTCTTGAGGATGTTTGTGAAGAAGGAAGACTCTCTCTCTTGCTCTAATTCACCAAAACTCAAGGCTCTCTGCTCTAATCTGCTCTGGAAATGCTCCGCCCCTGTCAATGATGGCCATAGAGGGGTATTTATAGCCTCCTTAGACAATAACTGAAGAAATAGCCGGTCAATAACTGTCTCTTTAGGCGCGGCAGCTGATGATGTCGCGGCTAAAGGGCGCGACAGTTGACACTGTCGCGGCCAAAGAGCGCGGCAGTCGACACTGCCGCGGCTAAAGGGGCAGTTACACCCACGTTCATACGTGTTTGAAACAGTTCTCCCACGACCTTTAACCACCTTTTTCGTGGTTTAACTGCTTGTACACGTCAGCACACGTTCTGTGCGAGACAGTAAAGACTGTCTCGCCTGCGAGACAGCCCATACTTGTGTTCTTCTGTCTTTTTTGAGCTGTATTCGGATATCTCTCAGCATTTTTTGACGCCTACATATACCCCCTCCAAAGTATTCCAGACTCATTCTTTTATAGAGGAGTCTGGGATACTTTGGATAAGATAGATCTTATCTGCAATCCCTTCAATGCTTGATTGAGTAGATCGTACGGAAGGATCCATAAATGGCTTCAACTTTTGACTTCTTCATCTTCTAGCCTATTCAGTACTTTGTAGAATAGCTAGAATTTTTCCAGTGCTGCGCTTATCACGTGACCGTTGTCGAAGTCTTGAATTAAAGTTGGTATTTCCAGATTGACGCTCGTTTGTCTCTCGAAAGTTCGTCAGGTTATCCTTAAGAATATCAAGAGTAATATTCTCCAGAAACTTCCCGTCGAATGTAGGAAAACAGTTTAGACTCGTGTACCCATTAGAGTATTCAGGAAATAGTTTAACCTCATATACCCGTTGGGAGTTAATCAGGTCTCTTTTTTGTTGGTAGAGATGAACCCGATGATGGAGAGGAAGAATTTTATATTCTATCTCCTGGTCTCTTGTTTATTGATAGAGATGAACCCGATGATGGAGAGGAAGAATTTTATATTCTATCTCCTAATCTCTTGTTTGTTGGTAGAGATAAACCCGATGATGGAGAGGAAGAATTTTATATTCTATCTCCTGATCTCTTGTTTGTTGGTAGAGATGAACCCGATGATGGAGAAGAAGAATTTTATATTCTATCTCCTGGTCTCTTGTTTGTTGGTAGAGATAAACCCTATGATGGAGAGGAAGAATTTTATATTCTATCTCCTGGTGTAAAAGAAACTCAAAGTGGGATCTCCACTTAAAGGATCTGGACTGGTTTGAATAATCCTGATTGTCATAAGGTTTGATTATTCAACTAAAAGTGGACCTCTCGTTCATGAAATGAATCGAAAGGGGATTTTGGTTAAGGTTTGACCAAATGGGAGTTTTTAGGCGATCTTGACTGTTTAAAGGTTTGTTCATTCGATTTGTGGACCTCTCGTTCATGGAAGGAATCGAGAGGGGATTTTGGCTTTGGTCCTAACTGTTTAAAGGTTTGACCATGAGAGAAATTTGAGAACCTCAGCAAAAGAGTATTCGTAAATCACCGTGGGGATGTAGTGTTTTTGACTTTGTTTGTAATGATCAGGTTATCCCTAAGAAAATTACATATAGCATTCTTCCGGGAACTTCCCGTTACATGAACCATCCACCCCCAGCTTCCTTTGCGAAACTGGGTCTATCATCATACTGAGTTATATGACTGGGTTATCCTTAAGAATATTACATGTAAAAATTTTCTAGGAACTACCCGTTAAGAGTGGGAAACAGTTTAGACTCATATACCTATTGGAGTATCGAGGAGCAGTTTATACTCATATACTCTTTGGAGTGAGGGGAAACAGTTTATACTCGTGTACCCAATGGAGTTAGGGGAAATAGTTTATACTCGTGTATCCTATGGAGTATGAGTCGTCTTTACTCGGCTTGTTTCGCCATTATGATGCCGGAGTCAATTAATGCTTGGATCTTATTTTTGAGTCCAAAGCAAATATTGGTGGGATGAAGAACCCTTCTATGGTATGCACAGTAGTTTGGATCTGTAATCATCTTAGCACCCTCCTGATCTTTAATAGGCGGTAGCTCGATTTTATCATTGGCGAGGAGGTATTCCAATATGGCTGGAGCTTCATCGTCTTCGAAAGAATACTCCTTTTGAAACTTCGGATCGAGAGTTGCGTTCACAGGAATTGTGGATGTCGTCGGTTGGTTTTTCTCAGCTTTCTTTCTTTTAAGAAAGTGTTCAGCTTGTTCACCACGTAGTTTTAACTCTTTCCAAGTGGTGGATGGTACAACCCCCAGGGCTTCCAAGACATCGATGGAGAGATTATTATGGCATGTTTGCAGGATGAACTCTTCTGTAACAGGATCTCTGTAATTCATTGCTTTGCCATGGAAGCGCTTGACAAAATCATCGACTGACTCTCCGTCTTTTTGCTTCTCATCTAGAAGGGTTCCAATCGATACTTCGGTGTCATCATCGAAGAAGTAGTTGAGGAATAAACTTTCCATGTCATCCCAGCAATTGATGCTCCCTGGCTTGAGCCGTCGGTACCAATCGAAGGTGGGCCCACGATGGGTGCCAACGAATGACCGGACCATTAAAGCCTCGTTTCCAGAGATCATGCCCAAATGAGACTTGAAATAAATCAAGTGCTGAATCGGCGAACTCTTCCCCTCAAACGGTGTGAAGTTAATCAGATTGAACTTTGCCGGATTCGGTATTGAATCCCATTCTCTTGGATAGGGACATGGAATATCCGTCTTCTTCACTTCTTGAGCCATCATCAAAGCGTTGATTTTGTTTTCAAGCTCTTTCATTTTCCCTTTATCGTCTATGTCTTCATTCGAAGGACGTTGAGGAGAATGAGTTAGACCACCCCCTGTGAGAGGTGCTATTGAACTACCCCCAATCTCATTATTAGGAGAATCCGTTAGACCACCCCCGGCGTTATTGCTATTGGGAGGTGTATCAGTCATAATGACTTCATCCACTTCTGGATCACTGTCATCTACAATTGGGAGGTGTATCAGTCATAATGACTTCATCCACTTCTGGATCACTGTCATCTACAACATTCTGAGTATAGTGGCTGGATTCAGCTCGCTGACTGGACTCAGGAGGTTGAGGCCGTTGAGTTAGCAATTCTTTCATTTGTTGGATAGCTAACTCCATCTCTGTCTTCATCTCAGCTCTAATTTCTTCACGTTGCTTCGATAGATTTTCTTGAAGCATTTGAGCAAATTGATCAGAAGTGATTGTGAACACTTCTTTGGTTTGTCCCGTGCTAGACATTGTATCATCAGAAGCAATTGCAGAACAAGTGTCCGAGAATTCATCCTCCGAGGACATTCCTTCTTGCATTCTTTTGTAATCTCTGCGTCTGATGGCTCCTAATTGGAGTCGAGACATCCTTTGAGCAATTCTTGGATTGACTTTTCCTCTCGGAGAAAAGTCGGGATTTGAGTCACTTGAATGCCACTTAGACTTTCTTTTATCAGCCACGTTGATGGTGACTTCAGGGAATTCATCATCTTGGGCAGCTGATTTTCTCTTGCGGAAATGTCTTGGTTTAGGCTTCGACAATACAGAGACTCTTCGTGGGATGACTTCTCGTTTGAAACAGTCACATTCTGATAATGCTGCTTTAACGAATCGCGCACAGGAACAACGAGAGTTTATTTCTCGAATAACTCTCTTTCAAAAATTATTCACAACCCCAACTTGATAATACGATTCATCGGTATGATTGCCAAAAAATCGTATCGTCTGTTGGCATGACCTCCCAGGTATGACGATATCATTTGGTGAATGTGTCTTCTTCTGGGGGTGTAAAACCTTGTTGGCATTCTCAGGACAATTTATTTTTGTCTTTGAGCGATCCAAGGTTATGTTGGGAATCACACGTCTAAAACCACCCCCTTGCGGGTATGGAGTCTTAACGGGCTCCGAATGCTAATTTTGCATAAGTCCAGACTTTGGAATCCAAACTTGGCGGAGTTTCGGTGGTCCTTTGGTCACCGTTTCCTTCCTCCTTTCTCGTTTTTGTTGTGAGAGAGCACGGGCATGAGCAGCGTTTGCACGACGTTTTTGTATACGTTCTTTGAGGGTCGAGCGAGCCCTCTTGACAAAAGTCCATTCATCCCTCGTTATTTTAGCAGAGATACGAGTGATTGGTTATTGAGATAACTGAACCACTCGATGTCTCCTCGACTCTAGGTCCACGAGATAACGAACCCCGTTGGTTTGTTCCAAGGCCTTAGCCATTTGGCGAGCGCGGCGTTGGCGTTATCTCTGACGAGCTCTTTTCGTCAATGCCGGCGGGCTTTGATTCGATGACTCTTTAACTAGATAAGAGCCATTGTGAGCAGAGGTGTTACGAGTAAAATCCTCAGCAACAATCAAGCGAGAGTCTTCATCTGTAGTGTTTGACAACTTCAACAAAGATGAAGTCTTCCTGCATTTGCGAGGCGAGGAAGACTTTACAGATAATGACGACAAATACTCCTCAAACTTTGCTTGGTCGAACTCATACTCGACCGTTGATTCAACCGGGATCTTGATGATTGGCTGCGACACGACGGTCTCGGCAGCGAGACCGTTGGCTCCCACTGTGGTCGCCAGCTTGTTTTCGTCAAAAGTTAACTTTGTCATGGAATTCATTATATCTTCAGTCGATTACAATAAATTCAAAAGAAATAGTCTTTTTATAAGACTCCTTTTACACAACAAATAGAAAATTACAACTTTTTAGAAACAAATGCAGGATCGTTGTTTGGATCGCTGCTTGCGTGGGATCTTTGCCTATGCCGGGAGCGCTTTGACTCGTGGACCACCAAATCACAGATTCTGATTGAATCGTGAGGGGTTTAATGATTCTTCCTTCGTTTATCGAAGTGAGAATTTGAAACGATATCTTATCAAAGTAAGATAGTCGTTCTTCTTGAAATCAAGTCAAAGCTCGAATATCAAGGGATTGCGGGAAGCTCAAGAACTCTGCTCTATCTGCTCTGAAATAAGCCCCCTCTCAAAAATGGCATTCGGGGGGTATTTATAACCCCTAGGAACAGTTGGCGGAAAACAAGCTCGCGAGACAGCATTTGCTGTCTCGGCTGCCGAGACAGTGTTTGCTGTCTCGGCGGCCGAGACAGAGTTTACTGTCTCGGGTTCCGAGACCGAGACAGTCTTTGTTGTCTCGGCCCGCGAGATAGTAAACGCTGTCTCGGAGACAGTAACCGTCAGGCAGTTTTCATTTTAACTATCTTCCCACGTTTCAAACTCCGTTATTTTTGCAGTTATCCACGTGATTTTCGCCCACGACGTTCCCCACGTTCTTGAACAGTTGGTGGCCACGTGTCGGCGGTTTATAAAACAACTTCTGAGCCTTTGAGAACTGTCTCGTGGGCGAGACAGAGAATGCTGTCTCGCATGGCGAGACAGAGAACACTGTCTCGCCTGTGAGACAGTAACAACTGTCTCGCCTGGCGAGACAGAGAACACTGTCTCGCATGGCGAGACAGAGAATACTGTCTCGCCTGTCACGTGTGAGACAGTAAAGACTGTCTCACGTGCGAGACAGTAAAGACTGTCTCGCGTGCGAGACAGCCCATACTTGTGTTCTTCTGCCTTTTTTGAGCTGTATTCGGATATCTTTCAGTATTTTTTGACGCCTACAACGTTTAGTTGATGAAACAGACCCCTCAGGGTCTTGTTTTGTTTGGACGCACTCGTGAGGTGCCTATTTTCCCTTAACAGGGCTGTGTTTTGATTGGACAACGCACCACTGAGGGTCGCGTTTAAGTTGAATCACCCGAGGTTTATAATTGGATTCATTACCTCGAAGTGTGCGTTCTGGAGTATGAACGCAATGCTTGGGCAGAGCTTCGGAAATACAATCCTGGCGTTGGGCCAGGGATTGATTTTCTCGGAGATGTGCTCGTCGGATGGATCTTCTTCGTCTTCGAGCGACGTTTTTCTTGGCTTGTTTCAAAGCCTTAGCAGCAGCGTTGTCGGCGTTGATTGGGCCTTTCTCTGTCATAGGCCTCTTACAACCCAATACACGCCGTGTCGAAATGGGCGCGGGATCTTCAGCTTGCAGAGCGAGTTTGAGGCTTTGGCCAAAGGAGAGGGATTTCTTTGGCGTCTCAACAGCAGTTAAGACCTCTTTAGAGCTCTTACAGGCATCTCGCCTAGCTTTAGGGCTAAGCGATCCAGAGGAGAGGACTTCCTCGTACTTGGCTTGGTCAAACTCCACGACTAGAGTTTCGACCGTGATTCCAGTGAGGTGAACGTCGGATTACGCCACCACTTCCTCGTCAGAGAAGCTAGTCCCCAGCAGAGTCGCCATCTTTTGTTTGTTGAAAATTTTGTAATACGAAAACTGTGGAGGAATTGCGTTTGACTTTATTCTCTCTAACTGCTTAGAAAAAAAATGATTACAACTCTCTCAACTCTCAATTACAATTCAAATTCCTGATTACAAAAGAGAAGAGAATGATCTGAATTCTCTCCTTTGTTTAATTCTGGGTTCTTCACGGTAGCGGTGAGATGCCTCCCTCGAATGTTTGCGTCGAGTTTGCTTCTTGTTGACGATCCGAATATTTATGCTCACTGGAACAACTGTCTTGTCTGGTTGGTAACTCTTGACGAGTTTTGTGATTCAGAACAAGCAACAAACTCTAATAGCAATAATAGAGTTTTTCCGAACCGAAAATAATTCGGTTAATAGGCCAAGTATTGAAGGTCTGGAGTTCCTCCGTTTGTTGATTCCTCAGACTGTGTAAGGAGTCGATCCTCTTTCCCTGAATTCATGAAAGGATCCGATCTCCAAAGTCCAACCCCGAACTCTGCTCTGAGCTTTAGTTGATTTATAGGCGAGATTAGTGTGTTACTGCCTATAATCTGCTCCTAAATAATAGCGTTGTTACCTCATTAATCGGTTGTAACAACCACGATAAGCCACTCCTCAAATCGTGGGTGCAGAGCGGTTTTCGAAACTGCATTGATCGTGTTTGAACAGGTCAGAACTTTGACATGCGTTCTGGCATAGATTCTGTGTTTGAACGCAGCATCTGGAGGTGCATTCTGCAGCGATATTGAGCTGCGTTCTTCTATGTTTGCAGGTACGTTTGGCAGCAGTATAGAACCACGTTCGACGTCAGCTGGAGCTGCGTCTGGCAGCGGTTGAAGCTGCGTTCAGTTGCTGATCTGAGCTGCGTTCAGAGGCTGATTTGAGCTGCGTTCAGAGCTGATTTGAGCTGCGTTCAGAGCTGATTTGAGCTGCGTTCAGAGCTGATTTGAGTTGCGTTCAGAGCCGTGCTTGGCAGCGATTGGAGCTGCGTTTGAGCTGCGTTCAGAGCTGATTTGAGTTGCGTTTGAGCTGTGCTTGGCAGCGATTGGAGCTGCGTTTGAGCTGCTCTGTCTTTATATATGGATGACACCAATGGCCATTCGAGAAGGTCCTATTCAGGCCATTTGTGACAATTGAGGCATCTCAATAATCGCTCTATTTCGTTGCACGGCTTTGCACTTCTCAGCATGTCGAATATTTGCCCACAGTTCTCTAGGTCTTCCTGCTTTTTTCTAAAATCATTACACTGCTCATCAGCATCTATAATATTAGTCATGTTATTGTCGCAGCAATCAAGATCAATCATCTCACACAAGAAGCTGCATTCGTATTTGTAACGGTTGAAGCTGCGTAGGTGATTGAATTGGTGTTGTGTCTTGACGATGGTACGTAGGGAGGGCTTCTACGTCTTGGTTTGAAGAGATCGTCGATTTGTAATCTCTTTCTGTCAGAGTGTTGCTAAAGATCGTCGTTTTATAATCTTTGCTTTAGCTCTTCGATATGTGAAAGTCTTCAAATTGTAGCCTTCTGGAAGTCGTCAGATTATAACTTCCATCATCGGTGTTTGATGGGGAATCAACTATCTATTATTATTTTTAGACAGCCTACAAGAGGTGTCACATATAAATATTATAATATTTTATTTTATTTAATATGATATTATTTAAAAGATTTTATGATAATTACTACAACATAAATAGGATAATCGATGACATGACTCCTTATTATAATATAATATTTATAATAAATGTAATACACTATTAATATGTTTTAATATTATCCATGAAAAATATTATTAATTAGTGTATTATATTATATTCATTTTATATAGAATATTATATAAAATATCATATTTTAATATATAGTAGATTATTACTATTTTTATTGTCATAATAAAATATCATTTAATATTATAACTGTCACAATATTGACAATAAAGTGTATTATTATATATAATACCATAACTTGAATATGTTTATTCAAATGTTTTAATATTATCCATGAAAAATATTATTAATTAGTGTATTATATTATATTCATTTTATATAGAATATTATATAAAATATCATATTTTAATATATAGTAGATTATTACTATTTTTATTGTCATAATAAAATATCATTTAATATTATAACTGTCACAATATTGACAATAAAGTGTATTATTATATATAATACCATAACTTGAATATGTTTATTCAATATGATATATATATCCTCCTGGTTCTCTCCTCCCTCTTTTCTCCAACAATCGATCCTCCCTCTCCCTTTTCTCGCTCGTGACCCTCCCGTCCCAGGACCGGCGAAGACCTCGTCGAAGACCCCACACCCCAAAGGCCCAAACCCTCCTCCCTCTCTCCTCCCTCCCTCTCCAACAAACCCTCCTCCCTCTCCCCCTTCTCGCTCGTGACCAGCCCGTCCCAGGACCGTCGAAGACCCCCCCTCGTCCCACACACATCGACGCCGGCGACTTTCCACCACCGTCGAGAACCCTCCCGTCCCAGGACCAGATCCCTCTCTCAACGCAAACGAATGGCGCCTTTCCACCGCCGTCGAAGACCCTCCCTCCCCCTTTCTCGACACCGTCGAAGACGATCCCTCCCCCTTTCTCGCCGACGCAGGTAATAACCCAACCCCTCTTTTTTTTCTTTAAAATGATGAAATTATCCATGGGTGTTGGATTTCGATTGTTATAATGGGTGTTGGATTATTAAGCCAAGATTTTTGATGTGTTTTGTATGGCTAATTTATCTTGGGTGTTGGATTTCGATTGTTATGTTGCTCAGTTTGCTTGAATTTAGCTGTTTGAAGGATGGTTGTTGATCTGCGGTGCACGGATCTGGGTTAATTATGTAGGATTTATGGCTTTAGTGACATGAATGCAGATTTGGTTGATAAATTTAGACCACAAATCAAATATACGTTTGCATTGTAGTTAGGTTCAAACTATTTCAATTTGCCCTACTGATCATGTCCCGGACCAGCTCCTCAGTTTTTGTTGCAATGAAAGAACACTTGGAAATGATGTTCTAATTGATATTCCAGGATTTTTGACTCCTTTGCTCAAGTAATTTTAGCCAGCGAAGTTACAGGATAAGGTGCAAAAATCCCTCTAAAATTTTGATGTAAGTTAGTCTCCTAATATTCCTAATTTCATTCAGTTTTCTTCTTGTAGTGTTTAAAGAAATCAGGAGCTTATCTGCATGAAGCTAGAGCAATTTTGCAAGAATTTTGCAGAGAAGGCCATCCTTGTAATGGAACAATGATAAGGTAGCTTATCTGCATGAAGTTGATAATTACCTCGTTATGAATGAGCTCAATGATAAGGTAGCTATTGAAATTTATTCCCTGTTTGATGCATGTTTCTGTATTCCATGATCGATTAAAATTTTATTTTTACATTACTAAAAGATCCATATGCTTCTAGCTACGTGATAATGAGAAGGTTTGCTCAGTATGTAAAAAGGCGGTCAGGGAGCTAATTAGCAGGTTGAAGCAGCCTAAAATGAGGGTAAAATAAAACTAAGAACTCTATGAATTTATCTTTTCTCCATGGATTCATGTTATCTTCTCTCCTCAGACCTCATCAGTTCCCTGATCTCTTCCATTTGTTTCAGTCAAAGATAGTTGAGGCTCTTTTGGACTACTGTGAAGAAGCAGATGAAGATGAAGATGAGGTAATATTGTCTATTTCTCCATCAAAAGGCAATCAAAGATAGTTATATAGTCAAATTTTTATTTTTATTCTTTTTATTTCTATTTTTGATATTTGCAGTGCAAACGGATGATTTATCGGTATGGTCCTGTCATCTTGCACAAGCTGGAGAAGTTCAAAGCATCAGAGATGTGCTCCATGATTGGAATGTGTGAGGAGGAGATAGCCATGAAGATTTAAGTCAATTTGTAATTATCAATTTCATCTTTGTTCCTGTTTAAAATAAGTGCGAAGGTGTTTCCTCTTGTCCCTTGAGATGAACTATTTCATCCCCAAGAATACTAGTTAAATACACGTTTTTGCTGTTATTAGAGTCATGTATGTAATATTGGAATTTATGGTATATAATCCATTTCATAAGAGATGCAATTTCACTCAAACACCATGTACTTATTTGAATATGAAGCAAATCATGTATGTAATATTGGAATTTACGGTATAATCCATTTCATAAGAGATACAATTTCATTCAAACACCATGTATTTATTTGAATATGAAGCAAAGTGTACAATCAAATGGTTCACAGAAAAGAGATCTTTTTACTCAGTTCAATAATTTCTCCACCTGATCTATCAATACATGTGATCGGCTTTCAAGGAATGTATAAGAATCTATAGTTTTTGAAGCCCTGGCTGCAGCTATACGCGACACAAATGACTATATCTTTGTGCTCGAAACTGTTGAGTGCCATCCTCAATCAACTCCATACGATCGCCACTTATTCCACCTTTGATGTCTTTCATCCACCTCTTCAATCAACACAAACATTTTGCAAGTGCATGAGGCAGAAAGGTCTGAGGCGTCGAATTTAACAAAGTGATCTTTAACTCCTTCCTCAGTAGTAACTTTGTACTCAGACATTGTGCCAACCTCAACGCAATTGTACAATACACAATCCATATACAAGTGGAATTCTTTCTCGAATATTTCAAAGGCAGCATGTGTATATGAGCTAGCAGCTTAGTACACGCACAGAAGGAAATTTCGGGTTATTTGGATTGGCATGGACATTGCTTTGTATTTTAGCTTGCTTTAGGACCAGCTCGAAGTTGCAGTGGCCCATGTTGTTCATGAAGTCAATGTAGACAATGTAGCCAATGAATGTAATATGCAATGTGTTGCTAAGATTGCTGCAACTTCAGTATGCATGTTCTACAGGAGCAACCCTCTTTAATTTTTGCACATATATATGTATAAAAAGTGATTAATTTGGTTGGTGTCGCAGAAGCAAAAAATACCAAATACAAATCTTACTCATCCAATAATACATTCTTACACCCTACTTAGCACAAATCCAATAAAAATACCAAATACAAATACAAGAAAAATACCGAATAAAAGAACAAATACAACAAACTTCAACAATTCCATAATATCAATTTCATGGAGCATATCTCTCATGCTTTGAACTTGTCCAGCTTGTGCAAGATGACAGGACCATACCGATAAATCATGAGGGAGGGAGGGTCTTCGACGGCGGTGGAAAGGCGTCATTCGTTTGCGTTGAGAGAGGGATCTGGTCCTGGGACGGGAGGGTTCTCGACGGTGGTGGAAAGTCGCCGGCGTCGATGTGTGTGGGACGAGGGGGGGTCTTCGTCATCTTCATCTTCATATGCTTCTTCACAGTAGTCCAAAAGAGCCTCAACTATCTTTGACTGAAACAAATTGAAGAGATCATGGAACTGATGAGGTCTGAGGAGAGAGAGGATAACATGAATCCATGGAGAAAAGATATATTCATAGAATTCTTAGTTATATTTTACCCTCATTTTAGGCTGCTTCAACCTCCTAATTAGCTCCCTGACCGCCTTTTTACATACCGAGCAATCCTTCTCATTATCATGTACCTAGAAGCGTATGGAACTTTTAGTATTGTAAAAATAAAATTTTGATCGATCATGGAATACAGAAACATGCATCAAACAGGGAATAAATTTCAATAGCTACCTTATCATTGAGCTCATTCATAACGAGGTAATTATCAACTTCATGCAGATAAGCTACCTTATCATTGTTCCATTACAAGGATGGCCTTCTCTGCAAAATTCTTGCAAAATTGCTCTAGCTTCATGCAGATAAGCTCCTGATTTCTTTAAACACTACAAGAAGAAAACTGAATGAAATTAGGAATATTAGGAGACTAACTTACATCAAAATTTTAGAGGGATTTTTGCACCTTATCCTGTAACTTCGCTGGCTAAAATTACTTGAGCAAAGGAGTCAAAAATCCTGGAATATCAATTAGAACCTCATTTCCAAGTGTTCTTTCATTGCAACAAAAACTGAGGAGCTGGTCCGGGACATGATCAGTAGGGCAAATTGAAATAGTTTGAACCTAACTACAATGCAAACGTATATTTGATTTGTGGTCTAAATTTATCAACCAAATCTGCATTCATGTCACTAAAGCCATAAATCCTACATAATTAACCCAGATCCGTGCACCGCAGATCAACAACCATCCTTCAAACAGCTAAATTCAAGCAAACTGAGCAACATAACAATCGAAATCCAACACCCAAGATAAATTAGCCATACAAAACACATCAAAAATCTTGGCTTAATAATCCAACACCCATTATAACAATCGAAATCCAACACCCATGGATAATTTCATCATTTTAAAGAAAAAAAAGAGGGGTTGGGTTATTACCTGCGTCGGCGAGAAAGGGGGAGGGATCGTCTTCGACGGTGTCGAGAAAGGGGGAGGGAGGGTCTTCGACGGCGGTGGAAAGGCGCCATTCGTTTGCGTTGAGAGAGGGATCTGGTCCTGGGACGGGAGGGTTCTCGACGGTGGTGGAAAGTCGCCGGCGTCGATGTGTGTGGGACGAGGGGGGGTCTTCGACGGTCCTGGGACGGGCTGGTCACTGCATGTTTTTAAAGTTTTTTTTTTTTTTTTTTTGGGGTGGGGTGTGTGTGTGTGTTGAATTACAAAAAGTACCGTGAAGTTTTGGGCCCCCTAATCAACTTTGTTATCAGGGGTTTAAGCTTCGCAGGACTTGAAGCCACGTGAACACAGTTTTAGCCAGTTGGCTGAAATTGGGTCGAATTGGATAAATAATTTTGAAATATGTTGTTTTTGGCAATTAAGTTTCTAAACAGATCATTTTTGAAAATTACTATAATTTAAATAGAATAATTGATGATATTGCTCTTTATTAAAATATAATATCTATAATAATCATAACATACTAATTAAAAAATATTATTAAATAATATAATATAATATATTAATTTTATTTATATTATCATACTTTAATATATAGTAGTTTATTATAATTTTTAGTGTAGTAATAAAATATTATTTAATATTGTAACTACCATAATATTGACAATATATTTAAGACTATTAATTAATATAATTAAGTATAATAGAAAATAGCAAATTATTATATAATAAATTATATTATAATGTAATTAAAATATTATTATATTAAATATATAAACACTGTTATAAAACAATATTATATATCATAAAAATACTATAATAATATTTTTATTCTAACTAATAAAATATATATTAAATAATATAAAGTAATATTATAATAATATAATACTAATATTATAATATATGAAATATTATTAACTAATATGTAGTAATGATATATGTTAATGTTATATTAGATGATATTATATAATATCTTATTATATTACGTTATAGCAGAATTTTATTATATAACATAATTAAGATATATTATATATTAAAATATAATTAACATATATTAGATATATAATAAATTAATGCTTCAAAGTGATCCTATTTTCTCATGATTTCCCAAAGTTAAGAATGAGATATTTTTAAAAGTTGGGACAAAAAGTTCATATAAAAGTGGGATAATTAAAAAAAAGTGAAGGTAATTTTTCCAATAAATAACAACTTAAGTAAAAGGGAAAAATGTGTCGAGGCCCCAAAAACGAAAACTCCATGTGACCTAGCCCATTGTATTTTGGCCCATGTAATTCACCCCCAAAAGTAGCATTTAGTGTTTCAAGACCCATCCATGTCAGCAGTACAAAAAAAGAGATTGTATTTTGGAAAAAAAAACCCCAAAATTGCCCCTCCACTTATCTTCCCCAAACGCCTCTGTTTCCCAAAAACATGGAAAGTCATATCCCATTAATACGATCTGACGGAAAAAATTGAGGGAAATTTCCCGCCCTTTTTTAAACTCTATCATGAGCAATAACTCATGTCAGTTCTAACTTATTTCATGTTAGTTCTAACTTATTTTATTTTAGTTCTAACTTATTTCATGTTAGTTCTAATTCATGTTAAAGCTAACTTAAAGTGGAACTAACATTAATACATTGGCTACTTGGTCTAGTGGTAAAGCTTGAGAATTTGGAGAGGAGGTTAGGAGTTCAAACCCTGCACCTACAATATATATTTAAAGGTCTTTGAATGGGCCTTGGGCCTTGGGACTTTTGGGCTCTTTATTAGTTCTAACTCATTTTGTGTTGGTTCTAACTCACATAGGACTAATATGAAATCAGTTAGAACTAACACGAGAACCACTAGAACTAATAGGAGCTTAACTAAAACTAACATATCACTAGAACTAACGCTTATATTAGAAATAACACTAGCTACAATTTATAACTAACATAAAATCAGCTAGAACTAACACGAGAACCACTAGAACTAACAGAAGCCAAACTAGAAGTAACATACCACTAGAACTAACACTTATATTAGAAATAACACTAGCTGCAATTTAGAACAAACATGAAATTAGCTAGAACTAACACGAGAACTAACAGGACTCCACTAGAACTAACATACCACTAGAACTAACGCTTATATTAGAAATAATACTAGCTGAAAGTTAGAACTAACATGACATCAGGTAGAACTAACACGAGAGCCCTAAGAACTAACAGGGGTCAACTAGAACTAACATACCACTGGATCTAACACTTATATTAGAAATAACACTGGCTGAAAGTAAAATTACATGAAATCAGATAGAACTAACACGAGAACCGCTAGAACTAACATGGGCTAAACCAGAACTAACATACCACTAGAACTAACATTTATATTAGAAATAACACTAGCTAAAAATTAGAACACTAGCTGGAAGTTAGAACTAAGATGACATCAACTAGAACTAACACGAGAGCCTCTAGAACTAGCAGGAGCTCAACTAGAACTAACATACCACTAGAGCTAACACTTATATTAGAAATAACACTAGCAGGAAATAGAACTAACATGAAATCAGATAGAACTAACATGAGAACCGCTATAACTAACATGGGCTTAACTAGAACTAACATACAATTAGAATTAATACTTATATTAGAAATAACACTAGCTGGAAGTAGAACTAACATGAAATCAGTTAGAACCAACACGAGAACCGCTAGAACTAACATGGACTCAACTAGAACTAACATACAACTAGAACTAACGCTTATATTAGAAATAACACTAGCTGAAAATTAAAACTAACATGAGATCAGCTAGAACTAACACGGGAATCATTAGAATTAATAGGGGCTCAACTAGAACTAACATACCACTAGAACTAACGCTTATATTAGAAATAATACTAGCTGGAAGTAGAACTAATATGAAATCAGCTAGAACCAATACGAGAACCGCTAGAACTAACAAGGGCTCATCTAGAACTAACATACCACTAGAACTAACGCTTATATTAGAAATAACATTAGCTGGAAATTAGAACTAACATGATATCAGCTAGAACTAACACGGGAGCCACTAGAACTAACACGGGCTCAACTAAAACTAACATACCATTAGAACTAACGTTTACATTAGAAATAACACTAGCTGGAAGTAGAACTAACATGAGATTAGCTAGAACTAATACGATAGCCACTAGAACTAACAAGGGCTCAACTAGAACTAACATACCACTAGAACTAACGCTTATATTAGAAATAACACTAGCTGGAAGTTAAAACTAACATGACATCATCTAGAACTAACGCGATAACCGTTAGAACTAACAGGGGCTCAACTAGAACTAATATACCACTAGAACTAACACTTATATTAGATATAACATTAGTTGAAAGTTAGAACTAATATTACATCAGCTAGAACTAACACGAGAGCCACTAGAACTAACAGGGGCTCAACTAGAACTAACATATCACTAGAAATAATACTAGTCGGAAGTAGAACTAACATGATATCAGCTAGAGCTAACACGAGAATCACTAGAACTAACAGGGCCTCAACTAGAACTAACATACCACTAGAACTAACGCTTATATTAGAAATAACAATAGCTAAAAGTTAGAATTAAAATGACATCAGGTAGAACTAACATGAGAGCCCCTAGAACTAATAAGGGCTCAACTAGAACTAACATACCACTAGATCTAACGCTTATATTAGAAATAACACTAGTTGGAAGTAGAACTAACATGA
Organism: Asparagus officinalis; assembly: GCF_001876935.1. NCBI lineage: Eukaryota > Viridiplantae > Streptophyta > Magnoliopsida > Asparagales > Asparagaceae > Asparagus > Asparagus officinalis. The sequence goes on from NC_033796.1 coordinate 110,433,709, forward strand.
AATCAGCTAGAACTAACACGAGAACCGCTAGAACTAACATGAGCTCAACTAGAACTAACATACTACTAGAACTAATGCTTATATTAGAAATAACACTAGCTGGAAGTAAAACTAATATGAAATCAGATAGAACTAACACGAGAACTGCTAGAACTAACAGAGGCTCAACTAGAACTAACATACCACTAGAACTAATGCTTATATTAGAAATAACACTAGCTGGAAGTAGAACTAACACGACATCAGCTAGAACTAACACGAGAACCGTTAGAACTAACATGAGCTCAAGTAGAACTAACATTACCACTAGAACTAACGCTTATATTAGAAATAACACTAGTTGGAAGTAAAACTAACACGTATAATTCTTTTCTATTATTATTTGATATTGTTGCCTTGCGATCTTATTCCCAGTCAGCACTTCGGTCACGTCCACAACAAATTAAAGAAAGAACTACTAATAAATTATCAATAACAACGATAAAAGAGGAGAGGAATTCACCTCACTTTTCATTTATAATTTTCGAAAACAATTACAAATAAAATATTTTAAAAAAATTCACGACAAACAATTAATAAAAATTCAAGATAACAAATTAAAACCCAACGTACTTGATGCAGGGCGGGTCCAATCCAATCTCCAAGCCAATGGAGCTTTTAATTAACAACCTAGCTAGCGATTTGATTAAACTTACTAGCTCTTGACGAAGCCGTTGATAAACTTGGCCCCGGCGTCCCTAGGCCAGGTGACGTCCCCCAGCCAGTTCTCGATCAGGAAGATGGACGCCTCTTAGCTGATGGGCTCGTGTTTTTGACCCACTCGGCCCTAGGCCTGGGGTCACCGTTAGGCCCCTTATTGTTGTACTCGGTGTAGTAGCAGGTTTGGTGGAAGTCGGCCCCGTCCCAGACGGCCCAGTCCTCGGGCCTGATTACGTTCCCGATCTCCGATTCCATGACCACCATCCTCGCCTTCGCCTTCCACGGCCTCCTCAGAGCCTGATCATTTCTAGTGGCCATGGCGGAAGTGAGAGAGAAGGAGAAGTTGAGAGATAGAGGGGTGAGAGAGAGATGTGATTAATGATGGAGAAATTAGGAATAAATAGGGAGGGGCGCAGTAACCGAGTTCAGTCTCATCAAAGGGGCAAATTCGTAACTTCCATTTGTTTTTTTTTTGAAATCCGATACTTTGGGGCTTCGTCACAAATACTGTGTGTATTTGGGGGCTTATCCACATGGGGTAGAATACAAAGGGCATCGTCACATGAAGTTTCTACTTTTAGGGTCTCGACATAATTTTCCTTAAGTAAAATCTCAATCACATTTTAACAATAAATAACACCATAAAATAAAGCCCTAAAAATTATCTATCTTAGAGCATCTCCAAGGGGCCGAAAAAAACCGGCCCCTTAGCTGAATTTAGGGGTTTTTAAGGGAGATGAGCTCCAAGGGGTATCCAAGGGAGAACCAACCCCTCCCTTAAAGTCTCCCATAAATTAAGGGATATCCAAGGGATCCCTTGGAGATGCTCTTATCCTAAACTTACACCAACCAACAAGCCCCTATAAAGTTTGGCCGCACACGATGATCTAACATTTCCTCTCACCATCACTTGCTTCCGTGTCCCTAATTTGACCCAGCGCCAGTATGCAGCTCCGGTTGCTGTACACGTGGCAGGAGGTTGTTGGTCTACTTTTGCTTCTGACCCTCACCACTTCCAGGAATTTAGGGGCGAGCGCGACATCTCGTGTTTTCCTTCTTGGTTTATATAGTTTCAATTTATATTTCATGCAAATTCAAGAAAAACCCAATTACATTCAATTACAGAAAAATGTACCCAGTTACATTCAATTTTACAGAAAAAAAAAATCCAAGAATTGGTAGCTCGTGCAAAACTCTTTAATAGAGACGCATAATAAACCTTTAATTTTATTTCCACATTCTTTCGATTCTTTTTATCTACTCATCACTAGATCCCCAAATCTACACACGAAACTGTACAAACAAATATTCTACCCCCAAATCAATAAAAACTATCACAAACAAACAAACAAACGAAACCCAAAGAATCACACCCAAACCTACGCGCGCTGCACGCGCAAGTGATCCCGCCAGCAGCACTCGCCGCCACCACCCCGGACCGCCTCCACCGTCATCGGCCGCAGTCGACGCCCTCGACCCTCCTCAAGACCTGCCGCTTCAGCTTCCTCTCGTCGCTCTGCGCAGCCGCCTCCCCGACCTCCATCTGGAACGCAGCAACCTCCGACATGCCATCGCGGCGAACGGGGACCCCCGCGCCACCGCTGCCGCCCCGATCGCCGACCGGCCTCACGACCTCTGGAGCTCCATCAGCTCCTCGATCAGGCCCCGGCCGATCATGTCGTCGATCGGCGTCCTTCCGCGCCGTAGTAGGCGGATCTCGAGCGCCGTGGCCGAAGCCAGGACGCTGACCTCGTCGAGGATTTGGACTTGGGCGACAGGATCGAGATGATCCTGGCGATCTCGCCGTCGCGTGGAGCAGGTCGACGATCGGCTCCGGATCGACGAGATCAGCCCGTTGAGGACTGCGGAGCGAGGTCGCCGTCGCCGTGGAGACCAGGGACCTGACGGTGGGCCATCAGGACCTCGCCGACGAAGACGTCCTTGTTGAACCTCACGAAGGCGAGGATCGCCGCCGCGGACGCGCTCCCGGACGGTCTTCGACGAGTTCGGGTCCGACAGCAGGGTCTCGACGGCGGAGAAGGCGGCGACCCGAGGAGGAGCTCTGGAAACCGCGGTCGTAGCCCTGGGAGAGGCGGACTCGAGGGCGGTCAAGAGCGTTGACTCTCCTCGCTCGGGGCAGCTCGGGGAGAGCAGCCGGTCGATGGAGCGGCGGTCGATCCACGACTGGAGCTCGGACCCGATGAGCCGGCGACGCGGAGATCTCGTCGCCGCCGCCGCCGCCGCCGACTGGGCAGCGGAGGAGGAGGTCGCGTAGGCGGGGCGGCGGGGGCGGGGGGTGGAGCTTAGGAGGAGCTAGGGTCTTGAGGCGGGAGAGGAGGGAGGAGAGGGCGGTGAGCTTGGGGTCGCCGGAGAGGAGATCGTCGGAGCCGGTCTCGAGCTCGAGGAGGGCCTTCATCGAGGGGAGCTGCAGCCGGACTCGTCGGAGTTGGCCTCGATGCCTTGGACGCGCCTGAGGGCCTCAGGGCTTCGAGCACCTGCGTCTGCTGGGCGCTCCTCCATTAATTGATCCAACCTGGAGCCTTCTCTCTCTACTCTCTCTCTCTCTCTCTAAAAATAGGTTTTTAGAGAGAGAGTGAGATTTATGAGGAGCGAGAAGGAAGAAGACGACTCTCTTCGCTAGCAGCTACTGGTCTCCGGATCAGATGGCGGGGGGTGTACACGGTTTTTTAGCTCTGTGCGGGTGTGGGGAAGTGGGACCCGCGGCGGACCGGGTGAGTTTTACGTCGTTTATAATTATGGCGTGTTTTATTATTATTATTTTTTTTAATCGAGGGAGAAGACAAATTACCGTCCTCGTGTGCATATGAGAATTTTGAAGAAAGAGGGAGAAAAAAAAAAAAAAAAAAAAAGGGAGAAAAGGAAAAATAAGGATAATTAGTTATTAAATTGATTAACTGGGAAAATGAAGGGAGAAAATTATCGCAAGTATGTTCTTTCTAGATTAAAAAATTCATGAACTCGCCGTGTGATATAATATGTTATCTTCTTAGGACTTCGGTCAAATTCAACGACTAACAAAGAGATCCGTAAGGATCCGTTTGGTTGGTTTATTTTGAAGGGGAAAATTGACACGATGTTCAATCTGTGACAGCTTTTAGCCACTTTCTTCTAAAAAAGGGGCAACCAAACGGGCCTTAACTTATTCAATATTTGGTCTCATGGTTTTGGGCCCAAATATAATTTCTCAAGTGTCATAAATTGGCTGATGGAATGGAGTGAATTTGAGTTTCATATAAATTTAAATTCGATTCAAGTAATATATATAAATATCTATACGAATGAAATAGTGGATCAATACGAACAATCTACAATTTAATTCAACTCCCACCAACTTTAAATTCGTATTCGGACATGCGTATAACTCATCTGTATAGGATGCTATCAATTGGATTTTATTCAAAGGCATGTTTCTTACAAGGATAAATTGATTTCTCAACGTTCATCTTCTTTCAATTTCCACTCATAGAGTATGGTTTATTAAATAAGTTCCTTGGTATAAATAATTTGTTGTAGTGGAGATCTTACATAATATTTAAATGTTATCTGTAAATTTTGGGATAAAATGTTATAAAAGAATACACCAATATCAATGATTTTCTATTAATCACCATGCTAAATTGATTACGATTGAGCCGGCAAGATTTTGGGATCTTACATAATATTTAAATGTTATCTGTAAATTTTGGGATAAAATGTTATAAAAGAATACACCAATATCAATGATTTTCTATTAATCACCATGCTAAATTGATTACGATTGGTATAAATTGATTTTGGGATATCATGTACGGATCTTGTGGCTAAGCATATTCGTTACTGACTTCATGGGTTTAATTTAATCTGATTACGTGCTCGAAAACAAGTTTGTTAAACTTCCGTGTAACTCCGTTAGGAGTCCGACCGAAGATTTGAGCCTTGAGAAACAAGCATGAGACTCTTTTCTCCTTCATTTTTTTTAAAAGTCAGGTAGAGTAACCTAACCAACCAAGTCCTCAACAATACTCTGTCTCAAAAACAAAGGGACAGAAACAGACAAAAAACAAGAGGACAAACAGTCAACCGACTTAGCTAGGAAATTAATGAGCAACACCATTACCGGTGCGTTTTACATAAAAAACTTTAGAGCAGCCAATAACAGTCAAACCAGCGCGAACTTCATCTGCAATAGGAGCCAAGGAAGTAAAAGGAGAAGGAGAGTCCACTAAGGAGACAATTCTTTGAGAGTCAAATTTCACCACTGAAATCCTCCAGTTCATACGCAGAACAAAGCGAATGCCTTCCAAGACAGCCAACAGCTCCGTATGATCCACAGACATATGACCCCTGAGCCTCATAGAGTAGCAACCAATCACGTGTCCATAGTGATCCCGAATAACACCTCCCAAACCAATAATATCTCCTTCCAGAGGAACAGCAGCACATGTGTTGAGCTTCAGCAAACCAGGAGCATGGGGATACCAAGCAGAAGGCCATTTGGAAGGGGTGGCAAAGTCACGGGAGAGACCTCTAACTCTATCCACTTCCTCCACAAAACAAAGAATACGAGTCACCAAGACCGAAGCCTCTCTAACACCACCAACATGAGAGCGCATATTCCTTTCCCCCTATATAAACCACATGGTTGTGAAAGCCAAAGCCAGAGAGTCCCCATATAAATGCTTTTGACTTATCGTTTTGTAACAAGTTTGTTCATTTTGATAGTGTTTACACCTTATGAAAATTTATTGAAGCACATCAAGGGATTTTGGAGGGGACCCGACAAGCTTTGGCGGCTTCCTCTTCAAGTTCACATGGAGCCTCATCGTGCACACAGCCACTAGACGATTGCCCTAGTATAGTAAGCGATTCTGATGTTCTCGTCTGGTTTTTATCAGTCAACAGATGTTCTCGTCTGGTTTTTACTGAAGGCTCTGTTTTTGTGACTGATGAACTATCAGTCGACTGATGAGTTTATCAGTCGACTGATGAGAGCTTGTTTTCTTCATCCTATATATACCCCATACTATTTCACTTCTGAATTAACCAAGAGAGGAGTTTTAAAGAGTTTTTACAAGTTTGTTTAAGTGTTTTAAAGTTTGTTTAAGGGTTTGTTGTGAAGAAATTTTCACAATGGTTTGAGGAGATAATATTTGGTGTTTGGGCGTTCAACTCATCTCCCTCTATCTCTTGTCATCATAGAGAAGTGTTTCTAAATTCAATTCTAGCTTTATATATTTGTTTGATTATCATTTTTATTAAGCTAGATTTCATATTGAGTTTAGTTTTGTTATTACTCATTATTTACACACACCCACTTAAGCTTAAGTATTTCATACATAGTATATTGGAGTTTTGAGAGTGTATCATTGAGAGTGAGCTTACATTGAGTTCTCATCTATTGTAGAGAACAAACAATTTGTATTTGCACTTTATTTGTGAGATCATATTATAATATACATGTACACCAAGAGGAGTGTGTGGTGAGAGACGTGGTCGGTTCTAAGAGGAGTGTGGTTGGTGGTAAAGGCTAGAGAGAGGTGGTAATTCTGAGCACTGAAGGAGGGTGAGACGTGAAAGGCTAACACTTGATGTTGTATTGTGAGAGATTGTGAAATTTTTCGGTGAGCTAGAAAACTGAATTGTGAGGTGTAAACGTTTTGGGTGAACGTTGGAAACCCATTGTGATAGTGGATTCTCCCTGGGAGTGGGGAGCGGAGACATAGGTCAGAAGGACCGAACTCTGTAATCATTTTCTTGTGTTTGTATTGCTCATTTGTCCACTATCTTGTTTATATCGTTGCATGTTTATTTGCCCTCTATTTATATATCCTTGCATATATCTTGTTATATATAACATTTGCTAGGATAATTTGTTAGTAAGTTTTAAATTGGCATTAATATCAAATTAGATTAGCATATACCCTATTCACCCCCCTCTAGAGTAATTTCATAGTTCACATGAGATTAGGATATGATATAATTATTATTATAATAGATTAAAATTTAAATAAAATATTCAAATTGTCAGGGGTAATATTGACCATGAAACGATTTTTCCCAATTCGTACTTTTAAATGGAATATGATTGTTTATAAAAAATAGAAAATAAAAAAAATATGTTGGCATACTCATTGCATTGCATGGGTGTACTCTATTAAACCCTTTAAAAACGTTTTAATTTACTCCGGTCTTTAGACGCATATTACCTAAACTTGCTGCAATTTTCGCTGCTTCATCATCTTCTTTTCTCTTCATTTAAATGATATTCTGTAGGGAGCTTTGTTACATAGAAAATCATATGTATTTCTATAATCCTTATCGATTTTCATTATTCGTAATTTTCAGGCTTGCCTTTGCTCCCATATTTGTGATAATGAAGTGTTTTGATGAATCATAAAAATAAAAATAAACATTTTCAAATTTCCTCTCTATCTTTTTTAATAGCTCAGAAGACTCCAACAGCTTCCCCAAAAATTTCTCCAAAATGGGGAATCAAATGTCATATTCTCCAAATTATTTTTGCTCCAACTCCAACCGCTTCCCCATTTTGAAGAATCATGCATTTATTACAATAATAAAAATATTCTACATCTTTGACTAATAAATAATAAATTATTTATTATTTTGAAGAATTCCCATTTTGACCAAATTATTTATTATTATAATGAGGAGATGGAGTTGTTTTTTGTGGGTTGAGTCTAGAAGAACGTGAAAAAGTGCTTCCCCAAATATTTGCAGAATGCTGCAGATTTGGGGAAGGCTCTCTATTTTTTCTCTCCTATCCTCATTTTAGGGAATGAGATGGGGAATCTGTTGGACCAAAAAAAAGCTCAAAATTCTCCATATTTTAGAATAACAAGAAGATGGGAAGCTGTTGGAGATGCTCTTAGAATACTACTCCAGCAAATCTTTCTCAACTACTATTCTTTTCCACTTTGGATAACTCCTCTAGCTATTGACAAAACCATTTTTTTTTGGGGGGCGGCGGCGGCGGCGGCTATGAGAATAAAAATAGAGCATTGCTTTGATGACCCAAAAATAGGAATTAACTTAATGTTTAAATTCTTAAATAATGAAAAAACATGGTGAAAATATAAAGGATAGTTTGGTCATTCCCCATTTAATTTGCTTTTCTCTCATCTCAAAAGCGTTTGCCTATACTCTTCCATACTTTTTTTTAAGTTCCCCTTTTTGCCAACTCCAATAAAACAACTTAGTATATTCTATTAATTTAAAAAAAACAAAAAATGTTTAAGAAGAATTTATGTGATCCAAAAATAAACTTGTCAATAAATAATTTATAGAAGTTTGCTATGTCTTTTCATAAGTTTCTCATTTCATGATTATACAAACATAATATTTCTATGTTAAAACTAATTAATTAAAGGTTTTTCTTTTGAATTTTAAAAAAAATGGGTTTGTACTGACCATATGACATAAAAGGATAATGTTGGTTTTTACATAAATTAGAAAGAAAAAGAATATAAAAGTTGAAAACTATATGCACTTGTATACCCTATTGCTTCATCTACATCTCACACTTATATACTCCTACTTATATTTGGTTGCAAGAAGATACCCTAAAGTTTTTTTTATACTTGCACTTATCTACCTTAAAGTTTTAAAATTT
>NC_033796.1:110446219-110456086 GCF_001876935.1 Asparagus officinalis
AACTATCATACCTGAAGAAATTTTGTTATTGTCTATTTCCATATTGTCCTTGTGAACTGTTTGGATTGATAGATATTATTAAGGTTGATTTAGATCTTTTAATCCCAGATGCTAATATCATTAGCAACAACGTCCAATAATTCATGGCATTTTCTATGATTTTGAAAGTTCGTGATTTTTCTCTAATAGAAGTTTGTACTAGTGGCAAATTTGTGGAATTTATGTTATGTTTATTCAGGGTATTCGCAAAATCATCATTCTCTTCACGTTTCTAATCTTCTCCACTAATTTTCAGGAAAGGTTGTGCCTACAAATTGCTTCTCGCCGCATTTGTTTCTATAACTACTTCCTTCTGTCTATTTGGATTGCCATGGCTCGCATCGTGCAGACCTTGCCCTATCAACACATCCGAAGCATGCCCGTCAATAGGCAGATCAGGCAATTTCAAGAAGTTCCAATGCGCTCCTGATCACTACAATGATCTCGCCAGCTTATTTTTCAACACCAACGATGACACAATCAGAAATTTATACAGTGGGGGCACGGATAATGCTTTCAGCAAATACTCGATCCTTATCTTCTTTGCTACCTCTTTTTTTCTCGGGATATTTAGCTATGGCCTTGTCGTGCCTTCCGGTCTCTTTGTGCCTGTTATCTTGACTGGTGCAGCATATGGACGCCTTGTTGCATTGCTGGTGGGTTCGCATTCAACACTTGATCATGGCTTATTTGCTGTTCTTGGATCTGCTTCGTTTCTAGGAGGTTCGATGAGAATGACCGTGTCAGTGTGTGTCATTTTATTAGAACTGACGAATAATCTAGTATTGCTTCCTCTCGTTATGTTAGTTCTGCTCGTATCGAAAGCTGTTGCTGATGTGCTTAATTCGAATATATATGATATAATTGTGAAACTGAAAGGGTTTCCCTTTCTAGAAGGCTACGGTGAGCCCTACATGAGGCAGCTCACAGTGAGTGATGTCGTGACTGGTCCTCTGCAATTTTTTCGAGGGGTGGAGAGAGTTGGCAACATAGTCCATGTTTTGAAGACAACGGGTCATAACGGGTTTCCCGTTATTGATGAACCTCCGTTCTCCGATTCCCCATTGCTTTATGGGCTTATTCTTCGCGCGCACCTTCTTGTCTTATTGAAGAGGAGACAATTTCTACCTAATTGCTCGCTTGCCAGTTCTGATGCCTCTAGGTTATTTTCGCCCTTGGATTTTGCCAAGCGAGGGTCTGGTAAAGGTGACGATATTTGTGATATTCATCTTACTCCTCAAGAGATGAACATGTTTATCGATTTACATCCTTTTTCAAACACTTCGCCATATACTGTGGTGGAGACAATGTCTCTGGCGAAAGCTCTTATTCTTTTTCGAGAAGTTGGCCTGAGACATCTCTTGGTTATTCCAAAATGCTCCTCGGTGAGTACTCTCGATTTATGCTTTACGAATGATGGGGGAAATGATTATGAAACCTCTTTAAAGTCCGGTCACTTATTAGGAAACACCTAACGTTATCTTTTTGTTACACTTACACCCGTCGTTAAAAAAACATCTAAAACTTGTATATTTTCCAAAACTACCCCCTTCTTCCTCTTAACATATTTCTACTCTCTCTCATTTAAGTTTTCTCTACAAGACAGAAAGATATATCGGAGAACAGAAAACTACATCAAATAGAGACTAAAACTAGAGGTATCGAAGAGTTTACCTTGATCTTTCATTTCTTTCACAGAAGTCATTGCTTGGGCTTGATTGTTGTCAAGAGAGGGGAGATGAGGTTTTGCAATAATCCGAGAAAGAAGAGTACAGTTTTTAGAGAGAAAGACAGAAACCAAAATGAGTTTTAATAGTTCTTTTTAACGCTAGAGGTTTTCGTAATGGAAAATAACCTCAGGGGTTCTCCTGAAAAATGGTGAAGCTTGAGGATTGTTTCATAGTAATTACCCCAAATAAGATTGTAATTACTCTAAATAGTAAATACTCATGACTAATTTATGTGTCATTTGATCTACAGAGGTCACCGGTGGCTGGGCTACTGACAAGGCATGATTTTACGCCGGAGCATATACTGAGGTTGCATCCAACGCTGACAGAGATCAAATGGAAGAGGAAAAAATTGTTTCGGTTTTACTTTCGATAAAATATTTAACGAAATATTTATTATTATTATTATTATTATTATTTGGCCGGAACTTTGCACAGGTCCTGGGCAGACCTGATTGTTTATTTATAGAAACCCTGTATAAGAAAGATACTTCCAGTATTCGAAGGACATCACCTTCTTCCTCATATGTGGGAAGCGCAACCTATCATCAAACAAAGCGAGCCTGACGTTTTCAGGAAGATCGAAAAGAGGAGAGAAATATGTAGCTAGATTTGCTGCGAGTCTGTCTGCTGCCGGATTTGCATCCCTGTAAATGCGTTTGATGCGAAAAGCCAGGCCCTTTTGAGGAGTTTGTTGTAACATTTGTTGTAAATACTCTTGGGTGATAATTTTTGTGATTTGTTCTTTAGACACTGAATAATGATCTAAAATCTTTATCGTTTTTTTTTTCCGATACATTTTTGTGCATCCAGAAAACATTGTTGCTTTGAGCTCTCTTTACGTAGGTATAGGTATGCGTATGGAAGGATGACAATAAAGAACCTTATGCTTTGTTTGGGAGTTCACCAAGGGAAGAGACGGAAAGTTAAATAACGGAAAAGAAAGGTAGGGAATGTAAGTGAAAAGATAAAATGCTGTTTGGGAGTTTAGTAGAGGGAACGGAAGTAAATTTGTTTTACCTTGTTCGGGAGTTCTAATAAAGAGGAGGTAAGTGAAGTGCATAACTGCATATGTATAAAGTTACATAAATACCCTTACATATTGGATGAGAGTATATCTTAGCCATTAATTTTAATGTCATAAGGATATAATTATCTTATCACATTGTAAAAATTTACATTCGTTTTCATTCCGACCTCTACCTCCCCCCACTTTAACTTCCGTCCGTTGACCTCCATCCAAACAAGGTATTATTCATTTCTTTTTTGAGACATGGAGCGGGCAATGCTATTATTGTTTTTAGACCAAAAGATTTTAATTTAAAAATAATGTAAACACGATAATAAGTAACAGTTTAAATAATAATTATTTATAACTATCTTCAGGAGAAATTTGTTTCTTCATCTAGGAGAGAACTAAAAGTTTCAATTAACCCGATTCTTTCTGAAGTTAAGTTTGAAATAATTTAACTAAACAAAGTGCTAAAAAGAATTCTAATTTATAATAAAATTGGTATTCATCATTAGCTCATCAAACTTTCAACATGCTTTTTTTCAAAAGAACTTTCAGCATGTTAGTTAAAATTAATATCAAAATTACGGGATTAAATTAAATTTCCCCAAAAAATACGAAAAACGAATCCTTGTAAGCTTAAATGATATCAATAGGAAGTTATGATATGACAAAATTGGATGTCCTCCAACTGAACTCCAACTTACCCAAGATATGATACAATCAAAGCTCAAGATTCCAAACCTACTGACCCGTTACGCCAAATTATCCACTAAACTAATTCTAGCAACAATAAGGAAATTTTGCATCACATGCATCAATTCTTCCAAAGTCAAGGGACAATAATTCTTGGTACTAAATCTTTAACACGTATCATATCAAAGCTACTACAGAGGTTCAAGCTCTCTTCTATATATATGGCTCCACAGTGGAGTCTACATCTCAATGGCTTCCTCCATCAAAATGCCAAGCAAGAGTTGTGTTTCTTCCTCCTTCATCCCCTTCATTGTTCTCTTGCTTCTTCTTCTCGTGTCTTTCGCCGTATTAGATCAGCATCACTTTAATGGATTCCAGAGAATCTTCAAAGCTCTTGACCATGACGAACATATTGATAGACTCTCAGAAGAACCAGTAAGTACGTAGAATTTGATAATTCTTGACTGTACATAGTTTTAATTGGCATGTACTATGTTTTTAGCTAGTTTTTAAACTCCTACGCAGATCATGTGGTGGTCAAAATTAGACATTTACGAGAGTTTAAAAACTAGTGAAAAATAGCGACCAGGGGATGTACGTGCTAATAAAATAGTGCTGGACGAATAAGTAGCATTTATAATACAGACAATGCATATGCAATTAACCATTAGCTATATGTTGTTTTTTTTGTTTTTGTTTTTTGTTTTTGGTGTTATTGGTTAAGGTAGGTGAAATTTGGGAAGATTGAAGATGGGCTTGCAAGGGCTAGAGCTTCAATTAGACGTGCAGCTATTTCATCAAGAGAATTTGGGGGAAGCATTAAAGAGGAGGATTTTGTTCCTAGTGGTGATGTTTATCACAATGCTAAAGCCTTTTATCAGTGAAGTATCTAGTCTCTATTATTTGAGATTGAAATACAAGTTAATATTCAGTACTTTATAAGATTCATAGGAATCAAGATTATGCTGAACTATATAACTTACCTATGTGTTGAAACTTAGCTAGCATTAACATTTTTTCCCTTCTGAAACATTATAGGTTCCAAGCTTTTCCTATAATGCTAGCTAAGCTAAACAAGAATATGCCAAGAATTAACATTTATTTCAAATTTGATAGTCTAGCTAGAAAAATTATTTAAAAAGTTCCACAAGGACAAACCACTAACGATCGAATTTGAGAAATTTACTAATCGATATATTAAATTAAAATGAATATTTTACGTTTTTTTGTTTTTAATTTATTACGAACATGCTCTTATTTTCAGGAGCTACATTGAAATGGAAAAAAGATTAAAGATCTGGACCTACGCCGAAGGTGAGCTCCCTATAATCCACGGTGGGCCGAAAGCCGACATATACTCCATTGAAGGCCAGTTCATCGACGAAATGGAGGACGAACGCAACCCGTTTAGGGCCCGTCGGCCTGACGAGGCCCATGTCTTCTTCCTCCCCATCAGCGTGGCCAACATGGTCAAGTACTTCTACAGGCCCAATATGACTGACTATCATGGGCCCATGAAGAGGATAACTGCAGACTATATCAATATCATTTCCAATAAATATGAATATTGGAACAGGAGTCTTGGTGCTGATCACTTCATGGTTTCTTGCCATGACTGGGTAAGTTCAGCAAGTATGTTTGTTAAATTTAAAAATTATTTATTTTTTGTTAGATTTATAATTATAGGATGAGAGACTGACATTAAAGAATATATATATAATATTATATAATATATTATTATATATATTATATTATATATATATATATATATATATTAATTATATATATATATATAATATATATAAAAATAAATGGGAGACTCAAGATTCACTATTCATACTACATTCGTTTCGTTAGGCACCGTACGTTTCAAAAGCAGACCCGCGCCTCTACGCCAACTCAATCCGAGCGATGTGCAACGCCAAACACCTCGAAGGCTTCAAGCCCGGGACCGAGCGTAACCCTCCCGGAAGTCCACCTCCGCGACGCCGCCTCTCGCTCCCCGCGGCAGCCCCCAGCTCCCCTCCGGAACACCGCCCGTCCTCGCCTTCTTTCGCGGCGGGTCCCACGGCCACATCCGGGAGGTCTCCTCAAACATGGAAAGGGAAAGACGGCGACGTCCTGGTTTACGAGTACCTCCCGAGGGGCCTGAGCTACGACGATCTCATGAGGAAGGCCAGGTACTGCCTGTGCCCGAGCGGGTACGAAGTGGCGAGCCCAAGAATCGTGGAGGCCATATTCGCCGGCTGCGTGCCAGTCATAATCTCCGAGGGCTACCCCCTTCCGTTCAGCGACGTGTTGGATTGGAGCAAGTTCTCGGTGGAGATAGCGGTGGAGAACGTGACGGAGATCAAGAACATACTGCGGGGGATCTCGGAGCGGGGTTACGAGGAGCTGAGGGGGAGGGTTTTGGAGGTTCAGAGGCATTTTGTGCTGCATAGGCCGGCCAAGAGGTTCGATGTCGTTCACATGGTGCTGCATTCTATATGGTTGAGGAGGTTGAATCTTAGGCTTGGTTATTGAGGAGTTGGTATATATAATATATGTGGAAAATCTCTTTCCATGAAATATACGCAAGTTTATATAGGTTTTGTTGTTGTGTTTGCTATATATGTTGACGTTTTCTTTGTGTTAAGAATGATTATGTATTATTTGGTTCCTAGCTACAAGCTGAGATAAGCATTACCTACATGCTGAGATATATAAGCTTGTTTGACTACAAATTTCAGGCGAAAGTTCGCAAAACCCCTAAAATTGTTTGGGGCATTTCGCGCGAAACCTCCTTGAACTTTATTTTGTCCGCTACGCTCTAAAATTTCATGGGACGAGGTTTGGCAGTGAGGTAATTAAGACTAGCATGATCTTGAAAACCACTGTTTTATTAAAACTGCTATTCTTTAAAAATTACCATCGTAGTGGAATCCTATGTGGTCTCATCTCGTCTCTTGAATCAGAATATACGGCAATGATAGGAGGAATTGGAGACCCTCTAATTACAACTGTTGGAGATCGAGGATCCAAATCTGAAACTAACACTACCACATAAGGGTATGTAATATGTTGGCCAAGTGTATTTTGGTAAGTTTGCATCGAACCCTGAAACGATGTTGGGTGTAGGTTAATGGAATAAGTAAAATTCAGGGGAGTTGTTGGTAATGCATGCCTCAAGGTTAAACCCCCAATAGCTTTTAAAGCCGCACTAAACCTCCAATAACTTTTGGAATAGCAAAAAGAAAAGCCCTAATTAGGTCCCATGGTTTGCAGATAACCTCATAAATCAGAACCAAAAAACAACATAAGACATTAAGGGTTTTTTTTGCAAAAGATGTTGGGGGGGTTCAGTGCAACTTTGAAAGTTATTAAGGGTTTTATGCAAAATGCTGAAAGTTTTTTTTTTTCGGGTTTTGTGTAATTTATCCTCCGAAATTTACCCTCAATTTTATGACTGCATGCTTACGATATTAGTTGGCAGGAGCAGGTGTCATGCTATTTTTTCCTTCTACAGGACTTAGAATTGAGAGCACATTGCAAAATAGTCTGGTTTATTGATTAACAAAAAAAAAAAATTTAATATTTTGACATAGATCAGATTTTTCATAATATCTTACCAAAGCTTGCTCTGTAGTCAACTGAGCAAGTTCTCTACTAAAGAAGGTAGATGCTTACCTCAATTTCTTGTTGTTTCAGTACCAATGCGTACATAGGATCAAGAATTGGTGACATGCACATCAACTCTCTGTATATGTAGTTGGATTTTGACGTTGATTAGATATTAGGTAAACTGTCACGCACCCTTATTATGCAAGTGTTGATAATTTATGAAGAAAGCTTTGAGAGAACTTGATTGTTATTTATTCTATTGAGGCATTTAAATATAGGAAAATAGAAAAGTTTTGATAACCTAGGCAACGTGGAACTAAAACAAAACGAGAGAAAATAGCCTAACTACTACACTTAACACCAGGGCCGGCCTTGCCCTTAGGTAGTCAAGGCCTCTGCCTTGGGCCTCATCCTGGGTAGGGCCCAGTCGGGAGAGCTCAGCTTGGTGGTTGATCAAGCTCTCACTGGACAGAGGATGGAGCATGCAGACGTTAGATTCGCGGCGGCGGAGTTAGTAGAGGGTTGGCGATGGGATCGAGCTCGAGAGGTTAAGATGGAAGCTGTGGCGGCAGGTTGTTGCGAGTTTGGAACGGGAACAAGGCGACATGTGACTCTTCACGTGAGCTTGAGAGATATGCGCGGATTTCATGTGGGCCCCACCTCCGCCCTAATTTTGCGTGAGTGAAGGTGAGGCCGAGGCCCGTGAGAAATTGGATGTGTGGTTAGGATTTGGTGAAGTTGTTGATCAAGGGTTCTAACGTCGTGACAAATTATAAATATAGAGAGATTAAAGAGATATTGTCCATACACGGTATTGAGAAGTTTATGTACAAAAGCAATGAGAAAATGTTCTAGTATTATAAGTGGGACAAAAATAAAAGAAAACAAATAGCCTAACTATATTATTTAATAGTAGCCTAACTATATTATTTAATAGTTTGACAAAGTAAGAGACCAATATATTGTTTATGATTTTATAAATTCTTGCATATCATTTAGCGTCTCACCACCAAGTAAATTTTTATGGTCATTTTGACAATAATGATGAATTATAATCTATTATGTTGCCAAATACTTTATATTGACTATACCTGTAACAGTTGCTTCCGCTGAAAGAAGTTTTTCAAAATTAAACTTACTAAAATCTTATTTAAGATCAACCATGTTACAAGATAGATTGAATGGTTTAGCAATATTATCTATCGAAAATAATATGTTAGAAAATATTGAACATAAAACTTTAATTAGTAATTTTGCAGCTCAAAAAGTAAGAAGAAAGAGATAAAATATATTATGAGTTGTATCACTCAGGCCTCATTTAATATTTCGCTTTGGCCCTGAAATTCCTAGGTACGGCCCTGCTTAACACCCTCTATCAAACTGTATTTGGGTTCCAAAGAATGGGTGCACGATGCTGTCCGGTGAGGGCTTGAACAGGGACAATGAGAGAGTGGCTGTCTGGTGAGAGCTTGGACAAGGAAAGCATGGCCACGGGTACTGGCCAAGGGAAGCTTGGATGGAGAGAGCTTGGCCTATATGGTGCTTGGTGTTAGGGAATTTTAGTCTCCCCGCCTACTACAATTTGCGCAACTTGGAAGCCAACCCACAATTAATAAGATATAAAACAATCACAATTGATGCGGCATAAACATGTACCAAAAAGGTTGCAAGTGCACAACCGTGTCAAGTTATAGTATTTAAGATATCGATCCCACCGAGCGCAAGGTTGTTTTGCTAGCGAGAAAATATAAAACGGCTTCTTATGTTTGTGTGTGTGACAAGGTAGGAGCTGATAATGTTGAATGTGAATTGCTGGACGAGCATCAGTGTGTTTAAATCGGCACGAGATATAATGTGAGAGTGGATCGCTGATCAAAGATATGAATATGCATCAATAGGCCCAAAAGCGGAAAAGCCGAAAATAAAAATCAACAAGCAAATAAAGAAAATAAAATTCAAGCAATAAAGGAAAAATGCAAGAAATTTAAAGATGGTGCATTTTCCAATTATAGATATGGCGTAATTCTACAATTGAACCCACTTCTTTTTAGAACAAGGGTGATTCCCTAGAGGCCGTTTTCTAGCCTAAAGGCCGAATCAAACAAAATAAAAATAAACAAAAAGAAAAACTAAACCCAAGAGGTTCTTAGCCTCAAGGCCTGAATTAGCTTATAAGAAATTAAAATTCTAACTACAAAATAAAAGTGCAAAAATCTAAACTACAAAATAAAAATTGCCAAGAATTAAATGCAAGAAAATTATTAAATGCTATTCTATAAGCAATGAAAATAAATCTAAAGGTAAGCAGGGTCTAGCCTCTTGGCTAATTTAACAAGAAATAACAATCTAAAACTACACAGCATAGAAATAAATCTACACTAATAATGCAATAAAAAGGAAATTAAAATAGAAAAAAATAAAAAAAAAAAAAATGCCGAAAGAAAATGCAAAACCTCTAAAATAATTCTTCATCTCCATCTTCATCATCCAACAAAGAGAAGAAATATTTAAAGTTGCCGTGAAATAAATTATTATTATTAAATTGCCAAGCTAAAGCTGGTTTACAATTTTGACAGCCTTTCTCAATTAATGAGTAGCCCTCCTCTCCAAAAGGAGTTTACAAAATTTTTTCACACCTCTAACCCCTCACTCTCTACCCCCCCATATTTATATAAACACAGCGTGAATTGAGAGCCATGCGATTCAAATCTCTATCCAAAACCAATAAAAATAGCCATTGCGATTGCTAACTTGCCTGGACGTCCGCTATCGCATTACCCGCGCCATCGC
>NC_033796.1:110457086-110468280 GCF_001876935.1 Asparagus officinalis
CTGGCTTAGGGAAGTGTGGCAGGAGGTGTTGGTGTTGGGGCGGGGCGCGTGTACTGAGGATTCACAAATTTACCGAGAGAGAAGCACACGAATCAACTAATAATGGCACAAACTCAAACACAAAAGTTTAACGTGGTTCGGCAAATTAACTACGTCCACGGGGCAAGAAGGAGAAGGGTTTTCACTATAGAAAAAGAGAGAATACAAACTGAGATTACAAGATCACTCAAAATCTCACAAATAATCTCTCAAACTAAACTCTCAAATCTCTCACAAAACTCTCAAACAAATTGCTCAGAAAACACTCTCTTTTCTGTGCTCAAAATCTCCCCTTAATGCTACCCCCAAAATCCAATTCTGACAATTAGAACAGATTAGAAATTCTAAACAAATCGTGTTTCTATTTATATCAAATAGAAAACCTAAACGGTGCAGGAAACCAAGCTCAGGCCCAAAACCTCATCGCGGTCGACCACGGTTGACCGTGGCAAACGACAGAAATAAAAAAAATGCACTACAGGGTCTCGCGGTCGACCGTCGCACCACTCGCGGTCGACAGCAAAAAGTACAGAGACTTTCTTGTGTTCGTGCACGTTCGCGGTCAACCGTAGCGCCACTTACGGTCGACCGTGAAGTATCCAAAACGTTTTCTGCTTCAATTTCCTGAGTTTCATTGCCTTCGCCTCCAATTCTATAATTCTCCACCTCGGTGAAGTTTGCCCAAAACTGAGCCGACACCAACAAAATTAAATGTCTCACTTGTTACGTCCAGTATGAAGTGAAACAAAATCATGACAACGGACTCCATCCACAACAAGGCAAGACCCAAATGAGAATGTGAACAAACTCCAAAACATTGGTATCAACCTATCAAATCGGCTGCATCAAAACTGACTGCCTACGTATCCTTTTGCCCAAAGAATCAATCCTTCACGTAGTTCCCCAAATGGTCATAAACGACCTCAATCAACTAGAAGAATCTTCAATCCTTCACCAATTTCATGACCTTCACCAAATGTCTTCTTCCAAGACCTTGCACCCAAGTGCTCATAACATGAACGATGCATGACAAATCTGCAGATGATAACACTCACTGTACTCAAATCAACCAACTCATCATCTGTATCCAAATCCAAATGATCCCCTAACTGTGTTACATTAGCTGGAATCCCAAACGATACAGAATGATCTGGAGTATGTGGAGTAATCTCCACCCAACGTGAAGTAGCATCATCCTCCACCTACTGTAATACATCTAAGGTCTGTTCAAAACTCTCCACCTGCTGAGAGTCAATTGGCTCCCTCATCGAAGCCTCAACCGAAGTGAAACTACCAAACCAAACATCCAATGGAGTTTTACCTCCAATCGCAACAGTCGACAACTCATGACTAAGATGACCCAAATATGTCGAAGCCTCAACACTAGAATGAATGCTCGACATCAAACATCGATCCTCCTCCAGCAAGGAATAGCTTACCAAATCTGCTATCTCATCTCGTTGTCCCAAGATTTCTTTTTCATCAAAGTGTCTCAAAATGCTGTGAGCTCGGCTCAAATGCAAAAACAGGTTCCTCTTGTACCTCCCATCAAAAATAGAATGAAGTACCTTCACCTTTCTGTCTATCTCACACTTCTTCAAACTGTTGGAGACTTCTAGGAATTTATCTAATCGGGATTTGGTTACAACCCAAATATGTCTAGAACAACCACCAACAAAGAAAACCAAACATCTATTACCTCCCAATGATGCCTCCTTGAAAGGCCCCCAAATGCCCATATGAACTCCATCGAAAAGACCCTTCGTGAGGTGAATAGAGGTACCAAAATTCACCTTGGTCTTCTTGCTCACATCAAAATATTCACTGGACTTCAAACTGCAGGTCGATGCACCCATCTCCAAATCAATACTAGAATGACCAAGCCTCAAATGTCGCAGTCTAGTCGAATCAATGAAGTCGCCAGCTCTCCACCTGTCACCGTATTCTCAATCAAATAGTACAGGTTATTTTTCTTGACGCCCTTCATCACAATCAAAGAGTCTTCCAAATCTCGAGAATCATGTCCTCAATACGAACTTTCAGACCCTTGCCAACTAAAGCTCCACTTGAGATCAAGTTCTTCCTCAAAGAAGGAACATATCTCACACCATGTAACTCTCTAATCATCCCATCAAACATCTTGATGTAAACTTTACCTATCCTAAGGATCTGACATGCAAGGTTATCTCCCATGTATACCACATTACTATCCAGCTTCTCAAAACTGGAGAACCATTCCCTCTTAGAACACACATGATAGTTTGCACCACTATCCAACATCCACTAGATTCCTTCGAATAGCTAACTATGAGACTGATAGAAAGTGAATAAACAGATGCGTCAGAAATATTATCATCCGATATGACGATGTTTGCTTCTGATGATGGTTGCTTTCCCTTTTCCTTCTGCTTGTTCTTTATCCATTCACTGAGCTTTGGACAATCTTTCTTCTAATGACCAGTCTCTTTACACCAAACACACTGATCTTTGCCAACTGTAGGATGCCCTACTCTAGACTATGATTTCTTATTCTTCCGGTTTGGATTCTTCCCTCTTGCGATCAATGTCTTTGCTGTTTTGTCACTTGTAGACTCCTTATCTTTCTTGCGAAGCTGATAATTCATAAGTACAACGGTGACCTCACTATACGAAAGGGACGCCTGCCCATTAATTAGGATAAGAACAAATGTCTCATATTCCTTATCTGGTAAGGAACTCAACAATAACAAAGCTTTGTCCTCATCCTCTATTATAACATCCACATTCGTCAAATCCGTAAGAAACTTCGTGTAGTGGTTCATGTGGTCACTAATGGAGGTTCCCTTCTTCAATTGGAAGCGATAAAGCCTTCTCTTCTAATGCAAGCGATTTTCCACACTCTTGGTCAAATAATTACTCTCAAGGGTCTTTCAAATCTTCTTAGCCGAAGTCTCATTCATCACATCATATTTTAAATCTTGAGTCAAACAATATCTAATCACACCACATGCTGTTCTATTCATCTTCTTCCAAACATTCTCTTCAATATCATCTGGCTTGCCATCCAATTCCAAAGTATCTTCTAAATTTTGCGCGTTCAGAGCATCCAAAACCTCACATCTTCGTAATCCAAAATTGTCTGTGCCATTAAACTTCTCAATATCTATCTTCGTAGAGTGGTTATTCAAATTTTGAATGGTCTTCACGTCAGAAGTACCACCCTCAATACCTGAAGTACCTTCTTTCCCAGTCATCTTCCTCAACACACCAACAACCAATGCGGAACAAACTGAAGAATAGATCCAAACTGAGAAAAGATAGAATTTTTACCAAAAAGATCTCACCTTTAACTCCAACTGAGATCCTAGACGAGCTTCCAAAGCGATCTACTCCTCTAAATAGCCCAATCGTAGCCCGGGCTCTGATACCACTTGTTGGGACGGGGCGTGTGCACTGAGGATTCACAAATTTACCGAGAGAAAAGCACACGAATCAACTAATAATGACACAAACTCAAACACAAAAGTTTAACGTGGTTCGACAAATTGCCTATGTCCACGGGGCAAGAAGGGGATGTGTTTTCACTAGAGAAAGAGAGAATACAAACTGAGATTACAAGATCACTCAAAAGCTCACAAATAATCTCTCAAACTAAACTCTTAAATCTCTCACAAAACCCTCAAACAAATTGCTCAAAAAACACTCACTTTTCTGTGCTCAAAATCTCCCCTCAATGCTACCCAAAAATCCAATTCTGACAATTTGAACAAATTAGAAACCTTAAACAAATCGTGTTTCTATTTATATCAAATAGAAAACCCAAACAGTGCAGGAAACCAAGCCCAGGCCCAAAACCGCATCCCGGTCGACCGTCGCGCTAGTCACGGTCAACCGTGGCAAACGATAGAAATAAAAAATGCACTACAGGGTCTCGCGGTAGACCCCCGCGCCACTCGCGGTCGACTGCAAAAAGTCCAGAGACTTTCCTGTGTTCGTGCACGTTCGCAGTCGACCGCAGCGCCACTCGCGGTCGACCGTGAAGGCGCTGCGGTCGATCGTGAAGCATCCAAAACGTTTTCTGCTTCAATTCTCCTGAGCTCCGTCGCCTTCTCCTCCAATTCTACAGTTGGCAGAGGAAAGAATGGCCGAGAGTGCTGGCTAGGGAGAAAGCGTGGCCTGGGATGCTAGTTAGGGGAAAGTGTGGCCAAAAGTGTTGGTTGAAAAGAGAGAGCATGGCCGAAGGTGCTGGCAGGAGGAGATTAAATAACTCCCAAAGTTTTTTATTTAGGAGAGACTAAATTATTTGTGCTGTATAGACCGCATTACAGTACAATTAGGAGGTGTATACACTAATAAAATAGTTTTTCGGTAATAAGTAGCAAACATACCTAATACAGGGGTTGTATCAGCAATTAACCCCTGCAGATTTCATTGTGTTGATGTTCTTTTTACAGTAATTTTGTTTTAGCTTGTGTGTTCTAAAGTTCTATGGTTATTGGGTGCTTTCGTTTAATGAAGTCTCTTTCGATGTTAGTGGCCACAAAGCCCAACTTTTTATTGTGTTTGCTTTCATTATGTATTTTGTAATATTTTCCAGCATCACGTTTGGCCTTTCCTTTATTTATACATAAGAGAAGAGAGGAAGGTAGATTCATTTATGCAATGTGATCTTCAATGCTTCGCTTTAACATATTATTTTAGAGCTGTAAACAACAGACTGATGTGAGTGGGAGGATAATAAAGAGAAAAAAGTGCTGGAATAAGTTCATACTTTCAATCTCATTGAAACATTTGTCTGAGGAAGGTTCTTTTAGTCCCATGTTGCATTTTGGTATAATGCATTGGCTTAACGCATCTACACTTTTTTGAGTACTGATCTTATACTTTACAAGTGTGATTAAGACTCGTGGTTATAATGGTTATAATTTCCCACTCTAATTAAAGTGTTTGGCAACTATCCTAAAATTGCGCTATGACTAGCCCAAAATTGCGCTATGACTAGCCCTAAATTTGTTTTTAACAAAACCAGTTAAAGACCAAATTTGGCCTTATAAATCTGGGCTAAACTTAATCAAGTTTTATCCAAACATAATTTTCCCCAAAATGAGACTAGGTTTGAACATAACCCCATTTTGACGAATTGCCAAACACGTGTGTCTAGCAGCACCCTACAATTAGGCCAGGACTAATCCTGGCCTTTTTTTAGAAAAACAAAATTAATTTTGGACCAAAGGGAATGTGTTCCAAAATAAAAACAATTTAAAGGCCAATTTTGACTTTAGAAAATCTGGGTCGGACTTGGCTGCCTAGTTTTATCCAAATAGAAATTTTTACTCAAAATGTGGCCAGGTTCAAACCTAAATGTGTTTGGCAAACACCCTAAAAGGTGTCATGGTGGCCTTGACCTTATTTTCAACTAAACTGGTTTTGTTTTAAATCAAGGGGAGATGGTCCACAACAAAACTACTTTTAAGGACCTAATTTGGCCTTGGTAAAATTGGCCTAATGTTGGCCCAGTTTTACCCAAACACAAATTTGCTCAAAATGAGACCGAGTCTAGATCTGGCTCTATTTTGAGGAGTTAACAAACACACCCCGGCCTATTTTTAGGATTTACCAAACACACTCTTAGTATGTCATTGTATATTGAGCACGATTTCATCGGTCAAATCCTTTAGGTTATTTACACAACAGTTTCAAGTGCAATTTAAATGCATATGCGGTAGGATTTGAACTAGGATCAAATCACTTTGATATCTTACTTAAATCGTATTTACTACATCAGAACTCTAAATTGTGATGGAGGTTGAAAATTATATCTTCTAGTATTACAATAAGATCCTTTGGCTTTTTTCTTTAAATTGTTTATAAGTAAGCAATTCTTCCTCTCCTCAAATGGAAAAAGAAAATCTAATGAAGCTTTTAAGGGGGTTTCAAATTTCTTCTTCACCAGATAATCCTAGATGGCTGCTTACAAGCTCTAGTATTTTCACAGTCAAGTCCTTCTATCAGTTTCTTAACCAAAGAGGTATCCTATCACCTCATTTTAAAGTTACTTGGAAGACCAAAACCCCATCTAGAATCAGTTTCTTTATCTGGCTCCTATGCAGTAACAAACTTCATACTAAAGATAATCTTCTGTCAAAGGGTTGGATAGGAGATTCAATGTGTATCTTCTGTAGTTCAGAACCAGAAACCAGGGATCATTTGTTTTTCTCATGCACAATAACATCCCATCTCTGGTCTCATTTTAAAAGCTACTATCTTCCTTTCATATGGCCATCATCTTTTTCAGATTTATTACTTGTTGTTAGTAAGCTTCGAGGAGGTGCTGGTTATATTTGGCGTAGCTTTATCTCATATATCTGCTGGAACATTTGGATCAGTAGGAATAAAACATTATTTGATAAATCTTGTTTCTCCTACAAGAAGATTGTTAATAATACAATATATGGCTTATATGAATGGTCAGGTAATGGGAAAGGTGCTGCGGCTAGGGAATTGTCTGCCAGGTTGGATAATTTTCCACTTTCCCGAGCAAGTGTTTGAAGGCAGAAGACATTTCTCTGGATCATCATTTTTTGGTTTCTATCTTATGTAAATATCTTTTAAGATATCCTTATCTTTTAAGTTTTTCTTGTTGTTTCATAGAAAGTTTAATTTCTACTATGCACATGTATGGCTGGCTTTGGTTCTTCCTAAAATCTGTGTTAACGGTGAATGACGGCAAGGCCCTCTCTTCATCTTCATGGATCTTTGGAAGAAGAAAGTTATACATCAATACTAGTAGAAATTCTATCTTTCTATATTACAACCTTTTAGACACTACTTGTGTCTAAGCTTTTGTAATTAACAATCTTTTGTGCTTTTGGATTTTAATGAACGGGGTTATAGCCCCTGTTTTTCGATCAAAAAAAAAGTAAGCAATTCAGCTTTCATTATTAATAATATTATTAGCATGAAAAATATGATACATTTAGACGTGATATTCAAGCAACTTGTACGTTTTTTGGCTGCATTTCTAGCATCATGGTTTTACAAAATTAGTACCTACTGTAAAATTTGGACTAATTGACAGCAAGGGCCAATGCATAGTAGTTAAGAGGGAAGTCAAATAACCTTACATCATCACACCAAACTCTTTTAAAAAAAAATTTACGAAGTAAATTAGGTATAGATGAGAGCCATATTTCTTTTTTTTTAAATTTACGAAGTAATTAGGTATAGATGAGAGCCATATTTCTTAAATTTCATAAATGTTTATTCTATTTCATTCAACGTTTGTCCTTGTCCTGTTTTATTTCTGTTGGCCACACTAGTCATATAAGTCTATGACCAGTGGCAGGTCTATATACAGTCCAAGAGAGCCACCCCCTCATGGAAAAAAAAATAGAGTGATTTCTATAAAATCTCTTCCCTTAAAAATTAAAATATATTCATTCTACATAATTTTTATCTTCTTCTTTTGAAATATTTTGGAGATATTGACGTTGATTGTTCTACTCGTTTTGTTTAGGTTGTGGTGTATCTCTTGTGAATAAAATTACATTAAAATTTTTTTTCGTCTATCTTTTGTATGCGCCCCACCCCTCCTAAGAACTGAAATCCTGGATCCGTCCCTGTCTATGACATATATTTTGACTGCGACTCTCGCAATATGAACGGCTAGAAGGAAAAGACTGATGTGTCGTCGTTGTTATTATTATTATTATTCACCGACAATGTATGGAGTAAAATGAGTAGATAATGATATCCTTTTATTATTGTTACTTTTAGTAGATATCAAATGATCATAGTTACTGAACAAAGTATATACTAAACTTCAGAAAATGTTTGCTAATTAATCAAATGTATGTGAAATTAAAAAAAAAAAACTCATTTTTTCTCTGCAAGCGTCATCAAAATAGCAAGGAGCAGAGACTTGGAATAACGTAGGACATGAACAAGATTTTTTTTTTCAGTGATGTGATAGTCCTACAGTCTCCAAATATTTGATTCGAGTTTATCATCGTTCCAAAATTCCAATGTCTTATGCCCTCATTCAAGTGGGCATAAAAGGAGAAAAGGAGAAAATTATGTGCATTTTGAGATCAATGATTCAATGTGTCGCTTGCTTTAAAAACTTTTAATGGATGAACAATAACTTATTTCCCACCCAGCCAAAATTATAAAACGTCTAATTATATCATTGACAGTTTGGCACCATAGGTAATTCGCGGGGAATTTTTGAAAATTTATGAGGGTTTTTGTTGAATCTACCAAAAACATAAAAAGAGAGAGTATTCAAAGTTTCGAGTGATCATGATCAAAGATATTATTTTGTCTCCCAAACTTCTTGAATTTGATTTCCTTATTGTTCATGAATTATATATCTCAAAAAAAAAAAAAAAATTCTTTTGTTTGGACCGTTAACACTATAAAATTATAACCCTCACATCCTCTCATGAATTTGAAGCTTTAGCACAGTGACGTGATCCTTTAGCATGGTTGGGGAATTTTAGTCTCCCCGCCTACTACGATTTCCGCAACTCGGAAGCTAGCCAACAATCAATAAGATATAAACCAACCGCAATCAAGAAGAAAGAACACCGAGATTTACGTGGTTCGGTCGACCAACTTCGACTTACGTCCACGAGGCAACATATATAAGAAATTCACTATGTATTAGGGAGAACTACAAGAGGAACCACTCAACTCTCGCCTCTTAATCTCTCAACCTCACATACATAATCAACTCTCATGGGATTTTAAAATTTTAAAATCCCATGTGAGGCCAGATGCACTGTAGCAAATGAGAGAGGGTGTGGTTGGAGTTGTGATCGGGGGTGTGCCCCTGTCATTTTCCAAAGTTGTATAGATGGCAAAAAGAAAATTCTCTAAAAAGGGCATCAATCAAGTAAAAGACATTTGCCATGTGAGCTAATCTAGCATTGATTAAGCTGTACACAGTTCTAAAGGCAGGCAATGCTTTTGAGGCCTAATTCTAGCTCCCATCCTACTTAATATTATTATACTAGCATTATTGGTGTTTGTTGGAAGAATTAATAATAAATTATTATGGTTTTATTAAAAAATAAATTTGGAGACTGAAGCAGCGTGAGGGATTTGCTGCCAACCTAACAGTAGCTATTCCCACCTGGCACTTTCATCCACCATCCCAAACGTAACGCTGCCCACTCCAATAATTTTTTGCCCCTTGATCCTCACATTATTACGAGGTTGCCCTTCCGCGAAATTGTTGAGGCGTCACTCGCGCCTATTTGAATATTGGGTTAATCGCAGACAGGTCCAATTTACTATAGTCTAGTTGCATATAGATCCCTTACAGATCCATTTGTGAGAGCAAGTACATCAGCTTCTCAAGGAGGCTCCTAAGAGTGATGTGGCAAGGAAAACCTCCCAACATGCTCCAACAAACTCCCAAGGAGGCTCCTAAGTCCTAGTTGACGGTGGGGTCCACCATGAAGCTCCTAAGAGCTCCATAAATTTGTGGAGCACTTGAGAGCTCCTAAGGGGTGGGGGCCCACTAAAAAATATTTTTTTATTAGATTTATTATTTTAAAATATATTTATAAAATTTTAGAGGTGGAAGAATGAACTTTTAAATAATATTTAAGATTCTAATTGGGAGTTTGTTGGAATATTTATTCTAGTAGGAAGCTCCTAAGTGCGCCCCATGCTTGAGAGCACTCCAACAAGAGCTTCCTACTAGGAGATTGTTGCACTTGCTCTGATAACATAATGTCTTAAGCTTGAAGCTCTTTATTTTACAGAATCCTCTGAACTTGGAGCATCCCACAAACACTCTAATGTAGCTTTCCTCAACAGGCGCATATCAATAATTGGCAAGTAATTAAAATGTCACTAAGAGAAGGAAAAAAGAAAAAAACTTTCGATTGAAGATGGGGCAGGGGGTTAAGTTGTTTATTAATATCAAATAAGTAAATTCAGGGTCTTTTATTCCTCTCAAGGACGTTAGTTATTTGGCAAATATAGATAGACAGTTTGTTAACAAAATTTTAAACTTCTGACGATTTTGTGATGTACTCCAATGTTTAGGAATGCTTTGTAAGATATATAGAAAGACTTCAGGGAGCTGGAAACATCGTAAGCAAAACCTCTAAGCTTCATGGGGTTTTGTGCAATTAACCCTACACGTGGTACACAATTAAGCAATTACATTAGCATAATTTTCAGTTAGACGTGTACTTACACATGCAAAAACATCAAATCACAACCAAAATTGCTAAGAACTAGGGGCACTCCCGTGATTAGCTGCTGCAACAGGGGCATTTAATAATCCTGAGAAAATGAGTCCAGCTGTCACCACCCACCCAATCTCTTCTTCTACGTTTGAAAGTGAAAGCGCCGCTCAAACTATTATCATATTATATATTCTTCAAAAATAATCAAATACAATTTAATAAAAAGGAAAATAATGGTTTTTTCCCCCAACATCCCCATAACTAATTAACAATTTTATATTAGTCTCTCATATTCTAGAAATTGGTAAAGGGTCCTCCAATATGTTTCAAGGGACTAATTTTGGAATGAGGTTTGTGCATTGGGGCTCAATAACTAAATATTAAAGGGATTAATATAAAAAAAAACCCTACAAGAAAAAAGAAGAAGAATAGCTTCTAGAATCTAAGAGGGAGAAATTCAAAGTATTTGTCGGCGGTCTTTTTTGACCCAAAGCGTATGGCTGGTAGCTGGTTTAATTTCTGGGTCAAAAACCGAATTTATGTGGAGTTAAAAATGGCGGGAAATAAATAGGAAAGAACAGGATTAGGAGGGTAAAGAGACAAAATTCACTCTATTTCCACCTTCCTTCTTCGAACCCTTTATCCTGCTCCGGCGGAGCACCGTAACTGTTCTTCTCTGCTGATTACTCATAAAATGCTCAGAAAAGTCTTCGACCGCTCCATTTTTATTCCTCCGTCTGGTATTTAGTCTCTCTCTCTCTCTCTCTCTCTCTCTCTCCATTTTCTCTCTCTTCAAGCCTCCAATTTGATCTGGTAAGTTCTCTGTCTCTGTTATCGGTAAACTTATTAGCTGAAGAATCTTTGTTTAGTGAATTGGGTTTCGTGTGTAATGAATCAGACAGCAAGAATTAATGGATCTGATGATTGCTCTTTGATTATATGGCCTCGGGTTGAAATTGGGTTTGTTTTAT
>NC_033796.1:110468924-110478755 GCF_001876935.1 Asparagus officinalis
TGGGTTTTGAGTTTTGTGATTTAACAGGTTAATTTGGCAGTGGGTTGAGTTCCCTTTTCGGATTGGGTAATTTGCAAATCATCTGTTGGTTGGGGAATTTGATTGGGTTGGTAGTCTATTTATTCAAGATAAGGTTAAAATGAATAGCTGGTGAATTGAGAAAAGCTCAGATCTTTGGGCTACCGTGAGCAGCTATTGTTTGCATCATCTGAGGAATTGGGTTCGGTAGGGTAATGAATGTATCACATGATTTACTTTTAGTTATAGTATGATTTTTTGTGATTCATTTGAATTGTGTAGTTCAGGAAAAAGTGATCTATTTTAATACTGCGTGAATCGATGGTGGGATGTATATTTCGTATTTCTGTGTTGTGGATCGGAATTTGGTCGTTATGTTCTTTTAATGAAAATTTAATATTTAAAATCGATATGGGTCTTAGGTGCGATATGTAAACATTTCGATTTGGCCTTGTTTGATTACATTTTGTTCTTTGTTTAGAAACCTGAGTTGGAGAGAGGAGAATGGCTGTAGGGGGATCACAAACGAGCTTGCGGAAGTATATTGGAGCTGTAAAGGACACTACTACTGTTACCCTCGCCAAAGTGAACAGTGATTACAAGGTAAGAATTTTCGTGTTACAATTTAATTTCCTTTTCGTGACACTTATTTTGATTTTTTTTTGTTGAATTTTTGATGAACTCTAGGAATTGGATATTGCAATAGTAAGGGCTACTAATCATGTTGAGCGTCCCGCAAAGGAGAAACACGTAAAAGGTCAGTAGCATTCAATTTCTTTGCTTATGGATTTGAGTTATGAAAGTCATAATTGGTTTATTCTAATGTTTCACTAAGGAGTGATCTAGAATATGAGAAATACGAGGTAAATCATACATTATGGTAGCGAGGGGAATGTAGCCAAAAGATGTGAATTTGTTGTCTAATTTAGCAGTATTAGTCCTGCAAACTATCTATAAGTGCCACTGTCAAATGTATATTGCAACTTAGTCATGCGAATTCAATGCTTGTAATTAGAAAAACATAAGTTTTTGTCCCTTCTATGTTGTTGCTGCCTCTTCCTCTTGCCCGTATGTTGCTTAGGTAAAGATGGTAGCATACTATGTTCTGCTTTCTTCTCAGAAACAAGATTGTAAATTCGTATTAGAGAACTAATATAGTCCATAGATGACCAATCACTGACCATTAGCTAATTTCAATAATGAAGCCTCTATCGCTAGCTTTTATGTTTATTTTACATTCCGTTGTATGAATTTTTTTTCAGCATTCAAGATCTATCAAGGGCTATCTCGGAGTTTAGTGGAAGACTATTTTCTTTATAAATAGTACATTGCCTGAATTCACATTGATCTTAACCTGTTGTCCTGGTGGCAACTTCAAGTGTGACCCTGTAACTTCTAACCCGACTCTAATCAGATATCATAGACCTCGCAACTGTGATTTTCAATAATAATTGCCAACGACCTTTTCCTTTACTTCTTTATAATCAATAAATTACTATGTGCTGATGAACTTAATTACATTTCTTGCAGCTATTTTCTATTCCATCTCGGCTTCAAGGCCTCGAGCAGACGTGGCTTATTGCATTCATGCGCTTGCAAGACGTCTCGCAAAGACACATAACTGGGCGGTATGTGTCGAACTATTTTCTTATTGGACTTCTCTTTTCCGCACTTTTTTAAAAGTAATTTTGGCCCCAGCATGAAAACAGTCATATATTAATCATTTGGTTTTTCTTGACTTATTATTTGTAGAATGAGAGCTATAATTTATCCTCAACATCATCCCTGTAATTTGAATTTTTTTACCAACATTGTCTCATCAGGTTGCCTTAAAAACGTTAATTGTTATACATCGTGCTCTGAGGGAAGTTGATCCCACTTTTCGCGAAGAACTCATAAACTATGGAAGAAGCAGAAGCCATATGCTTAACATGTCCCATTTTAAGGATGATTCCAGTGCAAATGGTAGGCATCCTAACCAAACTTTTAAGTGAAGGAAAATTGTGTGCACATGTATGGCTTATGGTATTTTCTCATAAAAAATGTATTACTTATGGTAATTATGTTATTTTCAGCTTGGGATTATTCCGCATGGGTGCGCACATATGCTTTATTTTTAGAAGAAAGACTTGAGTGCTTTCGTGTGCTCAAGTATGATGTTGAAACCGATCCTCCGGTACGCATCTTATCCTAGTTTTCCTTGTTTTTTCCTCGTTGATTTTGTATTTGCTTATTAGTTAAGGTTAATTGTGGATAGCCCCCATGTAGTATCACTGTTTTGAACTGATTACTCCTCTAGTTTTAATATTTGAAATAGACCTCTAAGTGAATTATTTTTAACTCTCTTACTGTTGGAGAAAGAGAAAATTGGTTTTTTTTGGCAAACAGACTGCTGAGGGTAATAGAGTGAATTTGTTTTCATTCAGAGGTCTATCTGCAGCAATAAAACTAGAGGGGTAGTAAGTTCAGAATATCACGCATCCTTATTTAAATTGAGTTTGTTTAATAGTATCAGTTGGAGGCAGCTTCTAGCTATCCAGCTTCATAAGCCCTTTAGTTATTACTCAGTTTCAGAATATGATGCATCCACATTTAAATTGAGTTTGTTTAATAGTATCAGTTGGAGGCAACTTCTAACTATTCAGCCTCATTAACATTTTAAATTGATCACCAGTATTTTCTTTTGAATCTCTTTAGTGGAGCAAGAAATTATTGACAAAAGTGTGACTTTTGCAGAGAACTCGGGATCTTGACACTGCTGAGTTACTTGAACAGTTACCAGCAATGCAACAGCTTTTATTTCGTCTACTTAATTGCCAGGTAATATCCCTTCTGCCCAAGTTATGCGCTTAATTAGCTTCCAGTATCAGTGGTTATTTCAGCTGGACTAAATGCACTTGGATTGTGGTCTAATTGAAAACTTTTATGCAGCCACAAGGTTCAGCTTCTTATAATTTTGTGATTCAGCTGGCTCTTTCAATGGTAAGGGAACTTTACTAGTTTTGACTTTTGGTATGTTTTCATATTTTAAGTTATTCCTGGAAGTCTTTCTATTCTCATCGTTTCATATTTTATCTTGTTAGGTTGCTGGGGAGAGTGTAAAGATCTATAATGCAATTAGTGATGGTACAATCAATTTGGTTGACAAGGTATTATTATTTTACTTCTTATTACAACATTATGTGCTATTGTTTTTATATCTAATAGCTATTGTCATGGTTTTCAGTTCTTTGAGATGAAGCGACATGACGCTGTTAGGGCACTTGACATATATAGGAAGGCAGGTCAACAGGTAAATTATAGATTCCTTGTACAAAAGCTGCATCTTATTGTCAGAATTAATATAAAACTATAATACTCGACCCTCATCATAACTTTAGAGTTTTGGTGTAATGATTAGAGCGACTTCTTTAAGATGATACAGAGCAACCCAGGTTTGAATCTTGTTGGCCACGATTTCTGAAATATTGTTACTGCTGCGTGAGTCCATGTTTTCAACCCATAAAAAGGGTGCTCAACTTGCGGGGGCATGTTAGAATTAATATAAAACTATAATTCTCGACCCTACCATGACTTCGAAGTTTTAGTCTAATGGTTAGAGAGACTAAATTTAAGACTTACTTCTACCAGTCAATGGAAAAGACATCACACTAGAAGTTCTTCTCTTAGAATTAGTTGTAGATAACCTTGCTAGTCTTTTTCATTTTGTTGTAGATAACCTTGCTAGTCTTTTTCATTTTGTTGTTAAGGTTATGCATTTATTGCTAAACCTTTTTCATTTGTTGTTAAACACTTCAATGAGGTTGTGATTAACGTTGGTTCTTAAACTTATGTGTTAAAATTATGAGATAGTTTTTAACATTATTAGTTAGTTAAACTCATGAGTTAGTTGGGAAAGTTATTAGTTAGTTTAGTGGTGCATTTTTATTTGCTATTGGATTATACTACTTGAAGTATCTTATTTGCTATTGGATCATACTACTTGAAAAAAGGGATACTTCGTAAAGTAGAATGTGGATAGAATCTTAAGGGTCTAGAATTAGTAGAACAAAACCAAGTATATTGTGAATATTGCTTTCACAAATTTAGGAGTAGAAACAAGACCGTATTTTGACATCGAGGAATTGAGAGATAATAATTGTTCACTTCTCTTTTAGCAGTATTTAATGGTTAGTTGCTTGTGTATTGTTATTTTGACATATGGCAATATAATGGCTACAATGAGAATATGAAAGGTAATCAAGGATAGTAAATATTAGCTCAGCTCCAGCGTAAATTTTGACTTAAGTTAGAACCTACCGATTTGCAGGCAGAGAGATTGTCGGAATTCTATGAAGTATGTAAAAGCATTGATATTGGGCGTGGACAAAAATTTATTAAGATAGAACAGGTACCATTTTCTGAAATGTATTTCATACTTCGATATGGTATTGATTATAAATTTAAGTTGTCAGTTCTAATGCATTTGAATTATTTTAATAATATTATTGCAGCCCCCTGCATCATTCCTCCAAGCCATGGAGGAGTATGTGAAAGATGCTCCGAGAGCTTCAACAGTTCGCAAAGATCAGGTGTGAGAGCTCCCTTGATTTTCTTAAAGCTTTTATTAGAAAATTCATGGCATGCTTTGTATACAATAACCACATGCTTTTAGTAGTTTTTGCTGTTCCATTTTCTGACAAGTTTCATAATATTGATATGGTCAGAAAATAACAAATTTGCTTTTCTGGAACTAGTTCCATCTTTGTCCTGATCAGTAACTAGCTATCCTCATAATTTCATGGCTTAGTTTCACTCCGGAACCCCAAACTTTACCCATTTTTCACTTTGATACTCACAAATTATTTTTAAACACTCTGATACTGTAAAGTTTTAATCCCATTTCATTTTGATACTCCCATCCAGATTTCATCTGATTTCCCGTTAAACTTAACAGAAAACTTTAGGGTATCAAAGTGAAATGAGATTGAAACTTCAGAGTATCACAGTGCTTTTAAAAAAAAAATACTTCGGGGTATCGAAGTGGAAAAACGGGTAAATTTAGGGTACCAAAGTGAAGAAAAGCCTAATGTCATTTACTCCACCTATGTACTAACTGCTCATTTAAACATTTATATTCATTCAGGTGAAAGAGGAGAAGGAAACCCCAAAGGTTGTACTGGCAATAGAGTACAAAAAAACTCCCGAAGAGGAAGAGGAAGCACCAAAGCCACCCACGCCACCTCCTGAACCTGTCAAGGAGGAAGCTCCAGTATCTCAGGAAATTGATCTTCTGGTAATATTTTATTTCTGTTTTACACTTACAATTACATTTACTTGAAGAAATATTTATATTGAGTCCTAATTCTTTACTTTAATTTTTCAGGGCTTAAATGAGACCAACCCGGATGCTTTGGACTTAGAAAATAAAAATGCTTTGGCACTTGCCATTGTTCCAGTTGGTAAATTACTTGCTGGTTGCCTTTGCATACATATAATTTCAAGAATTAGTATCTTGACGACCAATTTTTTTATTTTCAATATTGCAGATAGTGTATCAACTACAGCTCCCTCTGCTAATTTTTCGGAGAATGGAACAACAGGCTGGGAATTGGCACTGGTTACTGCTCCGAGCTCAAATGAGACTGCAGCAGCCTCAAGTAAACTGGTACTGAGAAATTTTATCTCTAATCTTATCAAACTTCTGTTGCCATAAAGGCTGTAATAATTTTTTGTTAGCTTACACAAAATGCCACGCTTAAGCCAACTTGTGGTTAATTTTTTATTCTGCTGAAATTTGGCTTTTATTACTTTGTGGCTTTTCCCCCCCAACAAGTTAC
The DNA here is from genome assembly GCF_001876935.1 of Asparagus officinalis. NCBI lineage: Eukaryota > Viridiplantae > Streptophyta > Magnoliopsida > Asparagales > Asparagaceae > Asparagus > Asparagus officinalis. The sequence goes on from NC_033796.1 coordinate 110,474,762, forward strand.
AAGAAAATAAAATAAAAAGTACTTTATTAATTTTTTGCTTATAGCATTATGAAACTCTCACTGAGAACAACCGACATAATCAAGAAAAAGTTCTACTTTTGTTCGTCATCATTATAACTAAAAATCTTTGCGCTTGTATTTTGAAAACAAATCAACAAGAAACTTGGTACTTAAGTCTATCTATTTGGAAAATCCTAGGCATTGTTTGTGACGAGTAACGTATGAGTTTAAGAAGTAGTAACCCCTCCTTATCCCATCAAACACAAAACTATATAATAAAGTGATTTAATGTGTCTTAATCTTCCAAACACAAAAACTACTAAAGGGTTAACAAGTCCTAAAAATGAGGGGTTTTACACTTCTACTAGTCCTACTCATTAGCTGGTTAAAAGTGAAATAACACCTCCCTCTTCCCAAACGCTAAACCTAGTTCAGTGATTGACATAAATCTGATCTAACAGGCTCCCCAATTCAACCCTTTTTCTGTTCACAATGGATTAACTAGCTTAACCCTCTTCCTTAACCCCGAATTCTTGAACCTTTTCCAAATAGGCAAATACTACCTTAGATACTTTCAGGATTTCTTGCATGTGTGTTGATGGTCGAAAATATCATCTAATTATCGTTGCTGGACAATAACTAGTACTACAGGTGTTGTGAATGAGTGGAAGGAGAGATTTTTTTCGAAATGAATTAAGTCATGCAGACAGTCTACGTCCCCCTTTCCCTAAATGCGTGATTATCTTCCTTTTGGTATGATAATATTGTCTACACCGAGGTAGACGACCATCTAGGAGGGGGTGACACCTTGATACATAAATGTTGAGTAGTCTGTTTCATTTCCTATCATTCTTTACTCCTACTTTATGTATGTTTTATATCTACTACTCTAGTTAATGAATTTCACTTGATTCACAGGCTGGAGGTCTAGACAAGCTGACATTAGACAGTTTATACGATGACGCAATCAGAAGAGCAAACCAACCAACAAGCTACAATCCATGGGAGACACCAAATCCAATGGCAGCAGGCTCAGCAATGCAACCGATGATGGCCCCCGATCCATTCTACGCCTCATCAACAGTCGCCGCTCCTTACTCTGTTCAAATGTCAGCCATGGCTCAGCAGCAGCAAGCATTCATGCTTCAGCAGCAGATGAGCAGCCATACCCAGCAAATACAGCAACCAGGCATGAACCCTTTTGGGGCCCCCTATGCAGCGAATACGGGTATGTACCCGTATGGCACGGGGATGCCCGTCCAAGGGGCAAATACATATACAGGACTTTTGTGAGAGTTATGTACAATTCTATTGATTCTTGATTGGGGCCGTCTATTGTGTAAAATGTGTAGTTGAGAAGGCATTTGTTTGTTGATTGGTGAGAGGGAAAATACTGAGAGTTGATTATTTTGTGAGATATAGGTTCTTAATAATAATTGTATTATTGAGATTCATGATAGCTCCTTAATTGTGTCTTGTTGGATTCTTGAAAGGATTTGTGTTATGTCTGCGACTGCAAGCATATCATGACTCATGATGCTAAAATAGGGAATGTCAACTCCTAAAAAGGAGGCAAGTCCTTCAGCTCTAACATCATGGCCAAGTAAGGGGCTGTTTGTTTGCGATTTGGTTAGGGGGAAAGCCTGCCAAAAGTGCAGCTTTTGACAGGCTTTTCACCCAAATCGCCTCTTTTAGAGGCGATTTGGGTGGAAAACTTGCTAAAAGTTGCACTTTTGACAAGGTTTTGGCAGGCTTTCCAGCCCTTTCCCCCTAAAAAACCTTTTTCCAAACAGCTCCTAATTCAACTGCTAGTATCCTCAAAGCTCTTTGAATTGAGAAATCTAATGGTTGAAGGAGAATTCAATTGGAATGTGATTCACTGTGTTGTTCATACGCTTCACGGTGTTGTGTTCACCCCCCAGATCCTAATTCAGTTGGCGATGAATGTTGTGCATCTTCATTTCGAAGCTATGTGTGTGCAACATATTAGAAGATCCGTAATAGCTATGCGTGTAGCCGAGCTTAGTTTGCTCTCATGTACAAATGTACCTTCTCTCATATCTTTTTGGGTGCAGACTGTATCTGTAACCAAATTATCTATGAGGCAATTTAATCGAGTCCATCTTTAGGACTGTATAGTTCCTTTTACAATGCATTCATTTCCCAAAGTTTATTTATTCTGTTATTTTGATCTCCTAATCTTAAACATGATCTCATGATTCTCTACAACTTAAATCGAAGGGGAAAGTTAGTCTGTACTTAGATATTTTCTAAATTTAAAACATAATGCTAATAAGTTCTATATAGAAGTTTTTTTTTTTGAGGAGTTATATCGGAATTTGATTAATTAGCAAGCATATTTTTTAATCACTAGCATGCATTGCACGTGGCCAAATATCCTGGTATATATTTTGAGTTTATTTATTGAATTTATTGTAAACATAGCCTTTGTTGTATCACTCAATTGCAAGAGACCTCATGTTGTTCTAATTGTGGCAAAATAGATCTCTTATAGATCTACTTAATGTAAATAGGCACCTTGAAGTATTGACCTAGGTGCGAATACACTCCGTAGTGAACCTTTTTTACTCTTTTAAAAGTCAAAGCAATTGAGTCTCTGTACTCACTGATAGAACTGTATGTGGGAATTTTAACAATTTCAAGAGCAAAAAGATTCACACAGGTGGTCTATTCACAACATGTAGAACTATAGGGGGCCTATTCGCAATAAATAGAACTACAGAAGGTCTCTTTTCAATTTGGCGATACAACAAAATCTAATAATTAATTCTCTTAAATTATCTATAATTAAAAAATATATTGATCATATTTTAATTCTCTTTGATTATACATGATAAAAAAACAAAAACAAAAACAAATAATCATGTTTTTAATTCTCATCTTTTGTATATACAAAGGAGTGATTAGTGGTTTATTATTAGCCCTACATTTTAAAGATAAATTTCACTAAAACTCTCATAAATTCTGTCATTTGGAACTAAGTCCACAAAATTTTTGAAACACCTGATAAGTTTGGAAGTTTAGAAAACCATTAAAACATTTTAATTTTTTGCACTTTAGCCCATGCCGGTTGCATAATTTTACACTGACGAGCATTATCCCTCAAGGCTAATATATATATTTCTCACATCATTCATATTTGTAGATTAAACTAAAAATATAAGAAACAATAGTCCTTGATTACATATCATAAACCGACCTTATAAAGAGGATAGATATTAGTAGTTACACGTAAAAACTTTGTCTATTGAAGAACTTAGTGATTATTATTATTAAAATATATCTTGGCTGTCAAATTAAAATGAGAAATTAAATCCTAAATAAATAGGAGAATCAAGTGAAAGTTTTTATAAATATAGAAAAGATAGATTTGTCATTCTGTGAGTGGAAGAACAAAATGAACTATATAAATGGACAGAGATGAGAAAAGATATAATTTACACAGTTTTAAGTATTTTTTTTAGCATTATCACCTTTACACTTAAAATGATATTTATGGAGATAAGGGTTCAGTATTACACTACCTGAAAAGGAATATTTTTTATTAAAGTATGCATTTTTACTTCAAACTAAAATTTATGGAATTTAGAGGCCTGCCTAAAGTTTGTAGACAATGTTTTTTTTCCTTTTCCTTTTGTGGACTTAAAACTAATGTTTCCGGATTTCTCGCCTAGTCTTAGATTCTTTTTTTGAAAATTGAGCTTTTTATGATTTTGTTATTAAATCTTAGAATTACAATAACAAAGCTGTAATTCCTTATAAAAGTCTTTTTGGAAATCAGATTAAGCCTTTGACAATCTAAGAATAGAATAACTATCTAGAATTTAGGGATTTAAACTAACTTTTCCGGAGACTAAACTTACTTTGTACTTTTCTCCATTCTAAAACAACTCCTATGGACCTAAAAGTAAAATTTTCAAAAGACAGGGGCTAAGGTAAAGTGTGTGCATCTTCATTGTTCCTATTTGTACCA
>NC_033796.1:110478765-110483219 GCF_001876935.1 Asparagus officinalis
ATTAGAAAAGTCAACAACTCAATATTTGAACTAGTTACGCACTTAAAATCTGAATATTTCTAAGTAAATTATATAGATATATATTTTCTTTTGAAAGAGAAAGGATGGAGCACCACGCAGATGCTCTAGCTTGCTAAATTACTCAAAAATGCTTGTTAAAGATATTGAGCATATTCCTAGCTCCAAAAATATGGTGTGCATGTTAAAAGTCTTTCATAACAAACAAAATCCAACTAAGTAGAAGATACTTATAACGTTAATTGATATTTCTAAAGCTTACAGGGTCTATCTAAAACATGTCAAACTTAAAAAAAAAGGGTTTTTGTGAAATTTACCAAAAAAATGATTAATTCTTCTATAAATACAAACGTATTCAAATTCAAAGTAAGTATACAAACCATAAAAGTGAATATAATTAGATCTCTGCTTAAGCATCTTTTGTAGTCTCTAATAATTTATGTATCTGTATATAAGAAGGTAGGGATCTCTATATACTTTTTCAAGTTTTTAGCGAATATAACAAAGGTACATAGCTACTGAAGGAGCAATTGTATAATTTCTTAATTTCAATATAATCTAAATACACTTTGTTACCTCATTTTCATACTACGTATACCCAATAAGAATTCACTAATTTCCTAGGCCACTGATGGATTAGTATTCGAATCCTAGGGGTATATATGATGTAAGTTAATATATATTGGAATTATTTTGGAGTCTTACTATTTCTATAAAATTATTGAGTTTTTTTTAATCTTCAAAATTTTGGATTTTGATTTTGGATAAGGTAGCATGAGGAATATAAACAAGAAATAAGTAATGATAAGTGCATTTAACACAGTACACTTCTTTAAAATAACCGCTTGTTAATATTTTGCAAAGTTAAAAACTAATTTTAAAATTATTTACTTCCATGCATGATCCCCTTTCAAAATAAGCAGTTGCCAAAAATAGTTACTACAAAACACGTTTTCTTGGCTATCCATCACCTCCCATAAATATGCAACAGTTTTTGGTAATATTGTTGTTAGTTAAGAGATAATTTTTGTTAATTATTATGATTAGCGAAAGCATGGGTCAACTAAATGGGACTGGGGTCAGTTAAATATCAAATCTTGGATTTTACTTCTTTATAAGACTCATAAATAGACTAGACTTCAATCTTTGCGCCAAAACCAAAAAAAAAAAAAAAAAACTCACANCGCCAAAAAAAAAAAAAAAAAAAAAAAACTCAAGCTCTCACAGAATCATTCCATCACAATAAACCCTAATTGGCCCGATCTCTTCGTAATTGCAGACCCTAATCGATCGATGGCTCGCGGGTTTAGCGGCGTCAAGGACGATCTCATCGACATCCGCCGCCATCTTCTCTGTGCTCTCTGCTTCTTTCCTCCGCTCGCCGACGATGGTTCCGATTCTCCTCCGGCGACGCCTCATCGTCAGAGTCGGAACCCTAACCCTAGCCCTAGGCTCTGGAGGAGGATAAGAGATGGTGATGGAGGGGTGAGGGAGGATCTTGTGAGATTCGTTAGGGACATGGATAAGTCCCCGGAGTCGTGGCTGCAGTTCCCGTTTCCTGTAGATGATCGTAAGTTGTTGCATTTTATTTTAGTTCATGAAACAAAAAAAATTGGATTTTGTTGTTGCATTTTTTAAAAGCTGTGATCTTTTTTTTGCACACATGACTGTGTAGATTATGACTGGTGACTGTTTTATGTTTGATGTTCCTGTTTGAGTATGAAATTGTAGCTCTCTAACCTTCACCACGACTTTGGAGCTTTGGTGCAATGGAAATGATCCTTCTTTTCTTGAAAATTGAAGGAAATGGTCTTTAACATAGTGTCAGAGCAATTTGAGATTCAATTCACGCTGATCACGCATTTAAGGGGATTGAAAAAAGATACTGCTGTGTGAGTGTACATGAAAAAGGTGCTCGAGCTGTGGGGACATGTTAGAGTATAAAATTATAAACCCTCGATGGTCACCACAACTTTACAGTTTTGGTACACCGGGAGAAACCTTTAACAATTCCATTTACCCCGAACAATATTGTTGTCGCATGGTTCATTGGCATTGGCACCCTTAGACAATATATTGGTGTTCTAATGAATGATACTGGTGATTTGCCATTTTTACAAACCGCTTTTATTTTGTGGATAATCATGAAATATGACACACTTTGTTAATACAGCACATGATTTTCCTCAGGAAGGACTCATGGTTGATTGTCTACATGTTCTTGATATGGTGGATGGCCTAAATGTTAGCTTTTTGTTAAAATAATGGCGAGTAATGTGGAAACAGAACAAGGTTTGTCATAAACTTGATTTCCCAGAACAGTGGTTAACTTCATTGAAAAGAATAGAATGTCACGGATGTGCATGTTTCATTTTCATCATCTCCTATTTATCCATAGGAACGATTGGCTCTTTCATATCTCTAATAAGTGACAGTAAGAATAAATTATCTTGAATTTTAAGGGTTAACTAAATGAATCATTTTTCTCCATTATGCAAAATTCAAAGTTTTCACCTTTATGAAATTAGTGGTCAATATGTTTTCATGAAGAGCAGTGATGAAAGGACATATGGTATTGGACTATGTTAAAATAAAAAAGTATGGCTTGCATCTGCCTAAATGAGAAAAATATATCATAGCCAAATGGAATACATACATTAAATAAAAAAAATGGACCTGAAAAAGGGTTGAGAAAAGAGATAAATATTTGGAGTTTCTATCAACTCTGTTACTGTGTCATCATTGAAGACAGATGAACTAGATTGGAGGTTCTTCTCTTGTGAATGCTTTCAGAAAATCTTGGAATTTAGCTGTGTCAGAAGGTTTGGGATCGTGCAAGTATTCTAACATTGTCCTACTATCAAATTTGGTTAGATGATCATTATATGCCTGTCCCACCATTTTTGAAATGTTTCCTTTAATTGGTATCAGAGCTATAGGCTCTAATTAGGTTTGGAAATAAAATCTGATCTTCTGTTTTTATAAGGTTTAATTAGATTAAATTAATATAATCTTGGTAGATATAATTACAGTCAAGGTATAGATCCCAAGCTATTGAAGATTTTAGAAGAAAACCCATTTATAAGGTTGAATAGAAAGTTTCTGCCCTGCCAACCTGATGGCCTTGCTCTTCACATGTAGGTAGGCTATGTTGGAAGTTCTTCAGTAAAACATGGCACGTGTTCTAAACATGTCCTCCATCTGGTTTTGGAAAGTATCTATATCTGACATGTCAGACATAATATTAGAACCTTTTTGAAATGTTTGTGCTTCCTTACGGGGATCCAAAATAGCTAGTAGTAGTCTCTTGCATTGTAATTTATTGTGTAATATGCTTATTAGTTGTTCCGGACTTTGTATCATAACACTAAACTGCTGTTATCTGTTGAAAAAACATTTTGAATTTAAAGGGTTTGTATTTTGTTCTCTTCTGGGCCAGCACACAGATTCTCACTGTGAGCTACCTCTATTTCATGTCTTAACACGTTACATATCAACTCTTAACATATAAGTTTAGTGATGCATGTTCAATATATGGAAATTGGTCATTACTACCAAATCCTATTGTACTGCTGATATACCCATGCAAATCCAAGTAAGAAATTGGTTAAGAATGAAACAGGAACAATGTACTTGCTTTATATTATATAATGACTTCATGAGAATGTAGTTCTGTATAGCGACATTTAGCCTTACTCTAAGACGTCACGTACTTATTTAAAGCAAGGCTTGATATCTCGATTTCAGTATCTAATTTTTGGTAAAAATTTTAGTATCAATATTGGAAGTTTTAACTTTTAAGTATCTGCTGGTTTTGAATTGGAAGTACCAGGATATCAAATTGGCAGCTTTTTGAGGGTTCTAGGTTATTCTCAGTTAATTCCAGGCTTTAGAAGGAATTTTTTATGCTTTTTACAAAAAAACTGATACTTAGTCCATTTTGCATGGAAAATATCCACTTATTTCTGATAGAATATGTCAAAATCTTATTCTTTAATGGGTGATACGATCATGAAATTTTTTACACCTTGCTTTTAAAAAAATACGAGATAAGGTTTATTTAAAAAAGGGGACAATGTGAGCTCCATAGCTACAATATCACCCATTTTCTTAAACCTTGCTTAAAAGTAGGTCATTGAGAACCAACCATTCATTAAAGTGGTGAAATTGAGGATGATATAATTCATTAATCAAAGTAGGATTATTAAAGTGGATGAATGCTTTTGGACTCTTTTATGATCATAAAACATTTATGATTTCGAAGAAAAATTCTATAGGACAACCATAAGCCTTATGATGCTTTATGGATCAAAATATTGGGCAAATAAGAAATGTTTGCTATAAATGAGTATAGCATAAATGAGAATGTTAGGATAGACTTGTGGATATGCACTAAGAGATAGGATAAGAAATATGTGCATTTGTAGAAAGTTAGA
>NC_033796.1:110483229-110498278 GCF_001876935.1 Asparagus officinalis
TATTAATGCTCTTATTGGGGGAAGTGATAAGATAATAATCAATGGAGCAAGTACAGTTAGGGATAGGCCTAAGAAAACTTGATTGGAAGCATGTAAGAATGATATGATACTGGTTAACTTAATGGAGGGATAAAATGATATGATACTGGATAACTTAATGGAGGGATAAGATTAATAAAAAGGAACGGAAGAATAGGATTCAAATAGCCGATCCCAAAATTTTGTGATAATAGTTTTGTTGTTGCTTTTTAAGGTTGGGGACTAGGTAATTCTATGACCATATGATACCTGTAGCCTGAAGGACCATATAATGGATGTTTTATGTTGGACTGTATTCTATTAGCAGTTTCGGAAAGCTTGCAACTCTTTTAATGGTGAGCCATTCTCTTGCCATGAAATTTCTAACTCTAAGTGCATGCACCTTTAATGGATACTAAAATAATTTCCTTTGGCATTATCTAGATTTTCAAAACTTAAACTCAAAAAGTAATATGTAGTTTGTCAATGTTTTCATCAAATTCTTCGTTTTCCATTTTCAATCTTGCAAGGTAATGTATGTGTTAATATTCTGCTGAAATCATGCCACTACTGCTTGCGCAAAGTGATATTATTGGTATTGTTGGGAGAAATAACTACTACTTCTTTAATCAGTCCTGGAGAGTACTCATACTTTTAATCATCGGTATAGTGATAAACCTTTATGAAATAGACCCAAAAAAAAAATCTGCTTATATGTTTTTTTTTTGGGCAGATTTTCATATGTCAAGTAATCAAAGAGACCATATTGCAAATGTCGAACATGTGGCTCCAAGTTTAGCAGCACTCAAGATAAGTCTTTGTCCAACTGTCATGACTGAGCAAAGGTTTTGGAAGATATACTTTGCACTTTTGCATCCAAGGTTGAATTATCTTGAATCTGAGTTTTTATCAACTGAACAGGCAAGACTTTAATTCTCCATGTATTACGGAAATTTTGTTTTGAATTCATGATTGCATCTTATAATTCAACCAACTAGACCATACTCAAACTCGTCCTTAATCACAGACTTTCTTGGATTTTCATTGTTTTTCAATAATTGCGCTTATCTAATGCTCACAATATTTAGCAACCATTGTAGAGAAACATAGCAGACTGCTCCTTTTTGCTTACATGCAAAATAAGGAGAATTGCGTGCTTAAGTTCAAAATTATGTAAGTTCCGTGAAGTTGATACTTCATTTATTGTACTGCTTGTTCTTAACTGTGTGAATTTCATAAATGTAGTAGACAAACTTTGTTTCATTGGGATATATATTCCTCTTCAACTGCACATAGCTAATCTAAGCCCTGTAAAGGAAATGGCCACAAGAATTTCCACTTATATTTTGATCTGTGGACACAATTTAATTTAATTTTGAGTTATGTTGAATTTAATTTTGATCTGAGATTGAGTTTAGGTTTGCATTTATGATTTGGCACATAATTGACCAGGTTCTATTTCTACTTATAGTTCATAGCTTCATTCTGTTTGATATATATTGGATGTAACTAAGATGCTAGCTATATGCATCTGCATGAGTGTTGATGGATCAATCACCTTGCATGTAAGAAAGAGTCACTTTACACTAAGGAGGGAACATTACCCTAACCTTGAATCAGTCATAACCTCCTCCTCCTCCTCCTTCCTTTTCCAATTTCTTGTGGTCTTAGTTGAGGGTTTGAGCTTATAAAACGTAATACGAGACGTAAAATATATGGTGTAGATAAAAGATGATAAAAATTGAAATAGTGTAACATGTATCTACAGAATATTTTCCTTTTCCTGATGGTTTCTCTAACTCTGTCCGAGAAAGCTCAGTTGTATCGCTGGATGGAAAATTTTCCTTCTCTATGTCTTCATCTTCATCTCCATTTCTAGATATTTATTTGCATTATGTCTTCTCTTTGAGGGTTGTAGGTAAAATCAGACATCTGGTAGTCAAGATCTAAAACAATATTCTTCTGTGTTGTTAATTCTGCACCCTATAAGAGAGTCCTCATTCTCACGGTGAAAAGGCTTGGAATGTTGGTTTCTTGCATTGACTTAAGTTAATTCACTCTAGTTCCCAGTTTATTTTACTACCTATTTTTCTCTCTTTTCATTAGTTGCATCACACCAAATTCAACACAATAAAATTGTCCGACTGCACCCTAACATTTTATTTTCTCCTACTAAGTTTGTCTTTCTTCCAAGAACCATTTATGATCATCAGCAAGAGTAATCAATCAATAACATATTTCTCAAAGCAATTAAATCACTCTTGAAGCTGTTTCTTCTTTGTCGATGGCTGTTTCTAAATTTAGATGGTTAAGTTTTTCATTTTGAATACAGTGTACCGCTTGTGTACTACAGCTCGGAAGCTTCCTTTTTATTTTCCCTTCTTCTACCATTATCGAAAGTTTTTCCCCCTTGGGCACATTCCACTATTAACGTAGTATAGGTTTCATAAGAGAATTTATTAGAGTTGGCCACGGGTTGTTTTTACATGTGTAATGCAGTTAGAATAACTCTTTCTCTCTTTCTTTGTTCCAGATTGTGGAAGAGATGCACATGAATTTGAAGAAGAGGATGCACGCAGCTGAGAGCTCTTCCCTGATGAATAATGACAAGGAGATCAATACTCAACAGAATGAGCTTAGTCTACTGAATTCTAACTCCCAGAGTCTTATAGCTGAGAGCTCTTCTTCAGTAAGTACCAAGAAGCAAGCAAAAAGCTTCGAGTACATTGACAGGTGGTTTGATACATCTCTAGTTCTGAGAGAAACTGATGCTTCAACTGAACCCGGACGACAACTTAGCAGCATTAATGTCATTTGCTATAGTGAACCGCAAAATACTGACAACATTATTTTGCCGAGTGAGTATAAAGTTTTGTCACGGGTAGAGACTGAGCAGGATTTTTCTTCAATTTCCTCAATCGAGCAGTTACTATGTAGGAAAAAGGCGAATTCTGATGAGGAGACAAGTGACTGGCATCCAGTTGAGTATAACAGTTCCGACTATGATATTGTATCTTGATCTTGAACAAAAGGTTTTATTTACTTTTTGCCTTTTTGTCTATTATTTAAACTTTGTAGAGGAATACTCTTTTTATGCCATTGGCCATCATTAACATGATTGGCTTTTAGGGTCGATTATATATGCTTTAGATCAATTTTATGCAATAGTTTCATGTCGATTTTCCCATCAAGATATTTGCTGTTAGTCTCTAGTTCAAATGTAGAGTTTTTGCTAATTTAAGAGATCTTTTCTCTGTTATCTGGAGAAGAATATTGTTGCTATTTTTCACAGTTTTCATTGGACCCTTCTCATGTAGAGTTGCTTGTTAAGTCACCTTGGAGTACAATAAACGTTGCCAAGATACACTGTTTGGTGGTGTTAAGTTTGTTATTCGAAGAAATTTTCAAAACAGGCCTAATCCAAACTTTTATCCTAAAAATCGGCACATTCCAAACTTTATTACATAAATCGATCCAGTTTCTGGCCAAGTCAGTATCGTGACTAGAAACTGGGTCGTTTTAAAACAAATAAAATTCTTAATTAGTTGGGGTTGCTAACCCTGACTAATTAGGAGCACCTTTGCCAACCTTAGAAGCTTTGCGTGATTAACAGAGCAAAAGAAGTCGGGGTTGCAAACCCAGACCATTTTGGTCGGGGTTTCCAACCCCGACCATATTTTGGTTAGGGTTTGCAACCCTATTTATTTGGCAGGCTCGGTGCACCCTGGGGATAGAAATGATCAGGGTTCCTAACCCTGGCCATTTGGCAGAGACCTTCCAGCACATAGACTTGCTGAAAAATCTCCTCTCCTGCTAACATACATTAATCCTCAACTAAAATTGCCCGGTTTAACACAAACTCTCATATCGATCCATAATCAATTTCAATCACAAATAAACACATATCTTTATATCCATATTACATCTATAACCAATTTCTAACAAAAAATAACATGTAATTCACTTACTAAAAATCCAATCATAAACATAATGTCCAACTAGCATTTCAAACATAAACATCATAAAACAAGTAATATCGATATTTAGCAAATATTTAGAACTCCCTTTCCTCTCGCTCTTCCTCTTCTTCCTCTCCCCCTTCCTCGTTCGCCTTCAACATAAGCTTGGAGGATCTCATCGTCCGGTTGTGTGTGAACTTATGAGCGCATGCCATCGTCGTCGACTTGAACCTGCTGTGAACATCTGGCTTGAACATGCTATAAACATCCGGCTTCGTTATGTGCACGACTTGAGCCTGCCCTCGTGTGTCCTCGAACCTGTCGACGTTCATACCCTATGAGTCGTTCTTGACGTCCATCATGATTTGCATGACGCGTCTTTCTAAGAGCGGACCAAATCTTTGCTATGATGCGAACAAATGCATTCCTTGCCCCCGACTTGGTCGGCAATGCATCATGTGCAATAGAAGCAACCTCATCGAGTTATTGTACCTATAAGATAAAAAGCGAAAGAAGATTATTAGTAATTAGATAATAATAAAAATAATAATCATAAAATAATTATATATTTTTCCTATATACTTACCAACTCTCTCTTAACTGAACCTCTCGGTATGTACTCCTTAGGTGCTTTGTTCTCCCGAAATATCCATTGGTGAATAATCCTCAATACCAACGTCAGTACACATCTAGTTCTGGTGCGTCAGCTCTCTCCATCACTATAGCACCCTCCCTCAACTCCCAATTTTCAATGTAAGCTTGACGAATTACCTCCTAATGTTGATGATGTGCTCCTTCTTGACGAATTATCTCCTAATGTTGATGATGTGCATTTTGACAATTTCAAGACATATAATTGGTACTTGGGCATGCCAATATCTTCACCATATTTGCAAATATCTACTAGTGAAGCTAAAACCAGTTCATAGGGCATCCACTTGACTTTTAAAGAAAATTAAGAAAATTTACATATTAGTAATATATGATATATTGCTTGAATATAGTTAGATTTTATAATTTTATACCTGTTCATCTTCCATGTGATCAAGCTCGTTCATTAAAAGTTTTTATGACCCTTTGGGGAGGTTTGCCAATATTTGGAAACATTACATCTATTTAATATATAAAGGTCTAGTATATATTAAAATAAATGTATAAAATTACATGTAATCATAGATATTAAAAACTGATATACCTGCATCCTAATAGAATCTGACTATCGAGAACGCGGGTCTCCCTCAAATCTGTTGTTCCCAAATGTCACTACCACATAATTGATCTGTTGCAGCGGTTAAGGCGCAACGGTTTTAACTGTTGCGTTAGATATCTATCGTAACGGTTTGCAATGCCTAATACAACATTTAATAAAAAACGTTGCCATAGATCAAATAATTGTTCCTGGGCTTAATAACAGTTAAGTTTGTAAAGCCCATTGACCGCTTAAACAAAATCCTTCTCGCTCTTTCAGGCTTCTTCAGGTCCGCCTCTTTTCTAAAGCCTCAAATTTCCTTCACGTGCTCTCTCTCGTCTCGAATCTAGGGTTTCAGTCTCCGATCCTCGCCATGGACGCGATTGAATCCGTCGTCGATCCCCTCCGCGATTTCGCGAAGGACAGCGTTCGCCTCGTCAAGAGATGCCACAAACCAGATCGCAAGGGTAAGCTCGATCATCGTCATCATCATCACTAGATCCATCCAAATTACACACAATTTTGATTTTGATTTTGATTGGTTTTGATCTCACAGAGTTCACGAAAGTGGCGTTTCGGACCGCGATCGGATTCGTTGTTATGGGATTCGTTGGGTTCTTCGTCAAGCTCATCTTCATCCCCATCAACAACATCATCGTCGGATCTGGTTGAGGTGAATCCTGCAAATCTGAGATCTGATAGTTCTATAACTTTTTGTTATTGTCTCTGATCTCATACTTTTGTGCAAAAGATCTCCCTTTTTTTTTAATTGGTAATCTTGGATACACGAGAATTGGGCAATCTGAGTGAATGCTTATAGGAATTAGAGTACTCTGATGTAATACTATGTTTTATTTGTTATAAGGTGATTTAACCATCATAATCCTTTGCTAATTCACGTATCTACTTGTATTTTAAATTCATCCTGCAAATCTTGCTGTTTAGTAATTGACCTCGAAATGATAATTAACTGGCTATTATATATGTCTGATATTATATTATATTTGCTATAGGCTTTTGTTGATTTGTTAAGATCTATTTCAACCATCATCATTCCCTTGCTAGTTGAAAAAATCCACCTGTTCATATATTGATTTGTTAAGATCTATTTCAACCATCATCATTCCCTTGCTAGTTGAAAAAATCCACCTGTTCATATATCATTGCCGCTTTCTCATCTAACGACATCATCATTCCCTTGCTAGTTGAAAAAATCCACCTGTTCATATATCATTGCCGCTTTCTCATCTAACGATTGTATAAATTGGGGGTTTTCCGATCCTTGTTTCCCGAATTATCAATATTATGAAACAGATCCTCATGAGACGAGTCTCACAAAAAAAAAATCAAAATGTATCATATATAGCATGGGTTTATTTGAAGCTAATGCAATTGTCGTCTAGGCTTGATTGAGGTCAGCAAAGCGCCCTAAGACTATTCCCAAGGGTCAATTTAGAGCTTTACTAAAGATTTGACATTCTCAAAATGCAAGGGTAAGAATTTAATTTTCTATTAATACCATTGTTTTGTTTCTTTTGAACATACTGTTGTTCTTGCTGTTTCATACTCCTGCTTCATGAAATGGTATCTCCAGCATACCTTTGCTGTTTCACATGTTTTTTTAAGAGTGATAGCTTACTCTTTTCTGCATCATATCAGCATTCATCATTGTTCTGCTAATAATCTATCTGTACCCTCAAATAACTCCAAAGTTAAAAGATTTGGGAAATTCAAAACCAATGTGTGAATTATGGTTTGATATCTGAGGTTCATTGATTGTTGTTGATTGAGGACATAACCAAAAAAAAAGGTGCGTAGCATATCCTAAAATTGTATTAACATAATCAACCTAGACTTGCAGATTCAGAAGTATTCTTTTATATTATATGTTTAGTGTTGCTTGTGTTAATCTTAAATGTATTAACTAAGTACTATAGTTTCTCTTGTTGCAATTTAGTTATTACAATTTACTTATTAGAAGTTCTTTGATTGGGTTATGATTGCACCAGATTGTGACATCTCAACTTACTGTAAAATACCTGAACTCTGATTGCTTGCTTGACTTCAGTGTTGGTTGAAGAAACAAAAGGATGTCCTATTTCCTGCTTTACAAGAGATTGGGGAAAATGTTATCTTGGACTTCTGGGCTTACTTTGGGAAAAGGAGAGGTATTTACTTTCTTTGATTTCATTACATTCTTAAATGCATGACACCCTTGTGTAAACAAAAGGATGTCCTTCTGGGCTTACTTTTGGAAAATGTTCAGCTGTCCATACATTTCGTTGCGATGAAATCTTAAGTTACTGCCTGCATAAGTACACTAGACATTCTTTCTCATTAATCATAGATTTTCTAGTTTCTTTTCTCACAAGGGCATGCGTGTCTGACTCACAGAGACTGCCTTGATGTTTTTCTCTCGTGAAAACCCTGACTCTAGTTGTCTTCCTACAAGAATGCAAAACAGAAAAAACCAATCAACATTTGAATTTTGAGAAAATTAGTAAGAAATTTTGATGCCTGTGATTCTGATAATACATTAATGAACAGATAGAAAGTTGAGAGACTTAACTTTAACTTCCTAAACCAATAGGCCTTCATATGTGCTATTTGCCTAAAATGTCTCCTGCTTTTGGCATTTCTATCTATTGCACCATAATCTAGATTAGTGGCCTGTTTGGATGGAGGGTAGAGAGGGGGAAGGGAAGGGAAATTTCATTTTAACCTTGTTTGGGAGTTTCATTTTGTAGGGTAGAGGAGGAGAATGGAGGGGAAATTTGGCCCAAATTCTTACACCCCAAATTGGGGTGTAATGGAGGGGAAGGGGAGGAAGGGAAAAAATTCCCCTTCCTTCCCCTTCCTTCCCTTCCCTAAGTAAACTCCCAAACACACCATAGGTGATCACTGTCATTATAATCTTCTTTTTCCCATCTACACCTCCATATGTAAGAGAAGCAACAAGATTTAAGTCTAATCCTAGTCTTTATCTTGTAGCTCTTTGATCAGGACCAAAGTCTATGATATGAACCTTATCAAGTATGTTTTCATATAGTTTGATGAGACAGTATGGTAGCTGAGCAATTAACAATGATGGGCTTATATAATGCCCGTGGATTGTAGGGCTATGTGCCTACATATGTGAAGAAAGCTCATTTTAATTCAGAAGTTAACCAAAATAAGAATAACAGCTTAGGTCGGCAACTTAGTAGACACTCTCTGTGCATGTTTAGAGCATATATCCAGGTCAAAATATGTAAGTATCCATGCATGTTGCACATGCTCAATAATGACATAGCCTTCTGAAATACATTGAGGCCAAAAAGGAGACCATACTTGTTGATCCAGAATTTATCAAGAGCGTCTGAAAAGTTTGTATTCCAGCATTGACCTACAACAATGTTCTTCCTTTCTTTCCCTTTTTTTTTTCTTTCTTTCAAGGTGCAGACTTTTAACTTTTTGCATTCCCTACAATTCAGCTTTCAATAGAGAAAAAAATTTATTTATCGATCATAAAGAAACGTATGCGTATTCATGATGCCTAAATTTTGCTTTCCTTTCTCTTGTTTTTCTTCTCTTGATCTGTACTATATTATCCTATGGCCTCTCTTCGATATCTTACATTAATATGTCACAGTTTCACTTGAATTAAAGCATGAAATTCATGTACTATATTGTAGAATACCTCTAAGTTTATATATACAGTAAGTAAGATTTGATAATGCATTACAGGCTGCCTCGGACTGGCTCTACATCTACCCTCCTGGACTAAAAGAACTCCTTCGATACATCAAGAACAAATACGATAACCCAGTTGTTTACATTACAGAGAATGGTAATTAGCTATCAGGTATATCAAATACGATAACCCAGTTGTTTACATTACAATTTGCGTGATTCGAAGAAATCTTACAAGCTGATTTCTTATAGGTGTTGATGAGACCAACGATGCATCACTAGTATTACAGAATGCCTTGAATGATGACGTAAGAATTGACTACCACAGACAACATCTACATGCAGTACATAAGGCTATCAGGTATATCAAATATTCAAAATGCTGAGTAACTGTCAATTGAAGGCTTAAAAGGTTTTTTCACGCCATGTGCTATTATTTAAAAAAAGAAGTTCGTAATATTGCAGGGAAGGGGTGAATGTGAAAGGATACTTCGTGTGGTCACTGTTCGATAACTTTGAATGGTCATTTGGATACACACTTAGGTTTGGCTTATATTATGTGGATTACAAGAACCTAGAGAGATATCCCAAGAGCTCAGCTCTTTGGTTTCAGAGGTTTCTCAGACCATGAATATGTATAATAACTATATCGAGTTGAACCCAAATTCTGAAACCGAATAGGATAGCTAAATTTCTGTCTTAAATTGGAAGCTTTATTTCCAATATCATTTATATTCTGGAAATATCTAATTTGCCTAACTGAACTTTTCTTTCTAGCACTTGTACAAGGGATTTATCCTTACTGATTACAACTTCGGACATGTAGCAGTGTACTATGAAATTTTATGCTGAATTTTCTTTTTTATGCTGTAAAAAAAATAGCCTTCTTAATGAACTTTTTGCTATAAATGTTTGTAACACATTATCACTTTCTTTGTCCTGTGATTCGGTATATACATGTAAATGTTTCTCTGCTTCTATCATTGGTTTATCTCTAGCTATTATATGTTCGTAACTATTATATGCATCTGACTTGAAGTTTCTAACATTATAGGCAGGCCAAGAATCCTTCAGATCCATTACAAGATCCTATTACAGAGGAGCTGCAGGCGCACTATTAGTCTATGATATCACCAGGTATTTATTTTTCAGAAATGTTCCCATGTCGTGCACTTCCTCTTCTCAATAGTACTTATTTATACTTTTGTGTCCAATGTCAGGAGGGAGACTTTTAATCATCTGGCAAGCCAACATATCACCTTCCAATTTCAGAAGTTTCATGTTTTGTAATCAAATGTTGATGTACATTGTTTGAATGTTATTTCGGTACGATATTTTCTGAGTTGAAATGTTGGTAGTGTGGATTTAATACTTTGTAGTTTTTATACTATACTGATGTATGTTGGCACTTATCATTATGGTTGATTATGCTCAACATAATCACTTTTATATTGTGTATTAAAATTTGACTTGGCCATGTTCTTAAAAAGATTGTCCAGGTAATTGAATATTATAATTATTTTGACGTAGGAAACCAAGAACAGCTTCGATTGAGCACTTGCAATAGCTCGATAAAAACCGTTGCGATAGCTCGATCAAAACCGTTGCGATAGCTCGATCCAAACCGCTGCGATAGCTTGATCCAAACTGTTGCGTTAGGTCTTTTAAAACTGTTGTAATAACTCCAACTGTTGCCGTAGCTCTATCAAAACCATAGCTTTAGCCTACTAAAACCGTTGCGTTACGTCTTTTAAAACCGTTGTAATATCTAAAAAAACCGCTGCAGTAGCTTGAAAACCGTCGCAATAGCTCAATCAAAACCGCTGCAATAGCTTAAAAACCGTCGCAATAGCTCAATCAAAACCGTTACAATGGCTTAAAAACCGCTTACCTTTTAAAACCGTTGCGTTAGATGCAGGGGCAACGGTTCAAAAAACCGTCGCAATAGAATTCAAAACCGTTACGGTAGAGGTAGGGCAACAGCAGTATATGAGGCGGTTTGAGAACCGTCGCACTTGTTCAAGGGCGACGGTTCCATAGCTAACGCAACGGTTTTGAACCGTTGCGTTAGAGCAAATATGTGGTAGTGTGTCATCGCTCCCATGACCATATTTGTAACAAAGTGAGACAACATTTGAATTCTTTATTTTGCACGAATGCCACTTTTGTCATCTCCCTATAGAATAAGCTAACACTGCACTCCCCTAAGATAATTCTCCACACTCCTCAAGATCCTCAAGAAGTGACAACCATCTAACATGCACTGAATCCTTAGTTGAATCTGAAAATAGAATGATACCGATCATATAGAGTATATACGCACGGACATATGTCTTGACGATCTCATCAGTTGCGTCAATCGGTATATTCATGTATTTATTTCGTAACCACTCGAGCTTGATCTTACCGTCGTTCATATTAGGAGCTTGACCCAGTAATCGTTCACACACTCCCCTCCAGTTGAAGTCATCAGTACCTGTATCCATCCACTTTGTGGCTAAGTAAAACCCTTACATCCTGCAGAGTAATAGTTGACTCTCCTTGATGCATGTTGAATGTATTTATCTCGGGCCTTCATCTTTCAATCAACGCAGTCAAGAGAGGCCAATCGAGTCTTACCCATTTTATTTGTGAACATTCAAAAAAACCTGCTTGACGAACATAATATTGGACCTGTGGATTCGTCAAATCCTAACTCGAATGTGCACGAGTATGATCAACAATAGTAATACTCAAGGTCTGCATATATTAAATAGTTTAAATGATCACGTAACAATCATAAGATTGAAAATTTAAAATGATTAAAAATAATAAAAAATTTACCTCCTCTAGGTCTTATCTTCGAGGATCGGTGTCGATCTTGGTTATATAGGATCCCATATGCCAATGGTCCTGCCTACATATTGTAAATATCTGCATATATAAAGCTAAAATATGTCAGTATTATGACATATGATAAATTGAAATTAGAATTAAATTACAGAATATAGGAGTATGACTTACAAATGAAGTAGAATAAAATTATAAATTAAATAAATTGTACCCATTAATTGCTATCTATTCGGATTGGTAGGACAATGAGATCTATTACGGCCCAGTTGTCTGCAATATCCACACATATTTTTCTTTGGAGCTCCTTCCCATTCTTCATCCATCGTACTTTTTATGCATGCTGATTGCAGATGTCCGGCTTGTCTCTTATGTTCAGGAGGTAACACATGAGGCCTGTTATAGGGTGGCCAGTAATTATTATCTACAATGAGATGAAAAACATGGCTTGTATGAATCTCTATAGTGGCTTGATTGATACCACTCAGAAGCGTACATGTAATATAAAGGATCTGCACCCCCAAATTTCTTGGACGAAATTGCTATAACATGCGAACATGGTAATTTTTGCAATTGTGGTATGTTGCAAGTGCATGCGCATTGTGTTCCTCATAAATTGAAGGTGTAATTATGACCGTGTTTGTTTGTAGCATGCCATTCATTTATAGCAAATCCAACAATTTTTGTTGATCTTGCCTGCACGACAGGAGATGCTACAATCTCTTTATTTTTTGGTATCAATAACGTCACCCACTTTGCTCCATCCTCTTGCCGCTTGATAAAATAGTGATTGATTCTATAAAATGTCATCACAACCAATGCCTGTATGGGCATTGCTCGAGCTCCCTTAAGTACATCGTTGAAGCTTTCAGAACAATTAGTTGTCATCATGCAAAACTGATTCCCTTCATCTTTACTTAGTGCCCATCGGTCGACATATTCACTTCCCAAATTACTCTCAAACCAGTCATGTGCAGCTTGAGATGTTGCTTTGATTTGATCCTGAATCTGGTCATACACACATGTTTTGGGTGCACAGCCCGCTTGCCAAAGAAGGTTTTATAAATGTATCTGGCCATGTTTCTTTTTAAAATTATCTCTAATGTGTCTTAAGCAATAACAGTGATAGTGATGAGAGCCAAATCTTCTGTACAATGCTTTAGGAATACCTTTCATCCTATCAGATATAAAAATAATTTTCCTAGGAGGTAACACATTAAGAATATATAATTGAATACATGCAAAAATCCACTCCTAATTTTCACTGTTCTCGACCTCTACAACCGCGAAAGCCAAAGGAAATAAATCACCATCTGCATTCACTCCTATAGCAACAAGCAATATACCTTTATATTTACCATATAAGTGTGTGCCATCAATGCTAAGAACCGGCCAATAAAATTTAAATCCCTTGATCGAAGGACCAAATGCCCAAAATATAGAGGTGAATTGATGAAGTCCTGGATTGATCTCTTTGGTTATAAGTTTGTATTATGTTAAGGATTGCTTCTTTTGATCGCATCAAGATATTGAGGAAGTGTTGCATAAGGCTTCTTCCATTCACCAAATATTTTTGTCATCGCGATTCTCCTTGCATTCCATACTTTACTATATGATATTTCAATAAACATCGTATCTAGCACTCTATCAATTATATTACTGGGAGTTAGTTCAAGCTTCTTCTTTAACTTTGGCATAATCAACCACGCTATGTAAGAGGTAGACGCACCACTATGATCTTGCTCTAATATTGGATTGCTACATGTGTGAACACCGTAGTATTCTGTAATTTTAAAATGCCTATTATGTTTCTTTCCGGCAAATGCATATAACTTCCAAGGACATGCGTAATCAGCTTCATTTTCCTTGGCCTAACCTTTTCTTTCTGTATTCATAAAACAAATTGTATCATAACTTGTGCGATTTCTTTTGACTTGCTTGAATTTGACATTCTTTTTGATAGAGTAATCACAAATAGCATCAACCAATTGGTCCTTAGTCTCGAATAAATCTCCAACTTTAAAAGTGAAGTCCTCATCTCTTCTATCAATTGAACTTTGGTCGATGCCAATATCTTTTACTGTGGAAGAACTAGTCCACTCATCATCTTCAAACTCATCGGGGGGTGACTCTTCATACTCAACATATTCATTATTATCATAAGCCTCATCAGGCCATTCTAGATTCTTTTCAACATATTTAATCATAAATTGCATGCTGTTAATTGGTGCACTATCTTGTTCTTTACCTTCAGAGTCGTTGCTTCTTTCATCCTTTTCAATTGATGCCCCTCTTAACGGCCTCATATTTTCATAATGGGCTTCATTGTTCATAACATTTGACATTCCTCCAATTAAAGGTGCACTTAAATATTGAAATTGAACCCGCTCCATTTTACTCGAAGAAAAAAGAAAACCGTCAGACTCAACTCCCAAATCTAACATGCGTGAGAATTCTCGTGGAGGTTTGAACGTTTGGCACGAACTACATGGAAACTTTTCAATAAATAATTCTACCGTTGGTTGTAACTTGCTCAAATTAAATATAATACTCATATGATGATCGTTTGAGATCTCAACCGCGAACGTTCTATCAAAAGTTAAGGGTCAATTGCATATTATTTTTAGTTGGTACTCTCGTGGATCAATTTCAATAACTCGGTGTAA
This sequence comes from Asparagus officinalis, assembly GCF_001876935.1. Lineage (NCBI taxonomy): Eukaryota > Viridiplantae > Streptophyta > Magnoliopsida > Asparagales > Asparagaceae > Asparagus > Asparagus officinalis. Next base: position 110,497,563 of record NC_033796.1, read on the forward strand.
TTCTTTAATCAAATCATAGTAACTACATGATTATGAGATAATTAACGGCGCTATTACCCCTCCAACGTACATTGGCATATTATCCATTCCATAATTAGTTTTCCCACCGTAAGAGCAAGCAATAAAAACCATATTGTTCAACCTATGAAAAAAATTAGATTATATAATTTAAATTCAAAAAAATTAAATAATTTAGATGCAAACAATCTCATAATCGTATAACTATAATTTTGACCCTAAACACTAAAATGAAAACCCGAAATCCTAGAAATGAGCATTCTATGCCCTAGAATTTTAATTTCAATTAAAACAATCTACACATAATGATTGACAATTATCACACAGATATCTAATTGATATTAAATTCCAAATCCCTGAAATTGGATTTTGATGAAAACCCTAAATTTGAATGTTGAAGAGAGAAAAACTCTAGATTTTTAAATGTTAAAAGAGGAGACAAGAAGAGAAATTATCCTAGAGATGTTTTGCAAACTTCCTCATTGAATTTTAGCTAAAAAATACGGTTGGGAGACTCGGGTAGGTGGCTAATAATGAGAGACTAGAGTTAGAGAGAGAGAGAGAGAGAGAGAGAGAGAGAGAGAGAGAGAGAGAGAGAATGGGTACTGTGAGGGAAGAGGGGAACAATTAGTATATATAAGTGAAGTAGGCCCCACCATAAATAGCCGGGGTTGGGGACCCGACTATTTTGTCCCTAA
>NC_033796.1:110498288-110520467 GCF_001876935.1 Asparagus officinalis
AGATTGGCAATTTTGACCATTTAGTGGGCATCTTCGAGGAAGTGTCTGCCAAATAATCGGGGTTGGAAACCCAACCATTATGGTCATGTTTGGCAACCCCGAAGAATTTGCAACCCCGACTAATTAGGAATTCGATTTTTTTTAAAACGATTAAGTTTCTGGCCATGATATTGACATGGCCAGAAAGTGGATCGATTTCTGTAATAAAGTTTGGAATAGGTCGATTTTTGGAATAAAAGTTTGGATTAAGACTATTAAGTCTGTTTTGAAAATTTCTTCATTCCCTTGCACATTCATCCTGTACTACTTATTGACATGCAAAATCCACTCATTAATCTTGTGCCTGAAGTACTGTAGCATTGCACAGTACATTTCTCCACCGTATTTACTGATTGATTCTATATCCAAGACTTTAGATGCTTCAAAATGGCATAGGAAACATGAAATTACGAGTATATGCTGTTTTAGAAGCAAACTAAGGTTGTAGGGTATATTTTATAAATTCTAAGTTATGTTTTGTTTAATGCAAAGTAAGCGAATTAATATCCGTTTTATGCTTATATTCTACTCATACTGTCTTTGTGCTTACACTTGAGTTGTATTTGTATCTCTCTCTCATATATGATGCATAATTGTTTACAATCAAGTATTGTGCACAGCGGAAATTTCAACAGCACCTCGGCTGCACAACAAGAGAGTAGATCTCAACTAAATCCCTGTTTCACAAAGGAAACAAGAACCGAAAGCAAGATATCTCAACAAAGTGGGATTTCAGCTCTTCCTCTTATTAGTTCTGGGACTAACTTAGTGAGGGAACCTAAACAAGCTATTACAAATCACAACAAGAACATAAATTTTACGTGGTTCGGCAAGTTGTCTATGTCCACGGGGCAAGGAGGGGGGAGATCTACTATTAGAGAGGGAGAATACAAATAGGGTTTACAATCACACAATCTAAACCCTCACACAATCTCTCAAACCTCTCACAAAAGAATAGCCGTCAAATAGGGTTTTTCTCCTCTGCAACTTTCCCCTGCCCGCTGCACAAAGTCTCTGCCTTGCACATGCACCCTGCAATGCACGCCGACCTTTGCACGCCGACCTTTGCACGCTGCTGATTTTGGCCCCTGATCGCTTGCACGCCTGCATCCGCCAAATCAGAAGTCCCTCTTACTTGCACACCAACCTAGGGAGAAATCGCTGAGGTATTTATAGGATGACTCCTTTCGGGTGGGCCTGCTAAATGAAAATGAACGGAGCACTTAGATGTGGCCACGTCCTTTGCAGCTGAACTCGTGGTGGCCCCCACGAGTCACGTCTTCATCATTTCACGCGTTCTCATTATTTCACGCGGAAAGGGAAGCACCGTGGCCCCCACTCACATCAAGGAGGTGTCTGGTTCAATTTCTATAAAAAAAATAAAAAAAGGGAAATATTCAAAAAGTAGATTTTCTTGTGTTTCTATAAAAGTTATAGGAAAAGTTTTGAGAACTCAAAAAGTATAAATTTTTTTTGTTTCTTGTACTTTCTTTGTTTGGTTCAAAACAAATATTGAGCCCATTACTTTATAGAAATAACATGATTTCTTTTTCTTTTGTATGGTGGAATATGAATTTTTTTTATAGAAAAGTTTTGCTAATCTTATTTATCACTTTACAACGGCTAGTTTGACATCCTCAAATCTTATAAAATCCCTCTCTCCTCAACTATTCATAAACACAAAATTTATAAAGTTAAAAAACACGAGTAAGAATGTTAGATACATTGGTGAATCTTCAAGTGCACCAAATTCAAAGGTAAGTATTTTTTAAAAAAATAAAAATAAAAATTCTTCTACTATTTTCCCAATGTCAAATTACTTGGTTTGTTTGTAATCGGTGTGCCCGCAAACTACCGCAGAAACAAACCTATGAGGAATTATTTTCATATACAGATGAAGATCGAGAGCGTGATGAGATGTGAGATATAATGGAAGTAGCTGAAATAATGCTACAAGCCAAATGGGTGGTGGAAGTGTCTCTACTGCAACGATATCCCTTATATAAATTGGAACATGAATGATCTATTAAATCAAGTGCATGATGTTGGTTACAATGGGATTGTGCCCAATATGGGTAAGAATGAGATTGGTCAGCATTGTGGAATAGAAGTTTATTTATAATGGTTAGATAGAAATCAATAATCTAAAAAAATATTGTACAACTTTGGTATTTTCATGTCCTACTTTGATATTTTCATGTATTAAGTTGGCTTAGCTATTGGTCTTTTGTCATAATTGATTGCCTCAACTGAAACTTACAAGTTTAATATAGATTGCGTTCTAATAACATATTAAAGAATGCCTTATTTTATTATGAATATTATAGAGTAGTTTGCAATCTTATTTAGTTGACCATCATCATTGCCAACAAAGCATTCAAAATCTACTCAAATTGAGCTCAAAACAACGCCAAAATGATCACAATAGAGAGCTAAACAAGCTCGAAAATCAGTCAAACCAAAAGAAAACAGTACCAACAGCTCGACCATGAGCACAAATCAAACCTGAATATGTAGAATAGAGAGCTAAAAAAGCTCAAAAAATTACTCTAATAAAAAGAAAATAGCATTAACAGCTCAAACATGAGCACAAATCAGACCCGAATATGTAAAATAGAGAGCTAAACAAGCTCGAAAATCAATCAAATCAAGAGAAAACAGCACCAACAGCTCAACCTGAGCACAATCAGCTCAATATGATCACAATTAGCTCAAAAATTAGTCAAACCAAAAGAAAACAACACCAACAACTCAACCCAAGCACAATCAGCCCAATATGATCACAATAGAGAGCTAAACAAGTTCAAAAATCAATCAAACCAAAAGAAAACAGCACCAACAATTCAACCTGAGCACAATTAGCCCAATGTGATCACAATAGAGTGCTAAACAAGCTCGAAAATCAGTCAAACCAAAAGAAAACAACACCAACATCACAACCTAAGCACAATCAGCCCGATATGATTACAACAAAGAGCTAAAAATGTTCGAAAATCAGTCAAACCAAAAAAAATAGCACCAACATTTCAACTTGATCACAATCAGCCTAATATGATCACAATAGAGAGCTAAACATAAACCTAGCTTTGTGTTGCTTTAGAAGGACAGGATTAAGACTGAAAATATTTTTTTCAAATAATACAAGAATCCAACAAGGCTGCATACTACAATAGTATGGATAGATATATGGTGGAGTTGTCAATCAAATGAAAGATGTCCCTGCTAAAACCTTAGATGTCCCTCTTATGAAGTAAACAATTCATCACGCAATTATTGTAACCTGTACTTAAAATGACAAACCAAACAGAATTAGTCAAATAATTGTCACTGTTGTAAACATCAATTGTACAATTATTTTGAGCCTATTTGAGCTTTGAAAATTATAACTGTAGGTTTGAAACTTTCAACAATATGATTTCGATGATCTCATCCAACAATCAATAGACTTATTTTGTCACAATCAAGTTAACATCAAGCCACAATTTTCTTCATTGTCTTAACTGGTCAATATTGCTTGATGAAATCAACCGCTAATCAAGTCACAATAATTAGTAGTAAAATCAACTGCTAATCAAGCCACAATAATTAGCAGTAAAATCAACCGCTAATCAAGCTTAGAAATTTGACCGCAATAGCTTGGAAAATCAAAACTTAAAAAAATAGTAGTAAAATCAACCGCAACAGCTCGGAAAATCAATAGGGTTTAGGGGTTTATTTTTATTACCTCAATAGCTCGGAAAATCAACTGCCTAAACACCGATTTGGTCCAAAATCCCCAAACAGGCTGTTAAATCAACCCTACACCGCAAGGTCACTAAGGAACTTCGAGCTCGTTGGTGCTTAAGAATGGTGTCAATACGTTATAGGCTGTCTAAAAATCACTGCAGATAGCTGATCTCCATAGATTCAACAGATGATGAAAGATATAATCTGACGTCGTTCACATCAACAAGCGGAAGTTACAATCTGACGACCTCCGCAAACAATCAATGAAAGTTACAATGTAAAGACTTTCACAGCAACGTGTTAGAGTTGCAAATTGACGACTCTCACATTCCACAAAGGCCAAGTATAAAGATTACAAAATGACAATCTGCACAGAAGTCAAAGGAAAGAGATTACAATTGACGATCTCTACAAATCCAAAGGCGGAGGTCGCCAGACGCAGAGGTCGCCAGACGCAGAGGTCACCAGATGCGGAGTTCGTCCCAAGCTCAGACACGGAGGTCGCTAGACGCGAAGGTCGTCAGACGCAGAGTTCGTCCACGTTTTTCTCTCCAGAATGCGACCCTTGCGTTTTTGACGCTGGAACACTTTTCAAAACTGTCCCATCAAGGTATGGACACAGTTAAGGGCCTATTATGGAGTACCTTACTCCATGATAACCCTATAAATAGGATTAGATCTCCAGCAAGCCGGAGGCTGGGAAAAAAGAGGAGAAAAGGGGATCAAAAGAGAGAAGAAAGAGAAGGAGATAGGCTTCTTGGAGAGGATTTCTTGGAGCTTTCTTGGAGCTTTTCTTGGAGCTTTTTGGCTTGCTCTTTAAACCCATTTGGGTTAGTTTTCTTGAGTTTCATCTTCTCTCTAAAATCAACCCTTCTTGGGGATTTAAACTCGGCTAGAGTTTCTCAACTCTCTCACAGAGAGTTTCTAACTTGTTCAAACAAGTTTCTTTTAAACTCGCCTAGAGTTCTTAACTCTCTTACAGAGAGTTTCTCAACTTGCCTAGCAAGTCCCCCAAACTCGTGTAGAGTTCCAAACTTGTCTTACAAGTTCTTAACACTCTCACAGAGAATTCTAAAAACTCAGCTAGAGTTATAAACTTTTCTCGCAAGTTCTCTCAAGGCGTCACGTCAAGGAGAGAAGACCAACACCCCACGAAGTTGAAGTGCTCGGATCGTCAACGGGATACAAGATTCAAAGAAGACCAACACCCCACGAAGTTGAAGTGCTCGGATCGTCAACGGGATACAAGATTCAAACTCCCATCGCCACAAAGAAAGAACCCAGGCTCGGATCGTCAACGGGATACAAGATTCAAACTCCCATCGCCACAAAGAAAGAACCCAGTTTTAAACAACGGGAGGGTTTCATCCTTCCCTCTTTTGTAAACCGGGGAACCGCTAAAGAAAACTATAGTTTCTTTTTCTAAGTCAGTTAGAGAGAAATTATATTAAGAAGATTGTAATCATTCTTTTTCTAAGTCAGTTAGAGAGAATAATACAGATTCAATTCTCGAGTTTCTCGTAATTTCCCGCGCGTACATACGTGAGGATGAGGGCTGGAGAAGAGGAAAATGCGCTAAAAATCGAGGCGGGATACGGGTTTTGGAGGCGGGAAGTAGAGCGAAAACCCTAGAAAAGTTTTGAGCTACCGGCGGCCCGAGAAAACCGAAATGGGGTGGAAATTGGGTACATGTGTTACTTTATTACTTTAGTAATAGAGTTGTCAGATTTCTTGGCAATTTCATTCCATTTTCAGTGGAAGTTAATTTCTATAAAATGAAGTGTTTTTTCCTACTTTATAAAAAAATTTTCTATAAAACCTTTTTGAACCAAACACAATTTATAAAAATCTACAGAAAATTTTATTTACAAAACCACAACTGTCAGCCGTTTTCTATAAAGTTTTCTATAAAACTAGTGAACCAAACACCCCTAAGAGAAGATATAAGTTGTTCCTTAGCATATCCATAATCATGTTCATAGTTAATTATTTAGTAGGTAGATAGAGACATGGTAAACATCATCCATACCTCGTGTAAAACTATGCATTTCACCTCATCTAGAAGGTAAATTCATTCCTTCATTTTTTTTCTTACTCTTGACAAGGAAATAGAAAAGGATCAAGGCATGTGCTTACTGTTTCAGACAGAACAGAGAAAATGACTGGAAACACAAGAGACGATACAAAAGTAGGAGAGCTGGCACCAGACTAGCAGCAAACCGTCAAAACCCTACCCAGATTGATTGGCCAACCACCACTCTCAGTAGTACATCTCTACTGTGATTTCATTGTCAGCAGAGTCTCCCTGTGCTTCCTTTTGTCATAAATCTCATGTAACAGAAAATAGAAATGGCTTCTGAAATTTGCGTTAGTTTGTTACTGATGTATTTTGCATCTTAAATTCTTTTCTGTTGCACCAGGATTCTTATTTCTTAAGATAGGCTCTGGAGCTATAATTTTTATATTCTAACAATCCTCCACGTCTTGGGCATTTGTTTTCATGGGCATAAACATGTATCCATGTGGACATTAACGAGATTTGAACCTAAGTTGCTCTTTGTCATCTTATACTCTCTTTCGTTTGCTCGATCAAAATTTCAAATTCAGGGCAAGGATTAGGGTTATAATCTCATACTTTGACATACTGAGGTTCAGTTAGGGACCTCTCTGCAACCCCTCAAGATGTAGAATGAACTGCTTGGAGTAAGGATAATAAATTTATGTTTAACTTACCAAGCACGCAAATTAGAGGATTGCTAGCAAGACCCGCTCATTCCAACAACACATAAAGCACAAAGATTAATTACTCCTTTTCTACCATGGTTGTCTAACTTTAACTTAATAGAGTCTGGTCTGTCTGTCTACATACTTCGTTGGTGTATTGCTGACGAGTCACTTATCCAGACAATCAAACTATGGTATAGGCATATTGATGATCTGGACATATTGATGGCATAGACATATTGATGGTACATGCATATTGATGTCTGTCCACATGCTTGGTTGGTGTATTATATCAATGAGATATCATCTAAGAGTATGGAGTGACTCACCAACGCCTATTTGCTCCTTATTTATAAACCTTTTTTCCTAGAGTAAAAGACCGTGCATGTGAGCTAACTGCACACAAACACAAAGATTGACAACTAATCTATGTATAGAACAAGAGTGATAAAGCTGGCATCTAACCAAAGTGAGGCAAGCAACCAAGCTCTCCCACAAAAACTCCTCGCTGCCTCATCTCGACAATCTCATCGTCAGAGTCCTTTCCCCATCTTTTTTCATGTCTTATTTGTCGTTCTCTCATGCAACAACCAAATCATTTCTGACACAACTCCTTGTGACTAGAATTTGGAAGTCTACAATTATTAGATTTGCATTGTCTCTTTCTCTTCAGTCTTTTTCTCATTTAATTAATGTCAGAGACAGTAAACCAAAAGGCAAAATTACTGCTAATTAAATACACCAGAGTCCTGATAAATATGTTTGCTTGATCATGTGAGCCTCACTTCGGGAGTCAAAATCCTTTAGCATATAATTGTCGAGAACTCACGGGTGAGTACTAGAAAAGAGCGATGAACTTACGTAGAAAGTTGGATTTAGATAGAGACCTCTATATTATTGTCTAATGGAAAAATAATTCCTACACAGGCCCTATAGAGAACCACATAGGGAGGTCAAAGATGTGATATAGTATGAATCGTGATTCACACATCACTATCAGCTACTAGCGCAATCAAACCGTCTAGCACTTACCCTGACGTTACACCCAAAGTTCAAAACTTGTGATGAGGTTGGGGGCCTTGTAGGTCCCAAAAAAAAAATGATACAATTGGTTCTCCAATTGTTTGACTGTAAGAAGAGATTTTATCACTTGGTAAGAATCTTTTTACAATCGTTTCTTTTTCAAGTACAGAAAAGGAGAAGATTGATTCAACTTCTCCTTTATTTAACATGAGTTCGATATGGCAATGACATGCCTTGCTCTATGCTCATGTCGAGCTTACTTTTTATTGACAATCAGAGCAAGATTGCTTCCAACCCGAGGAGGAAATTAGCCTCTTGATGAGTGCTTTAGCTGCTTACGGCTGTTATTGCCTCTTGACGTGCGTGCGTCTGATCTTTTGGGCCTCAAAACTCGATGCCTAGGGTCTCCAAAAGTCCCCTCTTTCATAGCTGTTCACGGCTATTTATAGGCGCTCAGTACGTAACTGACGCTGAGATCATGGGATCAGGAGCGTAACTGACTCCTTAGATTTAGCCCACGTGGGCTGCTTCGCGGCCGTTAGCCTCTTTGCGTCGAGCTTCACTTGATGAGATGAGCCTCGTTGCGTGGCGAGGTTCGTCTAATGAGATGAGCCTTGCTGCGTGGCGAGGTTCGCCTAATGAGGCGGGTTTCGCTGTATGGAGAGCTTTGTCTTTGATGATCGGGCTTGGCTATGTGTTGAACCTCATCTTCTGGGGCGAGTCTTGTTGCCTGGCGAGATTCGTCTCTGGATGAACTTTGTCTGACAAACTTCGTCTTCTGAATGTGCTTCATTTTCTATAGGAGCTCCATCTCTAATGACGAGTTTTGTTTTTGAAGGAGCTTCGTCTCCTAAAGGATAAAGCATTGAGAGCCTTGTCTCTGGACGAACTTCGTCTCCAATGAAGAACTTCGTCTTCTGAGGGGTGAGGCGTTGTGAGTCTCGTCTTAGCTGAGATGACCCTCATTGACCAAGACGAGGTTCGTCGTTGTGACGACCCTCGTCATGCTTGTAGTGAGCTTCGACAATCCTTTGTCCCTTGATATTTTTTAGTACCTACAAGACCCCCTTCAAAGTTTTCAGATCCAAATTGGGTTGCCTGGGGTCTGAAATACTTAGAACGTTTTAGCTATGATGAGCTTGGTCTGCATGCCGAGCTTCAATGCTTTGGGACAAACCTTGTGGTTTCAGATGAACTTCGTCGTTTCAAGACGAGCCTCGATGCTTTGAGGCGAGGTTCAACTGCTTGTTGAGCCTCATCGCTCGAGCTTCGTCAGACCCATGTAGGATTGACAATCACGTCCATCAGCATTAAATACTACATACTTCATCATTGCTCTTTTTTAGGCTTTTTGAATGATCGCTTCCTGGCGCCTCGAGATCCACTCTGCCATTGGTGTCCACCCAAGCAACAATATCCTTTACTGGTCAACTCGAGTTGACATCATCAAGTGCAGCTCCTTCTTCCTCCTTTGCTCGAGGGAAGAGTTACGGGGTGTTAAAGATCCTGGAGAATTTCCTCCCAATTCTAAAAGACTCTCCCTCTCGAGTATTGGATCATAGTGAATACTTTGCCAAGATCAAGGTGGTGTTAGAAGCTCTCCTGAATCTGATGCAGAGTCTCACCAATTATGAGGTCGTGCTGCCATATAGGATCAACATGGTGAAGGTGGAAGACCTCATCAGGAAATGGCAGGATTGCCATGATCAACCTTTTCTCCCTCTAGCCGAAGAACAAGCTAGGCAATATTTAAGGCAGAGGGATGACTCCGTATTTACACTTCAATGCCAAGTGATTTCAAAGAAGAAGAGAGTCGAAGAGCTCGAGGGGATCGGTGGAAAATTATCCAGCGAGCACCAAAGAGCCACTTATGCTGAACAAAACAATCAGGCCCTGATTGAGTCTTACAAGGTTGCTCTCGCTGAGATCCAAGCCAAGCTGGTGGCAGCGAAAAATGATCTGAAGGTGGTTGTAGAGGTGCAGCAGACATTAGCGGCCAAACAGGAAGACCAGCAGATGTCGCTTCAGGATGAGCTTAATGAATTAGAGAGGCTAGAGACTGTCGTGAGCAACCTGGTGATGTCCTCTGATGATGAGCTGCGTAGGAAAGCGTTGGAAGAGATTGAAGCAGAGCACCAAAGGTCATTGGACAAACTTGCGGAATAGCTTCACAACGCTGTCTGATTCCTCTAAGCTCAATTCCTTTTATGTAACCCAAATCTTGTTGCCACAACTATGATTATCTTATGAATAAAATTATCATTTTATCCATCAATTTTTTTATTTACACAATCAATAACCATGACTTAGGATTTTTAGCAAATTCTCAGTTATCAACGGACTTAATGTGTCTTTACCAACTACCGTTTGAGTTGGACCAACCATGTTTTTTCCTTAGCATGATAAGTTATCGAGAAGTTTTTTTAGACTTGATGCTAAAATTTCTCCTCTATCCTTAGCCATTCGAGGCGTCAGATTAAGAGTTGAGTATGATTACAATGGTTAAGTCGTAATCAAGTTTGGATGTGCTGTTCAGTGTAACATCTTAACCTGGAAATTTAAAAATGAGGCTCATCATATGGTAGGCCTTCTTTTTCAAGGAATGGTCATTTGTAGGAATGGCCGAAGGAGTGTGATGATATAATTAGTAAAATAACGATCTCAGATCTGAATAGTGACTCATCGCTTAGTAGGTCGCTATTCAAGAATAAGGGGGTAGATAGGGGCACATCGTCTAGTAGGCCACTATCTTAAACAACGTTATTTACAGGAATGATGGTGTGAGAATAATCAAGTCATTTAGTAACGTGGGAGTATAACGACTGTGATTGGAATAGAGGCACATCACATGGTAGACCACTATCTTCGGTCGTTCTAAAGAGGTAGAATGTTCAGAAAAAAATCAAGTAGTGAATCATTGCATGGTACATCACTATCCTGAATGAGTGACAAGTAAGGGCATTGCATGGTAGGTTGCTACTTGACAGAATATTTTCAATAGGGTTATTGGTTGGTAATACCCATAATAGGAGTTGAAGAGTTAACTATCAGAGGTAATCATTAACATGATAGTTTTTGTGAATCCGCCATCCTATTGAAGAGGATTGGTGGGAGAGTTTGGAGGAAGGTAAGGAATGAAATTTTCACCTTAGTTGACCTCGTGGGAGTTGGAAGAATTTTAATGGCTTTAACAATGCCGAAGGTCATGTTCCTCAATATTGATGGGGTCAGGTATCACTACTGCATTCATGGTGTCCGAACCTACAGCGTTGCTCAGATTGGAAATAATCTCATTCCCTTCAACATGAGCATGATAGTCCTCGTCAATCGTGAAGACCATCGTAGGGAAGACGCCGGTATATAAGAAGCCTATGGGTAGTGCTTCTTCAGAAATTTATCGTTTATAGGCATCGTGATCTTGTCACCATCTTGATTGATTAGGTGATATGCTCCATTTGAGTAGACCGTTTTTACTATAAATGGTCCTTTCCATTTTGGTTTGAACTTGCCTTTCTTTTTAGAGTTCAGAACTATCGGACATCGGGCGGCGAGAACCAGATCACCCTCCTTGAAAATACGGTGTTTGACTTTCTTGTCAAACGCTTTGGAGATTCGAGCCTGGTAAAACTCGATATATTGTTGAGCTTGTAGTCGTTTCTCATCTAATACTTCAAGCTCTTCAAGGCGTCGGTGATGACTCTCTTCGGTTGACATATCGGTCATAAGTGCTGTCAGAAGGGATGGAATTTGAACTTCTAATGGCAAAACGACTTCACACCCATATACCAAGGAGTATGGCGTAGAGCTAGTTGGTGTACGAACTGTCGTGCGATATGCCTATAAGCTTTGACCTAACTTCTCTTCCTAGTCTCGCTTGCTTGGGGAGACTAACTTGGTGAGAATTTTGATGATGGTCTTATTGAAAGCTTCCACTTGTCCATTCGCAGCAGGGTTATAGGCTGTTAATGCTAAATTTCTGATCCTGAACTTGTCGTAGAATCGTATGAAGGCCTGGCTGACAAACTGGGGTCCGTTGTCATGGATGATGCATCTTGGGACGCCATGTCTATATATGATGTGATGTTTGATGAACTTGACCACATCACTTGTCTTGAATTCTCTCAATGGAATTGCTTCGGCCCATTTGGAAAAGTAGTAGGTTATCGCCAGGATAAAGTGATGTCCTTCACAGAAGGTAGGGAAATCAGCCCGATGATGTCCATACCCTATGTTTCGAATGGCCATGAACTGGCTCGAAGGATGCAGATACTCCGACAGCTGATGCACATAGTTGGTATGTATTTGGCATACGCGACATCGTTTGGCGTAAACAACGACGTCGCTAATCATCTTCGGCCAGTAGTAGCCGAGTCTACACAGTCAATCCCACAGTTTGGATCCTAGCTGGTGAGCTCCACAGATGCCATCATGTGCTTATTTAAGGGCTTCTTCTGCTTCTTTGTTCGACAAACAACGAAACAATAATCCGTCGTATGACCTTTTTTACAAGGTTTGTGATGGGGAATCTTAGTAGAATATTAGCGCTCGTCTATGGACGGATTCTCTTTCTTTAACGTCTTTAGGTAGAAAGCCATATAAGACGTAATCAATGATTGAGAATCGCCAATCTATGGGTTCAAACACCTTGTCTCTTCATCGACCATGTTGACTTGTAATGCAAACTTCGGTCGGAATAGTTGTCTGCTAGCTATAGTGACTCGCTGAGTAGTTCCCTTGGGCAGAGCTAGTGTAGCTGTGAGTGATGCCACGACATCAGCATATGTATTATTGAGGTGAGATACATGATTGTAGGCTGTCTAAAAATCACAATAGATAGTTGATCCCCTATCAAACACCGATGATGGAAGTTACAATATGACGACTTCCAGATGGTTACAATTTGAGGACTTTCACGTAGAAGGTTACAATCTGACGACCTTCACAACAACTAATGAAAGCCCCAATTCAACAGCCTTCACAATCAACATCGGGAGTTACAATCTGACGACTCTCATATTTTCAAGAAGCCAAGACGAAGATCACAAGAGGACGATCTGTGCAAAGTTCTAGCAATTGACGGTCTCTTCATATTAGAATGCAGATATCTCTCAAACCGTGAGGAATTTGGCAAAACGGAGAAAGCGAACCGAAGCCTTCGGCTAGGTTCGGATGGCCCCGTCTCGTCGAGATAGCCGATTTTCATATGTAATTCGTCCAATTCCGACGTACGGTTTGAAAGTTATGACCTGTTCTTCGTAGCAAGTAATGTTCTGAAGACCGTCTGCAAGCCTGGACTTCATCAGAACATTGGACTTAGCCTGAAGCCCGCCAAGCCCGCCTAAGGTTCGCCTCTGCATTACAGAGTCCAAACGCACATGCTCAACTCTGCGTTTTCAACATCTAAACGCAGAGTTAATCGCTAAAACAACACAACTGTGCGTTTTCAGCCATTAACAGGCTCAACTCTGCGTTTTCAACATCAAAACGCAGAGTTAATCTCTAAAACCGCACGAACTGTGCGTTTTCAGCCTAAAACAGGCTTAACTCTGCGTTTTCTAGCAGACATCTAACTCTGTGACGCAGAGTTAAAGCTCAAACGCACACATAAAGTGCGTTCTTCAACAAACTCAACCATGCGTCCCAAACTCATGATGCAGAGTTGAATTTCAACGCACAAGCTACCTGTGCGTCTCCAATTCCAGAACGCATGCGGCCTGTGCGTTTCAAACCTTTGACAAAGGTTTAACTCTGCGTCTCAGGCCTTAGACGCAGAGTTAAGGCCCAGAACGCCGTTTTTAGCGTTTGACTCGTTCAAGCACGCAATGAACAGTTCCAGGAACTGTTTTTCCCCACGATTTGAGGGATTTTCGCCCCACTTAAGAGCGGATTAAGGGGGTAGTTACCACCCTAAATCCCCTATAAATAGTGGGAAACTCAACTGAGTTCGGATCCTTCTTTTTTGGGCAGCAAAGAAGCGATCTGCGGCTAGCTTGGGGATCCACGAATGGAACAGTTCCAAGAACCGTTTTTCCCCACGATTTGAGGGATTTCCGCCCCACTTAGTAGCGGATTAAGGGGTAGTCACCACCCGTAACCCCTTATAAATACCAGAAACTCAATGGAGTTGGGGGATCGGATTTTTTCTCATCAACAGAGAGAGATTCGGTCAAGAGCAAGCTTGGTAGCAAAGAAGAAGAGCCTTCATCCTTCGGCTGGGATTTTGGAGATCGACAACAGGAGCATTCCCTTGGCTTATTAACCGAACTTTCGGTTCAAATCAACTCTTTTTCAAGAGTTCTTCTAAAACTCGTTCAGAGTTATCAACTCGATCAGAGTTCAAAACTTGCTCTGCAAGTTCTTCTAAAACTCGTCAGAGTTATCCAACTCGTCAAGAGTTATTTGTTCAAAACTTGCTCTGCAAGTTCTTCTAAAACTCGTCAGAGTTATCAACTCGATCAGAGTTCAAAACTTGCTCTGCAAGTTCTCCTAAAACTCGTTCAGAGTTATCAACTCGTTAAGAGTTATTTGCACTCCATCGCCACCGTGAAGAACCCAGAATTAAACAAAGGGGAGAATCAAATTCATTCTCCTCTCTTTTGTAATCGGAATCCAAATTGTAATTGATTTTGAGGGAATACAAGTCAAATTTTCTTTCATTGTTTTTTTACTACAAATTTCCAACAAACAATGATCAATGTAGAAGCCCTTAAAAGAATTAGCCACTGTGATGGTCGCTTTGTGGTAAGGGACTAGATCCTCATGTCTGACTTCAAACTCCCATTTTAGCTGGTTGATAACGAGTTTCGAGTCGCCATATACTTCTAGATGCTTTACCCCTAGCTTCTTGGCTAGGTCAAGACCAATTAGTAAAGTATTGTCCTTAGCTACATTGTTAGAACATGGCTCTGTCGGAGAGAAGGCTCGAGGTAATACATGGTTTTGTGAAGAAACCAAAACTACCCACACTCTAGCAACAATTGTAGCTTTAGAGCCTGTTCTTGATGTGCCATCGAAGAATAGCTACCATACCTGTTCTTTCGAGACCATATTGGCTTTGCAGGTCTCGTCCGACATATCAATTGGTACAAATCAACTCTTCCTTCCAAGGGGTGGTTAGCAAGGAGATCGCAGATAGCTTGATATTTTATTGCCTTTTGTGGCATGAAGTATATGTCATATTGGGACAGTAGCAGTGCCCATCTCACAAGTCGCCAGTTCAATGCCCCGGGTTATGTCATGAATACCCGTATCAGATTAACTTTAGAGATGACATATATGGTTTGCCCGACCAGAGAGTGTCGCATCTTTTGGATTGCGAAGACCAAGGTCAAGCATTCTTTCTCGATGGGTGGATAGCGGTGCTCAGCTCCTGCTAAAGTCCTGCTAAGATAGTAAATGACTTGTTCAAGACCATTATCATCATCTTGCACTAGAAGTCCTCCTAAGGCATGCTCCGTAGCTCGGACATACACCAAGAATGGTCTTCCTGATTTTGGTGCGACCAATACGGGCGGACTCTATTCCGACTTTATGGATAGTGCCCCACTAGGCTATGTGCCTTGTCTACCTCTTTTTTATTCCCCTGCTAAGTCTTCATCAAGACTGGGGGTTGGTTACTTGGAATCCACTGGATTAAGAGTAACGAATCTTTCACATCGTCGAGTTAACATTACACTTCTGACGATCATCATCCCCACAGAGTATGCATTCAGTTTGCATCACTCCAAATTCTTGTCACGTTAACAATACACCTCTGACAAAACCCACTTATCAATCCTCGTCAATAGGATGATAAGTCCCCAAAGTTGCTCCAATTGCAACACAAATCCTGTCACGTTAACACTACACCTCTGACAAAATCAACTTATCGACTCTTTCCAATAGAGCGATAAGTTCTCAAAATTGCTTCCATAGCAATATCTTTCTTGTCACGTTAACACTACACCTCTGACAAAATCCACTTATCGACTCTCTTCAATAGAGCGATAGGTCCACAAACTCGTCAAGTTAACACCACACCTCTGACGACCAAATCAACTTATCGACTCTCTCCAATTGAGCGATAAGTTCTCAAAATTGCTTCCATAGCAATATCTTTCTTGTCACGTTAACACTACACCTCTGACAAAATCCGCTTATCGACTCTCTTCAATGGAGCGATAGGTCCACAAACTCGTCAAGTTAACACCACACCTCTGACGACCAAATCAACTTATCGACTCTCTTCAATAGAGCGATAGGTCCGTAAAATACTGTTATGTTAACATAACACCTCTAACAGTCAACCCCCCAATGAACTTGTTAATTCTTTCGGTGTTTCAAGCTACACAGGAAGAAATGACACCAAAAATCCATGCCTTCACGCATGGGGGACTTTATCTCGATCCCTAATTAGAGATAAGTCTGCATCTAACACATGCTGCCGGGTAGCCTATTCCCGCAATAATAGCAAAGCCTACGTATTCAATATCGTAGCAGGTCGTTATTAATAACGCCAAAATCCATGCCTTACACGCATGGGGAATTTTATCCTGAATCCTAAGTAGGGATAAGTCAATGTCTAACACACGTTGCCGGTTAGTCTTTTACCGTGAAAAGGACATCAAAATCCATGCCTCACACGCATGGGGGACTTTATCTTGATCCCTAAATAGAGATAAGTCTACGCCTAACACGCGTTGCCGGTTAGTCTTTTACCGTGAAAAGGACATCAAAATCCATGCCTCACACGCATGGGGGACTTTATCTCGATCCCTAAATAGAGATAAGTCTACGCCTAACACGCGTTGCCGGTTAGTCTTTTCCCGTCAAAATGACAAAGTCTATGTATTCAAAATCATAGCATCAAGACTAAGAGAGTTCATTCTCTTAGCACAACGTTACATGTGGAACGGACCTAGATAATTCACATGCTAGCCCGACTCAAACGGTAGTCGGTAAAGGCTTATCAAATCCGTTGATGGCTGAGGGTTTGCCAAAAATCCTACGCACATTTGCAGGCCCATCGGCTTAATAGATGTGAGTCGAGACTTAAAACAGATGCGCCAAAGACAAGTCTCAAAGACTTAGTCAAAAATGCACGGAAGCCACTTCCATGTCTTAAGTCAAAATGTTGACCCGCGATGCAAAAAACCAAACGCCGAGGTCACACCTGTGTTCCAAATTCAACATGCAACGGTGAAACCCGCATCTCAAGTTCAAAATGCAGGGTCCACCCCCACATTCCAGAAGCAGGATTATGGCACATACCTTCACACAGGTCCTGCATGGAAAATCCGTTCAACCAAGCTGCTTTCGAAGCGAGTGCAGAGAACAACTCCTTTGTGACAAGGAATCAACAGCTCCAAGATCAGAGTTGAGATCCAAAGTATTCCGAAAATTCGTCCCAGTCAACCGCGAACTTTCGAAAACTTTGGAGGGGGTTCTGTAGGCTGTCTAAAAATCACAATAGATAGTTGATCCCCCATCAAACACCGATGATGGAAGTTACAATCTGACGACTTCCATAAGGTTACAATTTGAGGACTTTCACGTAGAAGGCTACAATCTGACGACCTTCACGACAACTGATGAAAGCTCTAATTCAACAGCCTTCACAATCAACATCGGGAGTTACAATCTGACGACTCTCATATTTTCAAGAAGGCAAAGATCAATAAGCAATGGCCTTTGCAATGTTATCGAAACGGAGGAAGCGAACCAAAGCCTTCGGCTTGGTTCGGATGGCCCCGTCTCGTCGATATAGCCGATTTTCATATATAATTCGTCTAATTCCGACTTACGGTTTGAAAGTTATGACCTGTTCTTCTTAGCAAGTTATGTTCTGAAGTCCGTCTGCAAGACTGGACTTTGTCAGAACATTGGACTTAGCCTGAAGCCCGCCAAGCCCGCCTAAGGTTCGCCTCTGCATTACAGAGTCAAAGCGCACATGCTCAACTCTGCGTTTTCAACATCAAAACGCAGAGTTAATCGCTAAAATAGCATAACTGTGCGTTTTCAGCCGTTAACAGGCTCAACTCTGCGTTTTCAACATCAAAACGCAGAGTTAATCTCTAAAACAGCACAACTGTGCGTTTTCAGCCTTTAAACAGGCCCAACTCTGCGTTTTCAGCCTAAAACGCAAAGTTCCTCTCTAAAACAGCACGACCTGTGCGTTTTTCAGCCTTTAAACAGGCCCAACTCTGCGTTTTCAGACTAAAACGCAGAGTTCATCTCTAAAACAGCACGAACTGTTCGTTTTCAGCCTAAAACAGGCTTAACTCTGCGTTTTCCAGCAGACATCTAACTCTGTGACGCAGAGTTAAAGCACAAACGCACACATAACGTGCGTTCTTCAACAAACTCAACCATGCGTCCCAAACTCTCGACGCAGAGTTGAATTCCAACGCACAAGCGACCTATGCGTCTCCAATTCCAGAATGCATACGACCTGTGCGTTAAGCCACTAACTCTGCGTCTCAGAGTTCATCACGCTGAGCGGCCTGTGCGTTCAGATACTAAAATAGGCCCAACTCTGCGTTTTGAGTCTAAAAACGCAGAGTTCGGGCCATGAACGCTATCTTTCAGCGTTTGACTCATTCAACCACGAATGGAACAGTTCCAAGAACCGTTTTTCCCCACGATTTGAGGGATTTCCGCCCCACTTAGTAGCGGATTAAGGGGTAGTCACCACCCGTAACCCCTTATAAATACCAGAAACTCAATGGAGTTGGGGGATCGGATTTTTTCTCATCAACAGAGAGAGATTCGGTCAAGAGCAAGCTTGGTAGCAAAGAAGAAGAGCCTTCATCCTTCGGCTGGGATTTTGGAGATCGACAATAGGAGCATTCCCTTGGCTTATTAACCGAACTTTCGGTTCAAATCAACGGGATCGAATTTTTTATCTCATCAACAGAGGGAGATTCGGTCAAGGGCTTTTTGGATCTGAGACTTGGCAGCAAAGGGGGAATTTCTTGGAGATCGGATCATTCTCCAACAGAGATCATCTCCAAGTTCGGCAACAGGAGCATTCTCTTGGCTTATAACCGACTTTCGGTTCAAATCAACTCTTTTAGTTCTTCTAAAACTCGTTCAGAGTTATCAACTCGATCAGAGTTCAAAACTTGCTCTGCAAGTTCTTCTAAAACTCGTCAGAGTTATCAACTCGATCAGAGTTCAAAACTTGCTCTGCAAGTTCTCCTAAAACTCGTTCAGAGTTATCAACTCGTTAAGAGTTATTTTCAAACTTGCCACGCAAGTTTTCCACAGCGTCAAATCGTGAGGAGAAGACATCGTTCCAGTGAATCAAGACGTTCGGATCGTCAACGGAGAGCAAACTCGACGCGAGCATTCGAGGGAGGCACTCCATCGCCACCGTGAAGAACCCAGAATTAAACAAAGGGGAGAATCAAATTCATTCTCCTCTCTTTTGTAATCGGAATCCAAATTGTAATTGATTTTGAGGGAATACAAGTCAAATTTTCTTTCATTGTTTTTTTACTACAAATTTCCAACAAACAATGATCAATGTAGAAGCCCTTAAAAGAATTAGCCACTGTGATGGTCGCTTTGTGGTAAGGGACTAGATCCTCATGTCTGACTTCAAACTCCCATTTTAGCTGGTTGATAACGAGTTTCGAGTCGCCATATACTTCTAGATGCTTTACCCCTAGCTTCTTGGCTAGGTCAAGACCAATTAGTAAAGTATTGTCCTTAGCTACATTGTTAGAACATGGCTCTGTCGGAGAGAAGGCTCGAGGTAATACATGGTTTTGTGAAGAAACCAAAACTACCCACACTCTAGCAACAATTGTAGCTTTAGAGCCTGTTCTTGATGTGCCATCGAAGAATAGCTACCATACCTGTTCTTTCGAGACCATATTGGCTTTGCAGGTCTCGTCCGACATATCAATTGGTACAAATCAACTCTTCCTTCCAAGGGGTGGTTAGCAAGGAGATCGCAGATAGCTTGATATTTTATTGCCTTTTGTGGCATGAAGTATATGTCATATTGGGACAGTAGCAGTGCCCATCTCACAAGTCGCCAGTTCAATGCCCCGGGTTATGTCATGAATACCCGTATCAGATTAACTTTAGAGATGACATATATGGTTTGCCCGACCAGAGAGTGTCGCATCTTTTGGATTGCGAAGACCAAGGTCAAGCATTCTTTCTCGATGGGTGGATAGCGGTGCTCAGCTCCTGCTAAAGTCCTGCTAAGATAGTAAATGACTTGTTCAAGACCATTATCATCATCTTGCACTAGAAGTCCTCCTAAGGCATGCTCCGTAGCTCGGACATACACCAAGAATGGTCTTCCTGATTTTGGTGCGACCAATACGGGCGGATTGAAGAGATATAGTTTGATCTCATCAAATGTCTTCTAACATGCCTCATCCTAAACGAATGATACACCTTTCTTCATAAGTTTCGAGAATGGCTGACACTTGTCGAATAAGTTAGAAATGAACCTGCGGATGTATGTCAGACGCCCTTGTAGACCGTATTGTTCTTTAATATTTTGAGGAGGCGGAATCTCTTGAATGACTTTGACTTTGTCTGGGTCAAGGTGGATTTTGTTAGCTGTGACCATGAATCCAAGAAATTTTCCGCTGACCATTCCCAGGAAGGACTTGGTTAGGCTCATCCTTAACTGGTGTGATCGCATTAGGTTGAACATTATCTTCAAGTCATAAAGTTAATCACCTTTGCTACGGCTTTTAACAACCAAGTCATCGACGTAGCATTCCACCATCATCCGCAAGTGTTTCTGAAAAATAGTGGTCATAGCGCTGATATGTGGCACCGGCGTTCTTCAATTCGAAGGGTATTATCTGTTAGACCCTAGAGGGGGGGGGGTGATTAGGGTCTTATGCTAATCTAATCCGATTAAATGCCAATTAAAATAAATAACAAGTTATCCTAGCAAGTATGAAATACCACAAGATATATGAGCTAGGATAAGCAATGTAAACAATGAGATATATCCTATATGATAGAGATATATGTAAGGATATATAAACAACACAAGGGTAAATAATCTAAACAAGATAGTGGATAAAATAAATGAGTAATGTACAATTGGGGATATAAGATAAATGCAAAAACAAATACGCTAAAGACAAACTCAAACAAGCAATATGATCACGGAGTTCGGACCTTCCGTCCTACGTCTCCGCTCCCCACTCCCGGGGATAAATCCACTATCACAATCGGGTTTTCTACGTTCACCCGAATAACGTTTACACATCACAGTATCGGTTTTCAACGCTCACTGATCAACGTCACTCCTCACAGTCGGTTTTCTAGTTCACCAAAAACTTCACAACACACTCTCGGTTTTCTAGCTCACCGAAAACCTTACAACACTCACAATGTAACAAATATAAATTTGTTCTCTATAATAGATGAGAACTCAATTAAGCACAACTCAATGTTATAATCTCTCACAACCCTAATATATTATATATGCAAATACAATAAGCTCAAAGTGGGTGTGTGTAACAATGAGTGAAATCAAAATCAAACTAAACTCAAATATAAAATCTAGCTTAAGAACAATGATAATCAAACAAGTATATAAATGTAAAGCTAGAGTTGAGTTTAGGAAAACTTCTCTAGATCAAGATGGAGAGATGGAGATTTGAGGCCCAAACAATAAGATAATCTCCTCCACTTGTGAAAGCTAAAACTGCTTTAAACCAAACCCTTAAACAAGCTTAAACAAGCTTAAACTCTTTTTAAAACCCTTGTTTAAAACTTCTTTCTGTTAGTTGAAAACTGAGATCAAAGAGAGTATTTATATCCTCCAAAACCTCAGCTAAAAATCCCAAGACAAAAGACAAAAACAGCCCCAGCAAACAGCTCAGAGAAATAGCCGTTGAAGTCCAACGGATCTATTGTCGGTCGACTGGAAATTTCGTCGGTCGACCGACAGAGAGAAAAACCACGAAGAAACGTTCTGGACAATCGTCGGTAGACCGGTGCGGTCGACCGATGGAGCTTTCGGTCGACCGGACCGGTCGACCGACCAACTCTCTGTCGCCCATATGATTATTGTTAAGTCCAAAAACTAAGAAAACAATATTTTCACAAAATTGCATATTCTATGCAATGTTTTCAAAAACATAATAGAAAATATGAAATATAGAATTTCATATATATAACCATAAAAACTCAAAACATATGTATGTATATATATAACTATATATATGCATAGAAACCAAAACTTATGTATATATATATAACTATATATATATACGAAGAAACCAATAAATGTGTGTGTATAGATATTGAGCTTAGAGTATATAACACACATAATATAAAATCTAAAACTACATTACCCAAGCAATCTTGATCTTCAATTAAGCTTGACTTGGTACACATGCGGATGAAGCTTGAACTTGATATTTAACTTTGAATTGCAAGGCTTCACTCTACTATTCCGCCAACCTCCATTGGATATCATCGTTGTAGCGCATATTCCATCCATCCTCTAACTCGTTGTTTGCCTAGAATAAATACGAAAACACAAACACTAGACAAACAACATTAGAAGTAAATTGTTTGTTAAACATCATCAAAACAAGAAGGCCAACAATCTCCCCCTTTTTGATGATGACAAACAATTTACAAAAAGGATATATGCATGAAGGAAATAAATATATAATTTATAATTCAACCATGCAT